>NC_051846.1:163645240-163896619 GCF_002237135.1 Teleopsis dalmanni | reverse complement strand
AAAAAAACTTAATAACAATTTCTTTTGTAAATGATGATTTATACAAATATTTTATTTAGCGGAAACAAAGCGAGAGGAAATGGTACATTAAAAGCAGTTTTATTTGCATGACTTCACCTTTATTACTATTGTATATATTCATAATTTAATACAAAAATGATTTTTCTAAATAATATAGTAGATTAAATCATTTTTATATGCAAATAGAAATAATGTCAAACCATAGCAAAAAAAAATTATTTCGTTTTAAAGAGATATTTCTAAATCACTGCGTACGGGATGTACAAGAGACAATGATATGGGGCTATGATATATGTAGCCATATATCTAAGCTAAAAAAAATTAAAAGCTTTCTTAGATTTTTAACTTTATTTATTTATTTAAAATATGAGCTATATTAAGTATTAATTTTATTTTATTATTTGCTAAAAGATTTCGAAAGTTTATCAGAGTCATGTCTTTACATTTCATTAAAAATGTAAAAAATTAGTTATAGTATTTACAATAAAAAAATTGGTCACTTATAATCACTCATATCTACTCTTCTATCTTTAATATAAAAAATCTTTAATATATAATCTCAGTATATATATTCTATTGAGAGTTTCGGGATTGCAACAACTATAATAGCAAGCCTGACGGCAAGCACTTCTCCATCTCTGTTCTTCACGATAATGCCAAAATCACTCGTATTGACGAGTACCTTTTGACACTCGCCCGTAGACACCTAACCCAGCTCCATGATCTGCCCCCTGACGTCTCTATTCCTAATACCCTCCCTGAAGACCTTGTTGTAACCATGCACTTTAAACACCTCCAATACCTGTCCCACACATTGATGAGTGGGATCGTAACCTCCACTCAATATCCTTATATAACCCCAGCTTTCTTGACCCCAGTCACACAGTTTACCAAACAAATATGTTGATTTACACATATCTATATATACTTTTTTCAGTATTTCCTTAGATCTATTAATTCAATTGTGTAGCTAGATATTCACTTCAGTATTCATCGTAAACCAGCCATAGGAATTATGATTAACAACTAACAAATAAAAATTTTTTTAATTACAAATAAAACTTACACCAATTTCAAATTAAATTTAGTAACTAATTTGGAAATGATAAATATGTATGAAAAACGAAAATTATTAGTATTTAAAACGCACTAAATTTGTTTCATTACCACCAACAAAAGGTGCCGGAGAGTCCATTTGACACACACGACTAGCTCCAAAAAATTACATTAACAACGAAAATAATACACATGCTGTGGTCAACCAGCGGAAGTGATGCTTATCTCTGAGCAAGACTGAATGTACCGGTCACTAGC
Source organism: Teleopsis dalmanni (assembly GCF_002237135.1). NCBI lineage: Eukaryota > Metazoa > Arthropoda > Insecta > Diptera > Diopsidae > Teleopsis > Teleopsis dalmanni. Next base: position 163,895,284 of record NC_051846.1, on the reverse strand, counting down.
ACTGGCAGTGTCACCGCTTCCACAAAAAATTCACAGAGTCCAGAAGAAAAAATCTCCCTCGTAACTTACTAAAAAAAAAAACCGAAAACAAAAAATTGAGTTTAATTTAATTGTGAATAGCAGACAAACGGTGTGTTACCTGTTGTTAACCACCGATTATAATATTTAAATTTCCTACACTTGCCTGGATGTGATATCCGTCCATGTAATTGTACGAGCACTTCCAGTCACTTACAATAGTGACTATGTATATGGGACAGACACTCACTCCCGGCCACGGGTAAGCTTTGCACTATTTTGGACTGAAATATAAAATTAATTTCGTCTGCTAACGAAATGAGAACGTGACGCTTGCGCAGTTACTGAATGACAAATTCGCTTTTGAATTTTCAAAATTTACATACAAAAAGGTTTTTTATGTAGTCTCTTCGAAACTCAAAACAAGAGCCTTCTGGGGTGATTTGTACCTGTGTTATGGGTTCGCGAACGAGTGAATAATGCCATTCTAAACACTAAAAGTTCTGGTTTGAGTAAAACGTTGTCACGCTTGAAGAAATATTTAATTGTTCCTGTCGCTGTTTTTTACTGAATTTTGCATTTTAGTAGAAAAACACTTATAAAATTATACTAACTGTTTTTCTCTTTTTATTTCGGAAATTGTATATTTCAGACTTTATTTACTTTATAAAAATTTAAAAAAAACACATTAAGGCACAGCTTGACATACTCGTGGCGACTTACTCAAGTGTCAGATATTTTAATTTATTTTGTTATGATTATGATTTCCACAAGAAAGACACTACTTACATGAAGGGTTTCGTCTCTGTAATGAAAGAGTTTTTAATACATGTATTACATACATAATAGGAATATAAAGATCAAGCGTTTATCAAAATTATATCAAAAATCTAAAAAACAGGTGAAGAATTTTTGTTTTTGTGGAAACTACGACCAAAGATAATGTTAATTAATATTATACTGAATGTTAAATAGTTTAATACCAACTATTAGTTAATAGTTAGTATTAGAATGTTACACCTGCTGACGAAAACCATAGTCGTACAATAATAGTTCTTCATTGTACAACTGATATCATTATACGATGAAAGTTTTGAGTTTAATTAAGAAATGGTACATATACAAAAGTTGAGCACGAGTGGACTGTGGTGTACAAGACCGCCACTCCAATTTAACCTAACCTATCTACTAACATAGTGTTATAACACTAAATGTAGTGACCACAAATAATAATAATTTTAAGTACAAACCTTATTTAGTACACACTTCCAATTTGAGGTCCCCGTAAAGGATATGTTTATAAAATTATAGCAATATGTCAACAATTGCAGTGTGCAGTTCCACACAATAGCTATTAGAATATTATCAGTTACCAAAATAATGGATAATGATGGACCGAAAAGTGTCCCATCACAATTTTATTTTTATTTCAAATGACAAAGTCACTTCTGTCTCCTAAATTGTTTATTTTGGTATCAGATGATGAAGCGCCATTCGATGATTATCTAAAGATTTAGTAGTCTCACTTCTTTCACTTTTTTCTTTCTTTCACTTGAAAGATCTATATAACGCAGATGACGAAGTGATGACCAAGCAGCAATATCTAATTTCTTCAACATAAATTATATAACTTTAGCGCACTCAGAATTGGTTTAAAAATCAATATCCCACAGAAAGTTATTATGTCAATGTATGTAACGCCTAAGACAGAAGGGAAGGACTTGAATAGCATATAGTCTTATGCATATGTTACGCAGAGTATAATAAATATCAACAGAAAAGAGCAGAATGTAAACACAAACATAACCAAAGTTAAAGTCATGTACGTTACGTTAACTAATTTTTCAAAATCAAGTGATCTCAGCTTTAACACAAAATTGGTATATTTATTTATAACTTTAAACCGACAATACTTGGTATCTTTAAAATGTGGAAAGATATTGATTTTATACAAAAACGTATGTAATAATAAATAAATAAGTATGTTTCAAATGCATGTACAAGACCCATTGACCAAAGTCCATCTAAAACATAGAACTTTAAGAGTTCTGTTAGTATACAATATGCCGAATATGAAATCAGAAATGCATAAATAGAGAAAACTATGCATAAATCAAACAGTAACGGTTATAACACAAAACAAGTTCTGAATTCTACAGACCATCCGTTAAATAGAATACTGAAAAAAAGGTTGCGCTATATAAATATAATGGCATATGCTATCATACCCATCATCTGAGTGAGATTCAAGAAAACTGTAGGGGTCTTATGCTTTACAAACGGTAATGAAGAATAGTTTAATATTATGTAGTTTATTATATATAGGTATTACATATACCTATATATAATAATATATAAGTAAATTATATGATAGTAATATATGTAAAGCGCTGATAAATGCTTTTATTGTTTTAACAAAATTTTTTATTTTATCTTTAAAAACTTTCTTCAGTAATAATAAGATAGATAATTCTAAAATATCAAAGGTAGAATGATATTATTTTAAAAAAATACTTATGATTTATTTTTCATATGTATAATCCTCAGTACATAGTCATTCAGGTTTTAATAAATTTTGTCAATATTCTTTTAATTTTTCATATATCAAAAGTAAGTCCCTCAGCGTACTCAACAGCAGAATTAATGAGATTTAATTAATCCATAAAAATTTAAGTCGCATTTAAATAAAAGCTTTAAATTCAGAAGATAAAATGAAAAATCACAAAAAAAAATCTGTTTGTGCCGCACAACGCGTCTGGACCGGATGTTTTCGCATATAAAATTTTGGTTTTAATTTGGCAATTTTCGCTTGAAAGTTAAATTTTAATTGAGAATGAAAATAAATTTAACAAAAATTATTTTATTATTAATATTTCATCTTAATTCAAAGCAAATTAAATTGACTTCATTTTTATTCAAACTTAAGATCTTTATTTTTCTCAAAATTTTAAAAGCAAAAAAATAAACTATTCATAATGCTTCAAAAAGGAATCAAATAATAGTTATTATATTTTAATAAATTACTATATAAATTACTGATATAATTAAATTAATTAAACATAAACATTTATATTACAAATATTCAAGATATAATATCCTAACAACTTAGATAGAACATCTTAAGTTTTGAATACTAGGCACTGACCCAAGTGACCAACTTAAAACACGTCCTATTAATTCTGGAAATAACTTTGTTCATCGGTAATGTCTTTCGATAATTCTACTTAGTAGAGTCTGGATTTAAATAATCATTTGTTCGCTATGTTTTCAAATCTTTCAAGATTTCTTTGTTTCCTCTACTGTAGTGGCCTTAACTGATATTGCACTTCATTTGTTCTTCACAATTGACATATGTCCTAAGACGAGATCTCTCTAAAAACATCACTCAGGCTTTTTCTCACTGCGCTGTATCTTCCACATTCAATGATGAGAACATATTTAGTCCTCAGCAATGTCATAATGTATAATCAGGATTGGCTTCGTGTTCAAATTTGTGTTGATATAACTTTAAGCAGCCATACCCTATACGTTGCTACATTAAGTAAAAATATACGAAACACGCCCATTCTGCTGCACCCATTGTTCATGATCTGATATGATACTTTTAGTCAATTTACAGATTACCGAATTTAGTAGCACAAATAATGTGCTTGCAATTTTCCCATACTATCAGTTCTCATCATGTTGGTCAGAGATTTAACTACCAGTAACTTTATTGGTCTGCTAACAATAAGGTCGCTTATTTAAATACTGTGGGTGAACATATTCTTACGCATATGTATATGTATAATATTTATATGCTTGCAAACCCTTTTTTTAATTGTTAGTTGTTAGAGAGCTTAAGACCATATTGGGTTCATAAAAAATATTTTGTGTGCATATACTAAAGTCAGGACAGCAAGATTGCTTTGTACTATATATGTTTGTCAGAATATATATTTTATGGTACTAAATACTGCAGATGCTTTCTTTATTATATATTGCAAATTATGCTTGAATGAGAATTTCGTACCTAAATTGACGTCTAGATTTTTTATGTAGAGTCTAGGTGGCATATCAATATTTCTTACTCTTGTTCTCAATTATTTTGCGCCTAAATAACCTCGGTTTTAATCTCTACCAGTTTAAGTTCAAATGATTTTAGCCTAATTCTATGTAGATAACTCTTTTTATCGAGTCTTCTACCATATTGATGTGTTTCATAACTAACACTAATGCAATATTAGAAAATCGTAGGTAAGTAAGAAGACTTGGAACCAAATGAGATTTTAATGCAAGAGAATACAATGACTTATTCTAAGTGATTAAAAACAGAATGTGAAGTTGTAGCTGATACCTAATGTATTAACTTTATTATTCATAGATAATTTTATGTTATCTATGTAATTCTACCACAGTAATTCACGAAAAATTATTAATTATTTTCACACCCTGCTATCAAGGAACAGCTGTTATTAAAGTAACAAGAAGCTATTGGGAATTTTGAAACATAAACGTTAACAGATCTATAAATCGCATGATAGTATATCCAAAATTATTATAAATATTTTAACTTAGGTTACCAGAGTAGCACTAACGACTAATGCTGTTCATATTCGAATTTACGAAGTATTCAAAAAATTCGAATATTCGAATAGTAAACGAAGTCTTCGAAGTTGGAAAAAAATTCGAATTTTTGTATTTTGAGCTCTCACTTCACCTTTTGCTTACGAAATCTTCGAAGTCTTCGAAGTTTTTCACTGTCACTTTACTTAAACTTCACTTTTTTAAACTTCGAAGACTTCGAGTACAAAAATTTACAAAAAATTCGAATTTTTTTCCGACTTCAAAGACTTCGTTGAAATACGAATATTCGAATAATCGAAGAATTTCGGTGTTTTAAAAAATTCCAATAATGTAAAGAGCACTACTAATGACTTGTATATATTCGTTTTAAAAGGCAACAAAAATTAATTGGAGAATTTGATCACAAGTCGTACTCATATTGCCGTCAATAATTGTCAGTATATATATTATAAAACTTGACCAGTTTCTTTTTACAAATCGAAATGCCAATATCATTTTAGTTACTCCCCCAAATTCTTCCCTAGTATCCTTCGATTAACTTTCTGTGATAAGAAACATCTTTAAGAAATATCTATATTTCTAAAAAATCAGGTATTCATCAAATTTCGCTAGAAAAAGTGATTGGCGAATAAATGTACTGTTATGGACAAAAATTTATGTAGTAACCGTTACTGTATAAATATTTTTAATTTAATTTAATGGTATTATATTATATTATTAATGGTACATTAGGACGAATGACATCCTCAGGGACATCAAGATTGATCCCATCAAAAAATACATAAAGGATAGAGCCCGGAAATTATTTGCGAAAACTTACAGACTTACCAACACCGCGTTTTCGAATTTCAGAATGGTTACAGACTGCTCGGGGAGGTACGCAGATCTGAGGTCAATTATTGCTTAGACTGATGGAGTGATAAACAATAATCTAATCAAGGTGTAAATACCTCGGGTTAAGAAAGAGTAAAAGTCTTTAAGTGCACTGGCTCAAAACAGCATCAACATAATAATTAATTTCTTAACATTTATTATGACTTAAAATTTAAAGATATTTGAAAACAGTTTTGCAATCGAGACTAAGTTAGAGTATGTGTTAAATATTTCACACTACTTAAGTGATCTATCATTTATCTAAACTACTAATTTCTAATTGGTTATATACAGCCCGGTTCAATGTACTTTAAGCAGGAACTGTATTTTAATTTATATTTCTGTTCAGACTCAAAATCTTAAAGCTCTTAAATCTTTTAATTACAAATAATATAAAATTCAGATTTATGAGCTCAAATTATGGTGTTTAAAAGCAATGTTTCCGCTTTAAAAGCCTATTCAAAACTTGTAAAGTATTTAATTTACCTTAGAACAAGTATTAATAGCTGATTAAAGCCACATTAGCTCAAACGCAGATACAATTTGCCAAGCACTTAAGAGAAGAATGAATAAAAAATTAAAAAAAATTAAATTCACACCCAAAATTGTGTAAATAAATTATTTCATAATTTGCATAATTTTAGTAAAACGGTTTCTATTTGTGCACACATTAACATACTAACTACTTGGATACAGGGTGTATAACGCAACAGCATTTATAGTTTAAAGAACACACTTCTTTAATGAACTCTACTTCGCTTCACTATCAGACCACATTTATCTAATAATATTTTCTGTTCGGATGAACCCAAACGTACTCATATGACCTAGTTAGTGCCTCCAAAATAGTGCGTACATTTGAGTCATTCCAACGCTGTGAACTCCCTCTTCTTTAGGTCTAAGTGTGAACATAACTTTTAGTTCAAGCGGCCATAAATCATTCATAAATTCCTCTTTTCACCTTATTTTAATAATTAACGTTTACTTAAAACTTTTATTTGATTCTCAAATATTAAACGCACAAAACTAAAAATTAGGCAAATTTAAATAATGAAGTAATAATAGGGGAGTGAGAGGCTTATCTGAGAAAATGATGCCGTGTGCTTGGGTTAAATTTTTTCTTCTATTTTGTGGCTCTATCTTTCTAGGCGCTACGATCTTTTATTCTTACCACAATTGCTTCTTTTTGGTTCTTTATTTTTTGCATTTCATGGTTCCGCTTTGAGCGCCCAACCCTGCTTTGCCAGTCGAGTTCGGTTGTGATGGGTTTCTTGCAAGAGGTTTTGTCTTTAATAAATTGGTTTTAAAACCATCTTAGCCAGCACAGGTGATGTCTTTAATTTGCTTAAGTACACTTTTTAAATGATGCCTTATCTTGAAAAATTACCCAAGAATTTTTATTTCATATGCTTGGGCGAGTTTCATTTCAACAAAATTAATTACCACGTATTTTGTGCTATTTTATTAATGAGTCTTAATAATTTTTGTGTTCTTGGCTTAAAGTTCGACCTTATCTTTGCTTAAATTAAGTGTGTTTTAAATCTGTTCAGAGTGTTTCTTATCTGCCTAACCGCGGAAATAGTGTTAAACTTACACTATTCGATGTTAATTTAAAATTCTATTTTAATTCAAATTAGAGAGTTTTGAATTAGATTTGTAATTTATTATTTAGATTGAAATAATTTCTTTAATTATAAACTAAAACATATACTGAATTTGAGTTTTTGAATATTCAATTATATATATTAAATGAAAACTTTTAAAATTACTGTATGAAAAAAATTAATAAATGGTATTATCTATCTAGATACTATTATAAAATATAATTTTATTTTATAAAAATAAAATTAAATAAAAGATACTTCATTGTTGCGAGTAGTAGTCAAATCTAAACAGACTAAATTTTTAAGTTAACAGAAATCATTACCTTCAACTCATGCAAGTGCTTAATTAGAAATTAGAAGTAGTCTAACATTTCATTTAAAATTAAAAACGTTATATTTTAATAAACATTTAATATGTAACGGTATCTCCACTAAAGAGCTAAACCAATATAATATAGAGTATTATCACTTAAGCGTTGTTGTTTCCTTGTATTATAGAATTCACCTAATCATTGAAAAATCCGACCAAAAGATCCGAAAAGAGCCGAAAAAAGATCTGTCTACCCAATTGATTTTTAATTAACAATCTATAATTGACAAAACAAACACACACAGAAATTATGTCAATAACTTCTTTTCATATAAAGACAACATTTTATATAGAGTCAGATTCCTCTTTGCATATCGAACAACTAATAGTCAGTAACTACGTATATTATATAAAAAATGTTTTATATTTATTTGCGAAAAGTATCGGGGATCTATAATTTAAAAAATAGGTCATTAATCTTTGCTTTACTGTATTAATAACTCTGCACTGCGGTACCATTTATGATTTAAGTCCGAACTGTGACTTCACATGAGTGGTTTTCATAATTATATCCTTGAGTTTACTGTAATAGAATGAAGAAATCGTTATTAAAGCATTCCCAACTGATTTTCTTGTTTTTCTAAACCAAAATTTTCTACTTTGATGAATGAGTTCAGAGCTATGTAGCAATCAGCCTATGTATATATGATTGAGTCAAGCAGTAACAAAGTTCTATTACACTCGATAGGATCTATTCTGGAAACGACAATATATGTTTCCATTGATTGATGATTTTTCAATCAATAATCGGTTTTAATTAATAATCCCGAACACTTCAAATGCAGAAACTTATTACAATTTTCTTTATAGGATTACTTTAAAGAACTCTTGCTTGGAAACTTAAAATGGGAATCCAAATCATAGTTTCAATTTTAAATTGTGGTTGTAATTAAATTGTGATTCAAAATTCAATGTCTTTTTTCAATTTGATCCACTATACTGGTACAAATCCCTATTATCAACAATATTTTAACGGAAACAATATTTTAACTAAGAACTGCGTTCTTTAAAATGTTTTTCCGGTTTTCGACTACATCCAGAACTGCGGCTCATTTATGTAACTTCCTCACTTCGTAACATATTGTCGAAAAATCGTTCGAGAAAACGAAGTGCGAAATACCCATGATCAGTGGTCTTGGAATTATTTCTTATATTTAATTCTTCGTAAATAATTTCTCGGTACTGCAATAACCGGAGTCTACTGCAAGAACTCATACCCTGCCAAATCTTATGCTCATAGACAGTATTCATTAGTAACTGTTTAAAAACAAGCAGCATTGACAATATATCAGTAAGGGGTTTTTCTCAGCAACTCACATTATAACCAATAGATGGTGTTACTACAAATACTTATTTTTAAGAATTTTTATTTTCTTTTGACTCAACTTTGTATAACTCAATTAAGAGCTTCGATATAAAATAGTTCAACAGTAAAAGATGTTACACGACTTTAAAACCTGAAAGCGCTAATCAATAGATTTCACGAGCAAAATAATATGCGAAAATTATCATAAAAGCACAACGGTTAGAATTTAAAAGTCAACAGCTCGACTTTTCATCGCGAAAATAAATATTTTACTGCTTACGATTGCATAATAATTTAAAAAGCGAAAAACACTAATAAATTACGAGAGCGTCTGCGACAAGAACATTAAATATATATCGGTATTAAGTCAAAAGGCAAATAACATCAATAGTTTACAAGTAACAAATTTGCAAAAAATTTATGCCAGACATATACAAAGAGATCACTACAACGAATATTGAGCGCATAAGGAGAAAAATGCCAAATGTCAATTAATACTAGAGCAGATTCATGCTTTGATCTGGTCTAGCGGCCGAGAAATCATTAAGGAAGTAATAACCAGTGCAAGTAAGCTGCTGGGCACGCCAATTATTTGATATCAACAGCACCCAACTCGCTCGTCTGCCTCCCGCACTGACAATTGCCCGAATTACAAGACATTTGCTAAAAGTGTCATGGCAAAAACCAATTAATAAATTGAAAGATACACAGCCGCTCGTCAGCAGAGCAGCAAACATTAGCCATCAAAGTAGCAACATCAAGTAATCGAAATACCGGGCCCACTGTGCTGGAAAACCGCAATTTAAATTAACTACCCAAGCACAGGCAAACGAACGCTGGGTTAGTTCATTAGGTTGGTGCATATCATATTTCAGTAGCTACTTTGGGAATGTTTGAACTACGATTACAATAGTTAACATCAGTGTAAGCTGAGCCTAGGTAGGAGATAATTAAAATTTAGTCAATAACAGAAGCTACGCTAGATGATTATGATAGAAGCTATAAGATTACGGCCTCTTAAAACGATGTGAACTTCTTGCGTATGCATACAATGTTGCCTATTCGAATGTTAATGAATCTGGAAAAAAATTTTTATTTTTCAGAATGAAACTGTTAAAATATCAGATTTAATATACTGGTAAATGAGATTAATATATACAATATAAAAAATTTCTAAATAAAGGTACAAAAAAAATTTTGTGTACAATAACAGTATAGCAGTTAAAAAACTCTACACTGATGCCATAAAAATATAGAAAATAATAGATGTGCACAAAAGAAAAGTTTTATTAATATAGTTAAACTTAAAAAATCTGAAACCTAGGCCTTATGATAATAGTAACGTAATTCTGTCATTTCAAATTGCTTCTTCATTCACTATATTATTCAGATTTGGCCCCTACTGAACAGTTTGTTTTCGCAAACCTTAAAGAAATGTTCCATGTAAAAATATATTTGCCCAATGATGTAGTCAATTCCGAAAGAAACGCTGAGTTACTGAGTTAAATCTATGAAATCAGTATGAACTCTGTTTATAGTATATTCAATATATGTATACCCTCAATTTAAATTCAGTACCATATGCATATTGTGCATAATAGAGGTTGAACTTGTTGAAACCTATAAACCTATTACGTACATATTATTTATTTTGTATATCAAATGACCCAGTTACAAGTTAATATATAATATATATAATATATATTTATATATTATATACATCAGTGGCATAACTACATTTTTTAGGCCCATAAGCAAATTCTAACTAAGGGCCTCCTACTAACATCTTTTTATACCTTTTACTCGAAAAAGTGTTAAAAGGGTATATTAGACTTGTCAAGATTTTTGTAATGCATTAAAAAAAACGTCGAAAATACCATTAAGTATATGTATAGGTACATATATACTTTTTCAGTTCAAACTACTCTCTCAGCTTTTGAACTCTTCGAATGAAACTTTACACACATACTTTTCGGGAGCGGTCCCTGTTCACTATTTGATTTGATTAAAATTGCCCTACTAATTCTTATAGATGTATGTATTTTTAATTTTCCTGACAAATGTTTCCAATCCCGAAATCCAGAACACCATTGATTTGTTTGATTAGAAAATAACCAGCTCGGGTTACAATATACTGAATCCATTAACTTTAAATAGTATAACCAAAGTCGTGGCACTGTTCCATATTTAGTTTTTAAATTAATAGTATGAATAGTATGAAGCATTGAAAGTTCTATTTTCTTGAATAGGATCCTTTAAAGATTTTCTTAAAATTTTAAATCCAACCTTGTAATTTCAACAAAATACGTTTTCTCCCACATTTGAGAGTTTATTAAAAATAAATATAATGAATACATAAATTTATAATGGGACGCCCTAAGTTCTGGGGCCCGAAAGTGTTGCTTTCAGTCGCTTCCCTGTAGTTACGCCACTGATATACATATAAAAATAGTTGAACTTTTTGAAACCTATTAAGTTTCATTCTTATATTGTACATAACATATATATATATATAGTGTACATACGAGTACGAATTCAACTTCTTCGAACCTATTAACCTAGTTAACTTGTTATTGTCTATATCGCACTACCCCGCTATAAGTTAATGTGTCAAAAAATATAAGAATTTGAACTTCTTGAAACCTGTTGGGAAATTAATATATAGTAAAAAGTTACCATAAAACTATATCCTGCTTTTACTTGATATTTAACCATGAATCTTCTTATTAAAGGTAGTTTTTAATTAAATAAAGCTGTCACTAATAAAAAGAAAATCTACTTTCTATCAATCAATCTACTTAGTTATCTACATAAGTTTCCGTTACAATTACAGTTACGAATTACAACATTTAAAGTTATCTTGTTAAAAAGGGGGAAAGGTGCATCCAGTATACAATATCGTATATAACTTTTGAATGAATTTTTTTACTTACGTTTAACCAAACCAAACCAAATTGAATTAATTACAAAAGTTACAGTAGATTTCCTTTAACAATCAACAATAATAACACCAACAACAACGTGAGAATCATCACAGCTTTGGAACCATTTAAAGTATAATTTAATTGAAGAAAAAAAGCACGGAAAGAACGTCCGGTTATGGCATGTGTGACTAACGAATACGACTAACTGAGTTAAATTGTGGCGTCAGTTCATTTCAGGTGGTTGACTTTTATTTTTCCAACACATACTCTGATTCTGTTGCCAAAGCGGAGTCGTATCGAATCACCGGCAAACTCTTCGGAGACTTCGATGTCTAAGTCTGCAGACTTAACTGGCGTCGATCTAGAGCCCGTGTAGGAAACCGTGCTGCAAAAAAGAAATTTACGAAGCGTTAACGAAGCATTAAAGCGCGCATTTAACAAATTTACTTAAAAGTGCATAAATTTTCATGTAACTCCGTTTTCATTATTCTTATTGTTGATATTGTTGTTGCTATTGTTATTATTGTTGTTGTTGTTGTAACTGCTATTGTTATCATTAATAAAAATAAAGTTTAAAGCAAAATGCTCTTATTATAATAAACGGAACAGTTAGGCGTGAAGTAATAAAGTCTCCTGTTTTGATGATGACTTAAACGAAACTCTGTTAATTAACATGCACTCAGTTTTAATAACAACATTTAAAAAAAGAACATATTTGCTTAGTCATGTCAAATATCTTCTTTCCATGCTTCCATTTACTGACATAGTTTCCTATTGCATTTTGTGTGACTCCAAAGTCACTAATGCTTAATCATAAAATTTTGATCAACACATCTGAACTTCATTGCAATTAACATAAATTTCACTTAAGCTATGAAAAAAATATTTTTTTTTATTTTGATACGATTGATTAAATTGTGACTTTATCTTCATTGTCAATTTTAATTTAGCAATCGATTTTATCGCCTTCTTCCACGTTCTGTATGTGCTATCCCGCGGCCTTTTTGCGTACATTAACAAAATTAAATTTCTTTAAATTTGAATTTCATATGCAATTGCACTTCGACAAAGCTTCATAGTTGCGTCCAACTAAAGTTTTCTCATTTTCTTCAATTTTATCCTCTTTTTTTTGTGTTGGTAATACTTTTGTATTTACTCGTCAAATAGCAACTTTTAATTGTGCTGTCAGTGTTTGTTGAGCCATTTCATGTGTCATTTTTATGCTAAAGTGTCAACCTTGACAACACGACAGTGCCTTAATGATGTTACCGTCGATGTTTGTGACTGCAACATGGCTAATTTGCTAATATAATTTGTACACTGCAAAAATTTAAAAAAATATTTTCGTATCAATACAATTTTTTTTAAATGTATATCTACAAAATATTAGATGTTTGAGCCCTCTTTATAGGGAAAAACATACGAAGCGATTATATTTTAATTTGTTGACGTATACATAGGGAACATCTGATATCAATTGATACAAACATCCAGCATATGCATTACATTTCTTTTTATGCGAAGTATTTAGTGATCGGGCTAAGCTTGTGTTGTTTTTGGTTTTCTATTGTGATGTGTTGTATGTACTCTATCAGAGGTAAACACTTTTTCTACATTCTGTTGTGTACATTAACTACGTTCCCTACGCCTACAGTTCAAAGACTAATTCAGCTTTTAGCCTCATATATTATTTAGCGTCTTTTAGTGTCACGTATGTTAATATATTTTTAAATAATAAATGAGAAAAAAATTTGAACAAAAATTGCCGCACAACAAATATGTTATTGTTAATTTAGATTTTAAATAAAATTCTATAATTTTTTGTAAGTGCTGTACAAATTTCATTAAATCAATAAAAAATAATAATAAAATAATAACATTCAAACATTTTTTATATATGTTAAGTGAAAAAGAAAAACTTATATCAGTACTTGATTCTTAACTAAGCAAATTCCCTCTAATTAATTTCTTTCTGTACTTTTACTAACCTTCTTTTGTTGTCAAACATTGCTTTTTCTGAAAACATCTTTCTTGAAAACAATCCCTCTCCTTTCCTTCTTTGCCAACATCAAAATTTGATTCTTAACCAATCCATACCGCTTCAATTAATATCTTTCTGTAATTTTATTAACCTTATTTTATAGCTACTTCTAGCGTTTTATGGAAAACATTTTTTTGAAAATAATTCCATTTGAACAACTTTTCACGTCGTTCACGCTCTCACTCTCTCTTCCCATCTATATCTGTCTCCGTTTCTCTCTCTCATTCTGCTTCTCCCTTTCTGACTCTTTTTCTGTCTCTTTTTTTTTGCGTTGTTTTTCTCTTAACTTTTTTAATAACTAATGCCAATATTGGATAATTTTAAGTTGCTGTCGAATATTTTTGATATAAAGATCTCAACGATTTTCCACTTGTTGATATCCTTGCGTATCATTAACTTTCTTCACCTACCGCCTAACTCTCTTAATAACGCATAAATGGACCTTTTCGCTTTTCTTTAGAACATTTATCAGATAGAAGTATTTCGAAAAAATCGAAAAGTAATTAAAAAAGTGAAATTTGAAATTTAATCGCTTCTAGCATAAGCATTCATTCCATTTGAAATTCATTCATTCTCTTATTATTCACAAAAGCAAACTCCGAACGACTTGGATGATTGTTAAAAAAACTAGGTAAACCAAAATATTTGGATAGCAAATAGGTTTTTTTTACAAATTGTTTTTTTTTTTGGTATTTTCGAATATTTCGCTTCTTAACAAATTGGTTTAGATTAATGCCCTTTTCATAGCGCAATTTCTAAGGACCAGGCACACATTTTAGAAATGAATGTAGGCACGTTTTAGATCACTAAAAACTTTTTTATGTACAGTATTTATAATTCCATAAGTACAAAGTAATTGAACAATTTTATTAAAGACAATATTATCTAGACATCAGCAATTAAACATAAGACAAATAAATATGTATTTATATATTAATAACATTTTTCACAGTGTAATGTAAATACTTCTTGAATTCTTCGATTCAGTCAAATAGTCAAAAGATCGATTTAAATGCAATTCAGTTAATCCCAACTCAAGATTATTATTTTTCTCTTTTTCATAATTTTTTATCATACATTTTGCTGCGTTTTAAATTTGTTTTCTTAATAAACTTGTCTGTACTCAATGCAAGTAACAAATTTTATAAATCGATTTTGACATTTCGACTGACAGCTACCAATGAGCGAGTTAATTTCCAATAAAAGTGCGCATGCGTTGCTGCGATATTTAAAAACTTAAATAAAATTATGATAACTAAAATTGAAACCCAAAAAAAAAACATCTTAAAGAATTGTCAACTGTAATAATATAAAATATTCAACATAATTTTCGATTTATTTTTCAGATTGCCTGTAGGCCTTTTATTCATAATGACTTTACTATCAAAATTCAGACTAATATTATTTAAATAACTAAAAACAAAAATAAAACTTATATATACTGTAGTTACAAATAATGATAAATAAAAACAAATAGATATTAACATTAAATAATTAAGGGTCATAAAGTAACGTTGAATCATCACAGGAATCCTAACAGGGCATAAAGTAACTTAGAATCATCACAGGAATCCTAACAGGGCACTGTATTTTAAAATACGAACTTTCAACACTGAAAATACTTACGGATGCAAACTATAGATTCTGTGAAGAGAATAAAAGTCGCTAATGTACATACGGAATAGGCCCCCAGGAATGTATATACTTACGGAAGAGGCAATAAAACTCTGTAAAGTACGTTCTATACTACTTTTTATTGACGCAACAGGGCTTAGAGACCTACTTTAGTGCCAGAAGGGGGCACAATAGACCCGACGATGGCAGTGCCACATCCCCTAACAATAATAATAATAACAACTATCGAAGAATCATTGTATTCAAAAAAAATCATTGAATGGTGTGACATTTCGTTTGAAGGTATGAGATGCACAAACTATCAATTTAAATGACCACTTCAGCCACATGATTATGAATTCTATTTAACATATACCATCCGTATGTCATATACGAATGCGAAGAATATTTTTAGATATTAAGAGGTTTGCAAATCTCTCAATGAGTTATTAAAGCAGTTCGATATTAATTTCATTTGATTATTTTGGAAATAAATCATTTCAAGAATAAACCATTTTGCACTACTTTCAAAATTTTTCCAAGAATGAAGAAGATTTATTTCGCTATTTCTTCAGCGATAATTATTAAATTATCGCTTATATAAATTATTAGAGATAGTTATTAAATTATCTCTAATTATTAATTAAAGATTATTATAGTATTTTAATAGTTCATTCAACAACTACTTTCCAACAAAATAATAAACTTAGTAAACTTTATACAGTTCTTTACTAACTTGGATACGGTAGTATTTTTCAAAAATACAGGAAGATAATATCTTAAGAGGAACTATTATCACCAGCACTTTAAAGATAGAGTCTACAATATTTTCGAGGAAGGGAAAGTAAGGCAGTGCCTAAATTACATTTTAGTGGTAGCAAGTGGGTTTTCACTTACCACACTTCATCTAAGGTAAAATCTGGTACCTTGGGATATAGATACATACGATTTTCATTGTCCTGGGTAGAGGATTGGCTTCGTAATATATAAATAACTACACCAAACCAAATAAACTATCAGTTGTATAATTTTTAATCTGCTCAGTTACTTACTACTTAAACAATTTTATTTTGAAATCAAATCTTAAGGAAAATTTAATTATTAAAAAAACCAATTTTCAATTAACTTTACTCTATTATAAAAAAATAAGAAAAATATAATTCGAAACAATTTATGACATTTTATGATATTTTGTCGCATTTAGATTCCATTGATCTCATTTCGAGTATCAATGAAGCGACATCAAAATCAAAATTACAGAAACGCACTTGTAAATTGTATGAAGTCAGTAATTTATCAGTGATCTCTGAATCCCTAAACATAAGAACAACAATCTTTTTACTTGCAGAGTCTTGTGTGCATTTCGAAAACTAGTTGAGCTCAGCTGAGCTTCACTTTGCCACTCAAAAACGATCCTAAGCTGATTACGGGATTAGCATTTCAGATATTTGACACATCGAACAAAGCAGAAAAAAAAACAATATCAAGAAAAACTCAACCTAAAATTGTCAACGGCAACAACCCAAGGACCATCGAAGGGTCTGAACATGCATTTACCTTCTCATTGAAGAAGGCAAAGTCATAATTTTGAAACATTCTACTTCTCACTTTCTTAGGCGCATGTGTGAAAACGTTTAGAACGCCTTTGAACTTTTGTAAATCGTGTTGAATTTCTTTCCCAAATTATTTGCATTATTAAGGCATTTGCTTCCGTTCTTATCTTAATCTTGGCAAATTTAATTTTAGCTCAATACACAATTTACGCAACGTATTTTAGATAATGCATCCCGCAAAATGTTGACAAATCTTAAACTGCAGAATTCCATCTCGTCTTATTTGCTTTGTTGTGGACCTTAAGCCGTTGCATTTAAAATGGACTTAAGTGGTGCATTCAGTCGTTCCGTGGAGATTTTTTTAATCATAATTCACGTGACGAATGCAATTTTTTTTCTTATAACTTAAATTTGCACTCTTTGTGATTTTTTATCGTGATTTATCGCAGATTTTTTATTGCATTTTTATCAGATTTCTTAAGTGCAAAACGAATTTGTAGCCTTTATGTTGTTCTTAATTATGGCAGCACCTTTTAAATGACATCGAAATTGATTGGATTTTATATTTAATACAAAAATAAAATTAAAATTTATTATTAAAATATTTAAAAAATTTTTGCACCATTTTTTTTGCTTTTATATGTGATTTATGGTACAATTTGACACATTGTAAATAAATGCATCGTGAGAAGAAAAATTTTTAAATGTATTTTCTGTAAATACTTATGTAAATACTTCTTAGCAGTATATATTATATATGTATATGTAATAGTTATATATATATATATTCGAATATAGTATTGTCTATTCTTTTTTATTTCTCCTCTTCTTTTAGAACTAAAGTATGTATCTATAGCTTATGATCATATGCGAGCTTATACCAGAGGACTACAGAAAAAATCGAATAAAAAGTATTTTTTTTTTGTAGTAAAAATACAACTATACTATACCTTCTTTAAAAGGCTAAAAAGAGTGTTTCGAATTAAATACTTAAGATATATCGTTAATATATTTATTTAAAGTAAAATTTTTTTTATTGAAAATCAATTTTAATAAAATATGTATTACCCATTATAATTCATGATTTCATGCCATTTTTCGGGTAGCTTCATAATTCCATGCTTATTGAATTTCTGTTATTTATGGACGAAAGAGTTGATCAAGTGATTTTCAGCAGCTTTTCTGTGTGCCTATTCTGAATTTTTTATTAAGATAGTTTTGCAGAAACCGACAGGCAAATGGTTTAGACACTCGTTCCAAGATTCGGACTATACAGAGAATACATCAAAACTTCCTAAACAAGTTCCGTCAATTTGTTTCAAGACATCAACTGCTTTTGGGTTAGCCTATTCCGTTACCTTTGTTTGATTGTTTCGTTAAAGCGAAGTAGAAAACGACTTCAAGTTCGTTTGCGGAAAGTCACTGACTTTAGACTATGTTCGTCTACGTCGGATATTATCGTATTAAATCCATTTTATATCTACGCTAATTATTCGCTTCAAGAATGGTTTGATTTCATTGCATTCCTACAACATTTCGGTGATGGTAATGCGGTCAATTAATTTATTGCTCTTATATGTGTCGTATTCACACATCAAGCATCTTTGCGTTACGTTTTTCTTTTTAAATGATTCTTAACTGTGATTTCGTTAATATTTAGTGTATCCACTATCTTCTGACAGCTTTCCTGTCGGTTTTGTTCCACCAATTGCAAAATTTCAGCGACCTTTTTAGTTACTAGTCAACCAAAGCGTGGTGCGTATTTGATATCAACATTTCCGAAACAGAATCGAGCAAATTACTACCAAGTCCGAGGCTCATTGACAACATCCGAAAAATGTTTGAAACAATTTTAACTATTTTATGGTAATAAAGCTTCACATAGCATATTTCTTTAGATATTTCGTTCATATTCTATTTATAATTTTTCACATAAGTCACTAATTACACAATTGTCTTCACAAAAAATATATCCTAAAATTTAACTTTTAAAACATGTGTTCACTTGACATAAGCGGATTAGTGTTACCAGATATATGGATACCAATACCATCTAGTGACCAAAAAATGGCAGATACTTTTTATATAATCCAATATTTGTTTCCATTGTGGTATTTTAAATAACGGCATTTGAATTTTACTAATAATGTAAAACTACACGACAAAAAATGCAACCTTGCTGAATTGTCGCTCTTATCACGTAATCTTCTACTAGAAAAGAAATGTTGTGCATTTATTTTCAGTGTATATATGCAAACCTTTATAATACTTTCAAAAAAAAAGCTGTCTATTCAAACAATGAAATGCTCAGTTCAAATTTAATGAAACCTTCGTATACAGCGATCATTATTCCTTCAAATCTGGTACATACGGAATATAGATTACGGTTGAAATCATTTTTAACAACAGAAAATATTATAACTTCCAACTTGGTGTAATGATCGATTCTATAGTTAAATTTGGTTTGACATATACAAACGACAATGTCGATGGACCAATGAGAGTTTTGACTCTTTTTGACTATATCAAGATAATGCTTACCATTTTCTTCGATTATTATTCAAAACAGAATTGTTCGTAGTAAATTCATCTCTGCAAGTCATAATGTCACACTTTATAATAAGTTTCCAGGCCAAACTGTCTTCCATGAATAGAATTTGATTGTCGATATTCGCTATAATGACATTGACGTTATTAAACTGCTTCACATAGAGAACAGTGTATTATATCTTTAAGTCAGTAAATTGAAGTTTAGGGACACCATTGGGTTGGTGATGACTTAGCAGGAAACCTCAAGCTAAATGAACTGCTTGCATTAACAAAAGATGTAGTTATGCGAACGGAAGCTACTCCAGCTTGAACTCAATAACAGCATCCGAGAATCGAAGGACGAAAAAGGACCCAAGTCGTTTCGTGGTCTACTTCGAGTAATCCTTCAACTCAGTGGGGCCACTTGTTGGACAGTGTGCTGTCCCAACTTCCTAACATATATATATATATATATATATAAATTGAAGTTTTAAACATATTTTGCTCGGTCGAATACTCACAAACGTTTTAGCTTTGCTAGTCCCAAACCTTCTTTTAAACACATTGTATAAAATAACTTCTACAATATATATATAAACATTTCAAAAACTATATTACTTGTAGCTTTTTTAAAATCTAATCGGATATAATAAATTGATGGTGTTGATCTTAAAAACACAAACCCAACATTAATTAAAAATGTAAAGCCCATATAATCGAAGAAAATTATGCCGCATTTTAACACATTTTACAGCTACAAAATTAACTCATAAAAAGTTTCTTTAACGTTTAGCTTAACATATTAAACTTCTTAGATACTTTTATAGTCTCACAAGCCAACAACTGCAGTCACAGTAACAAAATGAAACTAAGAAGTAGAAAATCATGTTTGAGCACAAATTAATGAACTCCAACTTTCATTGATGCAGAGGAAATTAATGAACTGTTAAAAGACATAAAAACCATATGAAATAGTTCAACATTTCTATAGATAAATTGGCTATAAAAATTAACAGCAACACTTCAGGAAAACTTAAACGTATGCATAAAATAATACGAATTATAACAGATAAAAAGTTGGAGAAACGCACACTCACGCTCACCCATAAGCGAGCAACGCTAGACGGCAACAATAACTCAGAAGCGTATTAAGTACGCACACAAAACCTGTAAATATGAAAGTATCTTCGGGATTCTAAGAACGCCGGTCGAGTTCGAGCTCGAGAGTGTTGCAGAATAAGTTTTTAATACGCAAGTGTAAGATTAAGTTGAGTACCGCATCAGCGCTGTGAATACAATATCTAGCCTGCGTAAATACTTGCAAGTGCCGCAAATGGTTGGAGTCAGTTGCCAGTTGCCAGTTGGCAGTTGCCTGTTGCCTGTTCACTGGCAAAGGCACCGATTTGGCTTGAGGTCTCCAGTCACATTAAGCCAAGTCGAAAGATTTAATGGTTATTTGTACAAAGTCAAAACAGATTTTGTGCGCTTTCAGGATTTTTATATTTTCATATGATTTTATTACGGAATTTCGGATAAAGGCCGTCTTGAGCCGCTAAACGAATTGACACTTAATCATGACATAAAAAAGCGAAACGAAATTTTATGAGGACTTAAAAACGATATTGCAGCACCGAAACAGGTACGAGCGGCATATTTATGCCGCATTTAGTTTAATTCGCACTTGTTTGAATTTGTTGTTTATTTGACGCGATTAAATCGTTACTTGAGTTATAAATAGCAAAAAAAGAATTGCTTTAATTAAACGGAAAGCCGCAGCACTCAAGCGCAGCACTCATCTTAGCAGAAATAAATATTTTACTCAATCAACTGAACTTTGGGATGAGATCGTACCATAAATAATTAGAAAAGGATTTTAAAGAGTTTCTTCTATAAAGTTGTAAGATAGGTTTAAAACTATCAAGAACAGAGTGGAGTGCTCATAATTAGTTGCTTTATAAAATTATTTGGTATAGACCAAAGATATTCATTTATAGACATGGAATATTTAGATTTATAGACATGGATTATGGCCAACCGGGTGTAACGATGCTTTCTAAAGTCCAATTTGATTAGACATGCATAAACAATGATGTCGTTGTCCTAATAATAGTTTTATAATAGTTTTTACAGATCTTAGGATTGACTCAGTGAAAAAATATATCAGAGACAGAACTCTAAAATTATTTGCTAAAGTTGATACGCTACTTAACCCCGCCTTAACAATCCTCAAGTCCACTTCTGGACTCTCAGGAAGATATGCTGATTTAAGGTCCGTCATCAACTAAAAGACAAAGAAATGATATGATTTCTTAACCCAGTTAAGACCTAGTGTGGGGTAGATATAAGCACCCCAGCCATTATAGAGTAAAAGTGCGTAATAGCACTAACTCAAGAAGAAGAATCAAGAATCAAGAAGATAATCTATTTTTGTCAAATGGACATTTAGACTCAATGACAGATATATATAAACAGATAAATGGACAGTGAAAATTGCTTAGTCTATTTATTTTGTTATTCTTAATGAGATCATAGAATAAAGTTCAGAGTAAGCTATACTCCTTAAAAATAGGTTTTTGTAATAAAGCCATCTATTGGTAGTTAGGTATATGCGCCGATACGATTGTCGTGACTCTTTGAAAGACTTCGATTGCTACATGAAAGACTTGTTACTTGAAACAACAGTGATTTTATCGTAAAAAGTCAGAAGAAAAGACTATGAAAACATTATTTTATCTTAAAATTCTACATGAATTGTGGAGTCGCATCTTACGACCTCACCAAAAATGTCAGTAGTTTTTGTTTCAATTAAAAACATGATAACAAGTGAGTTCTTGAGAGAAAACACATCACTGTTATCGATCATCCACCGTATTAACCTGACTTGAGCCTATTCGACTTGTGGGAATTCTTCAATCTCAAGTCGACTATGAACCGATGGAATACGTTTCGATGACGGATAAAATTTAATTTTTTTTTTTTCTCTTGTTTTTTTTTTCTTAACAATATATTATTAAAAATTAAAAAATTAACACAAAATAAAAAAATATATATATAAATTGCATACAACTAAAAAATATTTAAATTAATTTCAAAATATTTAAAAATAGATCAACTTCAGATAATTAATAGTGAAATAAGAATTATCAATACATTATTGAAATTATAAAAGTTGATTATTTAAATTGTTGAGCATCTCTGATTGTGTAAATAGATATTTCACCTGCTTGAACATCAAAACCAAATAAGGTAGAATCATGTTGTTCTGAAACTTCTTTCTTTGACTCTTTTGCAAATACACCCAGCATACCAGGTGGAATTTTAGCTTTACCCTCATGCCGTACAACAGCTGGCAAGGTAGCGGAATCTAGGAATTTATGAATCTTTTGCCCACCTGGAATTTTGACTGGTCGTCGTTCATCATAAAACTGGAAGAAATTAAAATTTAACATTTGGTTCTTATATAGATATATAGCACATTTATGTAGTATATATATTATATACATAATAGTACCGCTTAACTATACTTTAAAAACTGTAAACTTTTAGTTTAAGTTAACAAATGCTACTAAAACTAAATGTTTCGAGTCGGTTTATGCAGCTTAATAGTCCATATATAGTAAACCGATCAGAAAATTTTTATATTGTTAAGTTGTATTATATTATAACCTATCTGATACAATATGAATGTTATATCTTCAGTCAAAAACTGGTGTCACTAAGCACTTAGTATATCGCAAAAAAGATCTTTAATATGTTTTAATTAAGACTAACAGGTTAGTTCTTGACATACATCGTAGGGTCGCTTTATTTCATATAAGAAGAAATGTATTTTGATAATATTAGACATAATAGTTTTTAACTCCATTTTCCAAATGAAGAGATAATTTTAATAATGTTAAACACCTACTAAAATAATTTAATTTAATTATAATTTAATGTAAATTATAATTACTTTTTCAATCCTCTTTAATAAGGATATAGAGAATAAAGATATCATGTTTTATAGTTAAGGATCTAATCTAGTCTTCTAACTTTATTTAGACAACAAAAGCTTTTGGTCTTATTACTTAGACTTATAAATATAATAAACTTACATTTTTACAATCAGAAGATATATAAGCCTTTTTCGGTAATTTTGTTGAGGTATTCGGTATAAGGTCACTCTCATCATAAGTCGTCATTTTGCCAATACAATTTGACTTGAAATCCAAATTTTTAAAAACGGCTGCTTCGTTAATGTTGGATGTTGTGTTGATAGGTTTGAAATTTATCATAAGTGGAGCGTTTGTGGTTTTGTGAATATATGCTCCAATTGGGCTTACAATGTCCTTAAACTCATTGTTAGTTTTCCTTACTAATGGTTTGGTATTTTTAAATAAATCAAGTTTGGGCTTATTTTTATTTATAGCAGAATGATTCTCCTTATTTTCAGCTCGTTTATGATATTCTTTTGTTAACACTGACTTCTTTTTAAATGCTAAAAATATTAATGTTAGAGAAAGGACATAAAAGAAATAAATAACTAAATAAAAATTATTTTAAATGAAACAAACTTTTAGCTTTTGTTTTATGGACTCCATAAACAGTTTTAGAATTCTGTTTTTCATCTGCTCCTTTCTTTTTAATTGGTTTGTCAACAATTCCTGTATTTGTTTCAGCTAAGTACTGATTAATTAGGTAATCAACTTCTTCCAAAGTATTATCAAAACTTAAGGACAGCATAACATCTCCAACACCAATTTGAGAATTTTCATTTGGCTCTGACTCACATTTTATAGCATTTAAAGAAATCGCGGACTTAATAATTTCATCTATTTCATCCTGATCATATGTATCTTTCTCCGTGGAAGCTAAATCAATAATAGAATCATCAAACTTAAAATTAAAATCAAAAATATTTTTATCTTCCGCATCACAACAAAATGCATCTGCCTTTTTATTGCCTGATGATACATTCATCAACTCATTCTTGTTTAAATGGGTGTCTGCGCCATCCACTCCAGCAAATTCGTGTTTCTTCACATTTGTTAAGTTATAATTATAAGACTGACAATTATCATATACTGTGGTATAGAAATTGGTACTCATTTCATCACTGGAATCTTCGTTTGCAGTGTAATAACTTGTGCAGGATACTTCAGACTCCTCACCTTCTTCAATAAATGTAGAAGAACGTATTGAGCAAACCAGTTTGACTAGTGATTTCTCTGAGTCAATTGTATCCATACAGCTGTTCTCCCACAATCGTGTTGGAGGCTCAATATCATCTAGTTGTGTCAAGTCACCGCAAAATATATTCTTAAAATCTTCTCTTGTTTGATCTGTATGTTCATCATTTATATTCAAGTCCAAATTATATTCACTAGTTTTGTTTACGTTATCTGAATGAATTCAAAACTGCTAAAAATATTGAACTGTGGATATCTTTTTATTTAATTTACCTCGCTCATCCCCATCTTTTGTCTTACCATATAAATATTTGTGCAGGGTGCTGTCTGGATCAGATGCCGATTTGTTGCACATCTTTTCAAGAGTCTCAAAGCTATCATTGGAACTATCATCAGATTCTTTACTAGCAAACCATTTCCGAAACATCTTGTATTTTTTTTTTTTGAAAACTGATATTCACGGTTGATGGAATATATATTTTTATTTTTTTTTCAAAATTTGTATTTGCTTGCTACTATATTTTCTATTTGAGTTATTTGACATTTCAAATAAAATGGTATTTTAAAATATTCAAGTGCTAATATATTTTTAAAAATTCGTTATAAAAAACTTCCATAAATTAAAAATATATTTAGTACCACTATGACTTTATATATAAATATATATCATATTATATATATCTTATTATTATATACATCATGCTTTATATGTTATTTTACCACATTTATTAATGCTTTCAATAATTTTACTTTTTTAACTTACAGCCATACCAGATTTTAAATTATAATATGCTAAATATCGAAATAAACTAGTAAAGACTAGTACGACTAGTAAAGACTAGTAAATTCATTTAAAGTAAAACAAAGGGTTGTATTTAAGTTTTTCATTAAAAGTATTCAATGAGATAATTTGTCCAACATCTTAAAACGCTTCGGACATTATTAATATAGTATTATTTTAATATGTTTTTGTTGCATTTTTAGCGAATGCGTTACTCATAGTCTTGTACAGCTTTCTGAACCATAACGGTATAAAATTAGCAAGTTGTGGACAATACTATCTCTCTCTTTTTTTTCCCTCTCTAACCCTTTATTTCTTTCCCAATCAATTGAGGAACTATACTCATCTCTAAGCAAGAAATCGCGAGATATCAAATGCAAGGCAAACGAAGTAGCCAGACGGAGTGCTTCAGGAAACCACTCCGAACACCTAAAAATTCTGGGCACATGGTTGACATCATTCAAATTGTTGTTGAGTTTTTTTGTGTGCTGATATGTAGAAATCTGTGTGCAAGAAATTCAGCACTCTCACTGGAATATCCAGTAAAGATAACAGTCATGTGATATGTTTACACATGGATCATAGACAATTAGAGAACAATGTTAGAGGATTGAATTATTCCTTTCGTAGTTGTGGAGAACTCGATAAAAGTGCCTAACATCAGCTTTGTTTTTTACGCGGCTCATACGCGGCATCACGTTACTATTCTACCAGGTTCCTTTTTGCAAGATATTAGCTAACTCCAAGATATTCAACTAAAAAATATTTTAATCTTTACCAAAAGTTCAAGGTGATTTTGAACTTCTGAGTTTTCTTTATATGGCAACACAATAGGCCTAAATGAATCGTTTTGGATCGCCGGTATAACGTAAACTAACCTAACATGTATTTTCGACATAACTTTTGCAATTCAGATGTTGCTACAGTTTTTGGACATCATTAATAGGGATTATCTCTAGGTCTATAGACCATTCTTATTGAAGGAACAGATTCTGTGACATATTGATAATTTTAACATACAATTTTTATATGTCTTATTAAAAAAAAGAAGGCCTGTATGAAATTTTCAATATATTCTTATAAAAGATACAATATAAAATACTGTCAGTGTTTCAGTTATATTTTTAGCACATAGATGGCGCTTTACAAACTTTTTGAACTACTTAATGTTGATAAGTTAAAGCTAATAATTAATAAATTTTTGATCTCAATTTTTTTGTATTAAAACTAAATTTAAAACTAAATACTCTGTTTTGAAATTACAAAATCTGTAAATAAAATATTTGAAATATTTAATCGCTATTCCAGTTTAATGAAAAGTAAATAATTGACATAAAAATTCATGACAAAATAATTGAAAACAACAAATTAAGTATGTGTTTTCTGTACACGCGTTAGTAATTAAAAAATCTTGTTAGCAAAAAATCAACAAAAAAAAGAATTAATAAATTATAAATTAAATTATAACGAGTACTGTCAAAAATTAATTGAAAACCCGTCAAAAACGACCTTTGTGTTTAATTTTTATGGCACATTTTGTTCAAGTTGAGAAGGAGTACGTGGGTTGCTGAGCTCGAATTCGATATTTATTTCAACGCTTTTTATTTAATTTTAATTACACAAATTTATTGCATTTTAAGTAGGCAAGATTTACGCATTTATGCAGTTGTAAAAGCGTTTAAATTAATTAAGACTTGTGACAAAAATGCTGCTCAACTCGAACTTTTGTTACCGGTTTCAGTTTGTGAGTGGCTAAGTGCGACACATGAACCTAAAACAGAAATAAATTTTATTTTTGAGTATAAATAATAAATTTATATATATATATTAATTATATTGCATTATTCTTTTATAAATAATTGTCGAATTATAAAGCAAAATAAAACAGTTTTAGATTAGATTACAACAGCTTCAGTATCCGTCAAGCATATAAATATTGTACAAGTCAATTATTTACAATTTACTTAATTTTTACTAACTTTATACTAAAATTTATTTAAAATTCAAAATACATACATAGTTATATATGTAAGCTCGTTTTTAACACTTTTTGGTATTAGCATTATATGACATTTAACTTATTCGATACACCAATTGACTTAATGTACCAAATTTGCAAAACTGAAAAACTGAAACTGTAGTCTATCTACCAATAGATAAATAGAGAGACAAACACATAGACATGTAGTCAGACTGATATTTAGACCGACATGCAAATGTACATTTATATTCAATGATAGATATATAACCAGATAGATGGACAGTGAAAATTACTTAATCGATTTATATTATTATCCTGATGGGCATCATCTCAATAAGTTAGTGCTGTCTATGGTAACAAAGTTTTCTTTGAACTTCGTCAAATGGAAAATATTAGAAACTAGATCTCATTCTCTTCTAATATTGGAAAATCCTAAAAATAATGTCTAAATATCTTCTGTTTGACAAAATTCAATTGACATCTATTGACATTGCAAGAAACAATTGTACATAGAGTTTTATATGAATTTTAATCTTAGTTATGACGGTTATGACAGTTTTACTTAATAGTAGTAAATTTTAGTGATAGCAGTGAATTATAAAAAAAGGATTTTATTATTTTTAATTAATTGAATTTTAAGATGGATGACTACATAGCTGTTTCAAGCATTGCCAAATGGAGTTTTATGTTAAATTTTCATGTAAAATGGATATTAGCACTAGGCTCTGTGCCATCTATATATTTTTTATTTACATAACATAGTAGAGATTATAACACAAACAATAACAAAAAGTTTAAAAAAATGTTTGTGTGTTATACCGTGTTCACATGAGAGTTTTGTTTGTAATTTTAACTGTCAATTGTTGTTGCTTTTAATGCAAAATGAAAATTTTTGACAGCTAAAATTGCCAAGAGTATTATCATGTGATAATTATATCTTTGTACAAACCTCGTCTTCAAAATGATTTTTAAGAACTAATAAAAATATATTATCATTGATATTACTGCTGTTTGATTCGTCTGAAGTTTATTATTTAATTACGTTTATTTCAACATATTTAATATTGAAATAAAGATTTATTTATCCATAATAATCTACTTCAATAATAACTGAGATATTATAAAAAAATTCAACAATTTTATTACATTTTGTGAAAAGTGAAGAGTAAACTACATTTTTATCTAAACATAAACTGATTTTAACAAATTTAGTAGCACAATAATTTTATAAATGCACATTTAATTGCTTCCTTTAAAATATATTTAATAAAAATTATGGTTTTGAGCTCAACAAGCGTAAAAATATAAAAATATTTAATTGCATAAAAATTCAATTAAAATTTGGAAAATAAATTAAATTAATATTGAAGCAATTATCATCAATGCATTTTTATTGGTAGCAATTATTTCCTATTTGCTTATTAATAACAATTTTTATTAAATTTATATATATAAAAGTAATAAAAAAAAAAAACAAAAACATTTTTCAAAAATTAATTCAGTAATTTTGAAATTCAAAAATGGCTTAATTAACAATTTTAATTAAGTAATTCAACAAAACAAAATTCAATCAAAAACTTCCTCGTTACAATTTTCGATTTTCATTTTATAATTTTTTAATTAAACGCTCGACATATTTTCACAGTCACTCAGTCACTAAGTTTGTTGAACAAATTTATAGACAAAAACCAGATTACAACTTAATAGATACTTAGCAAGTACTATGCACTAGACTAGACGGACAGTTAGACAGTTTAGTGGATTGTGAGGAACGGCTGAAGAGGTTTCGAGGAAGCGCGTATTGCGTGGCTCGTAAGAGTTAATAAATTGCATGCTACAGTTTTGCAGTTTTTCAGTTTTTCAGTTTTCCAGTTTGTTCATTAAACGTACGAGTGCATTTTTAATTGCTGGCAATGCTTTTTTCTACTCCACGCTCTTCCATTTAGGTTTCCATTATTATTGCTAAATTAATTGCGCTTTTAATATACGAAATTATAAGTACCACAGTTGTGTGCTGTGTGT
Organism: Teleopsis dalmanni; assembly: GCF_002237135.1. Taxonomy (NCBI): domain Eukaryota; kingdom Metazoa; phylum Arthropoda; class Insecta; order Diptera; family Diopsidae; genus Teleopsis; species Teleopsis dalmanni. Next base: position 163,865,934 of record NC_051846.1, on the reverse strand, counting down.
GTTGCATTCATTGTGCTCATATGTGGCAATAAACAAAATATTGTGTAATTACACAGCAGATGCACTTATTGCAGATACCTAAAAGTGCAGTTTAAATGCAAATATTATGCAATAATTGTATTGTAACAGGCAGCCAAATGCAATGTTAGACACTTCATGAATATTCATGAAGGGGAAGTTAGAAGCGAAAATATGCAAATCTAATGTTAATAATAAAAAATATTAATATTAAAATAAATTAAGCTATAATTAATATGGAGGAATTAGAAGAGATTATCTATTTAATTAGACAACTCATGAACAGTTACTGCAAAAATTTAATTATATGTACAATACATATTCATATATACAGATATACATATGCATGCCTATATTTATTATTAATTTATTTGCTCATATATTTTGAAATAATTGCTCTATTACCCATTCATGGTAGAAATTTTTATTAACCACGCTTTGATATCTTCGATTAAATGATAGTCGCTTAAGTTTTCCGATAACACAACCACAAAAACGCATTCTCCACGCGGCAATTAACGTTTAAATAGTTGTGGAAATTCCATGCTCAACTGAGTGTAAAAAATTAATAAATACTTGCGGTGAAGCTTTAAAATTTTGTTATAACATTTCAGATATAATTTTTCTTTCTGGTTATATCACATTAGAGTATCGCAACTTTTAAATTAAAAGTATCTAATTTTCACATTAAACAATAAAATCATTAAAAATATTTTAATAACACTATGTGATGATTTTAAATTATAGCTGAAAAAAAAAAGTTAATACATTAATTGAGATCTTTTAATAATATAACAAAATTACATTAATTATTGTTTATACAAATTATTTTATAAAATTGTATTTTTATACACTTCAATGAACATTTATAATGAGGACGTTAAGTATATCAAGGGAATATATGATAATTATTATAATCATTATTAGAAGTTACAATAGTACATGCAATCTAAAAACTCTGTGATGCTAACCTTGGGAAAATATCTTGAACCGGACATTTGTTATGGCTATTGATAACTATTACAAGATATATTAAAATTTTTTTTTTTTTGAATGAGGTGTAAAGCAATGAAAAGCCTAATCAATGTGAGACTTTAACCCAATAAAATCACCCCGATGCCCGACGGTTTGCACTCTCGGGATCATCGGAGGCCATCCAAAGCACAAAGCTCAAACGTCTATTTTTGTCGTCATTTCATAAATTGACTACTTTTTTTTTGCCTGTACCATATATTTTAATTTGTTATTGTTGCAATTGTATCAGTGCTGCTTTTCTTTTTGGTAACGCTCTCCTGCCTTATGCGAGCTTTATATCTATCCTACCAATCGTATCTAATGCTTTTTTGCTGCTGCCCATATAGGAACGGCAAAGATTCCGTAAAAGATTCCGTAACCATCGATAGAAGACGCCTTATTTCACTTTCAAGACTACCTATGTTGGAAAGGATTCGTGTAAGTGCATTATTTACTAACGCTGCCTTAGAGCTTACTACAAGGTGCTGTTTGAAGCTCAGTCAAACGTCGATCATGACTCCAATGTAATTTATTGCTTCTTGTGACAATATTTGATACCCACCAATTATATGTCACATCTTCTTTTTTTGCTTTCATGCGCTTATTGCTTCTGTTTTTTGAGCCTTCAAATACAGTCCTGCAGTTTTAAGCCATCGGTGTAGTCCTTTGATCATCCTTTGATTTTGCTTCACCACTTGGTCGAATTCATTGTCTTAAATTCGACTGCCTTCATAGCTGCCTGACTGTCAACAAGGATAGTGGTAGTCAAACAGTTCGTCCAGTTTGAGGAAATAAACTATTAAAAATCTTTAAAGAATTTCCTTAGTCTATATATGGGTATACTTCTCAGTTTTATAAGACTCACAGCAAAATATAATCAAAATATTTTTGTTTTATTTTATAAAGAGCTTGGCAGTAACAAAATATGCTTCTCTTTCTTCCTCTACTCAAAAATCCATAAAATAAAATTTTATTAATATTAACTAATAAAATAGTATATATATACTATATTATTCTTTATAATCATAGAAGCAGACAAGCTAGGTTCAACACCTGAAAATTATTTTTAAATTAAATAATTGGTTGAATTAATTTTATTAATTAATTCAAGTCTCAAACTACTTGAAGTTCATTCATAATTTTGTTATAAATATATTATTGTCAAAATATCTTGACTATATAATTTTTACTTGCCTCACTTCATCGCCTAAGTGTCTAACAAATTATCTTGGAAATTATCTAAGACTCGTATTCTTTAAGCCTCTTAGCTTTATTTTCAGTTCCGTTTGGTATTCCCTCTGACATAATAACTTCTGACCATGCTTTTTTTCTTGTTATCTTTCATTGTTTATCTTAGCTACAATATAACTTTGTCATTTTATTTGTTGATTAATTGTTATTGTTTATAAAGTTTGTTAATCTTGTTTATTTTTCTTATTAAATATCTCAGTGACTCTGAATAAAAAAAAAAAGTAAAAATTTATGAATGAATTGAATAAAAACCAAGCAGTGGCTTAAACAAGTGTAACCCTACTTCTTTGTATTTTTTTTCATTGGTACATATGAAGTTTATACAATATTATAATTTTTTCAGCATTGTAGTAATTTGTTAAAAAAAAAATTGCTCGTGATAGGTCATTAACTAATATAACACACTCCAAACCACTTGTTCATTAAAAAGTTCGCGATAGATTGTGTAGATTGTCGGTAGCATACAGACATATACGTATGTATGTTAAATGCCTTGGTTATAAATACTAGATTGTTCAATACATTTGCAGAACGGAAATTATAAAGCGGATTTTTTGTTGTCCAAATTATTTTGGTCTTTAATATAATCAACAATTTCAATACATTACTTCAACGAAGCTCCAATTGATGGATTTCATTAACTTCTGTGATTTTCAGAATATTTATCTCTTTTTGTTGTTACACTATCCTCGCAGGCCAACTAACTTATATGCACCTACACTACTAGGTATGTATGCTCTCTTCCCTAATTACTGGGGTTAAGTTCCGACATTGTGGTGGAACTCTTCGTCATTGATTCCTAAGATGTGATTTTAGTGGGTTAAAGTCTTACACTATATCCACCGAAGTTTCCTTGTCAAAATTGGAGTATTTGTATAATTTTAATTTTGAATAAATTGATTCAATTTTGATTAAAAGATATAAGATCTACCATTACATATAAAACTAAATTCATATGACTAAAATAGTCATATTGGTCTAGCTATTTTGCAAAATTTTGGTTCTGCCGTAGATTTGTGTTAACTACAAACAACTTTTCCATCAAGCTAAAATATATAAAATTGGATTACATCATAAATGAATCATAAATGGATTACATTATTTAACTATTTTATTGGAATTATAGCGCTATAATAAATAGCGGCTTTATACTTTAATTTCTCATTACTTTAATCATATCAAGACTAATATCAGTTTACATAAGTAGATTTCGTTTCAGTATTTTAATCATTTGTTTTATATACCATATATAACAGGGAGCTTCGCCAACCACTGTTATATTTATACGTACTCTTTTATATTCAAAAATGTGTATCTGCTTTTAACATTCTCTAGATAAAACATCAAATTTTGTTCTAGTTTTGAAGTTCTTAAAAAAATTTGATGTCTCTTCTAGAAAATATTAAAATCACAGACATATTGTTGAAGAAGATAGAGTACGTATGAATATAACGGCGGTTTGCCAGCGAAGCTCCCAAGCTCTTCAGTTCTTTTAACTATAAAAATAACTATACGAAGGCACGAAAAATAAATGTTTGAAGGCATGGATAATAAAAGTATGAAGGCACGAAAATTAAATGTGCGAAACAGAGAACTGCAATGAGTACTCAATACTCGAATCATTGACTGTGTTGCATTTATATGCTTTTTAGCTCTCCTTTTCGAATATTCGACTCCACTCAACTCATGCATACAGCTGACAACACTTATAATGATTTATACTCTGCTCATATATTACTCATAAATACTGACTTTCAACACAAAAGTGATGCAAATGATTTATGAATCATTCATGAGTATTACGTCACAGTCTGGAAATATTTGCTTGTCTTGTTTATTGTGCATATAATTTCCTACTAAAACAACCCCTAATTTTATGCACATGAAATATTCAAAAACACAAACAAAACATATGCATATACAATGCTTACAACAACAACGCACACCAAAAGCATAAAATTATACACACGCAAATTTTTTTGCTTAGCAAACAATAGCGGTCACATAAAATTTTTATAAGTGTTACAAGTCATTCGAGTCATTCATTTTCAATGAGTATATTCATACTCACTTGAGTATATGCTATGATTCATAATTCATTCGGCATTTATGCTACTCTACTTAGAAATGCGTACGCATCGTTGCGAACCTGATTCATTAACACCGGCATTCGTTAACGAATATACTTTTAAATCATTTCTGTGGCGAATGTAAATGCATATAAGTATTTTGTGAGAAAAATATTTCTACGCATTTAGATTTGATTTTTTGTGAGTGTACTCTGAGTGCTAAAATTATGACTTGTTGCAATTCTCTGGTATGAAAGCACAAAAAATAAATGTGCGAAGGCACAAAAAATAAGTGTACACATATTCCCTTTCCCTTTTTATATAATAGAGAAACTTATAACAAGAATACATTCTACTCTTGCATATAATTCACATTCTTTTTTTTTCTCCCTATTTTAAACTTTCATAATATATTAGATGCACGAAAATTATATCCTTCGATAGCTCGGACGGTAGAGCCGTGGACTGTTGACATTATCATAGCATCATTGATCCACTGGTTGCAAGTTCGACCCTGATTCGAAGGAATTTTTTTTTATTTTTTTGTTGGTTTTTTTTTTATTTTTTGTGTACTGGCTCATTAATTATTTTCAATTTAGATTAATTAATATCATTTTCAATAGTTCATAAACTTTGAATTTACTATTTATTTAATACTCATAATAATAAGATAATTTTGTTTAGAATGGTAATGCCATTAAAAAAGCAATTAAATAGGTGTTGTACTATACTAATGCCAAGCATAATAGAGCGTTTACTGATATGTTCTCAAAACTCCATTCCATTTCAAAATTCTATGGACGAATAGAAGCACATTACTTTCTTAAAACCCAAATTCCAGAAGTTTTTACATATAATGTTTTTTGATGTCATCATTATAGTGTATACAGTCTTTCACAAAGTATTTAACTATTTCTAGGAAATTTACTCGGTTAGTTTAATTTGTAGATTTTTGTAGTAAAGCTTAAAATAAACTTTGTTTTCTGATTGTTTTCTGATTTTTCTGATCTTATATTGTTATCGTAACTTGAATATTATTATTTTGTACATCTGTATGTCCCTGGACATAGTTTTAATCAACAATGACTGTGAACAAGGTTATCTTCTGTTTTAAAAGACCATATCCAGTTTTTTCGTATAATAAAGTTGTTGTGCGAGATCTGTGAAAATAAAACCATCCCTGCCATCAGCACTATCGCTTTACCGCCTCGCCTAATTTTCCAATAAGAGTTTCAGATATATCGTTCTGCTTCTAATTAAAAAAATGGAATGGCTATATTTGATTCGAAGTTTTTCGTCTATCATCATAGAAACATTCTACACTTTCGTTATCATATTCCTATGTTATCATATCTTTCAATTTATATATTTAGAACTTTATCGAATTTGTTTTGTACAATTATTATACGTAGCTCCTATCCTAGCACGATATGTCAGCTCCTATCAGCTAACATACATATGTAATACCTATGCAACGGATCTAAAGTTATTCTAGGAAGTTAATACACTCAGGAATGAATAATGTACCGGCAATAGACTGAAAGCATGGGCTTGTAGTTACAGATATAGTTGGGAATGGGTCCATGTTGGTGAGAAAACTCCAATTTCTGAGCTCAAATTTCAAAAATTCACTTTACTGAGTTCAATCAATGGCTAGAACTCTGAGCACAAATTAAGATTAATGAAACATTTCGTTAAAAACATACATTGTACATTTAATTGGCAACGATTGTACAGCTCGTTTATACCGCAGCATTATTTCAAGGCTCTCAATCAATAGCTACCAAAATCACTAAAGCATTTTCTTGTTTCGCGCCTTGTCCACGTACGCAGTTGGTTCTTCCACACTCAATGTCTACATATAAAAGTATTAACATATCACGTATAGGATATTTGGATATAATGTCTAAGGTGTGAAATATGACACCTTATGGAGGATATAAGGTATAGAGGATATAAAGTGTCATATTTCACACCTTACAGTAAGATCCAAAAAAATATACTCAGATTAAAATTTGATTGGAGTGAGTTTTATTTACGTTTACTTTTAAAACCATAAGGTTTGGATACCAAGTACACAATTATATTATGGTCTGAGAGAATATCAATGGTTGATGCATTTACTGAATATTTCAGTTCTTAAGGCTTAACTATTTCTATAGAATGGAATCTATGAATTTTCTATAGAATTTTATTATTAAACGTTTTTGGATTTGTAGACTCTAGGCCTTTAAATAGAGTACTGGGTGTTTTTCTCCAAACTTCCTATAATTTATTAGAGTTCTTTAAAACTATTATATGCTAATATAAGGGGTTCACATCTTACGACCTATGTGAGACTATATTTAAAAATTCCTCCTACTACTTGTGTCTATTTTTTAATCTATCAATTTACTTAAGACTTTTTTTTAAACACTTTTCTAAAACTTTGCCGCGAAAACTTGTATTTAAAATACATGTAATGTATAATTCATCGCTTAATTCTTAAATTTAAATAACTTCACTAAAAAATATATATGTGTCCAAATACAGAACAAAAGAAAAACTGTCCTAAAATTGAGTCCAACAATAGTCCAAACAAGCAATCACTAAACCATCAAAAGCAGTTTAACCTATTTTACATTTTTTTTAAACAACAGTTTAAATTGTTATTTAACGTATTTTGTAATGAAAAAAAATATTAAACTTTTTGAAAATCAAATAGCGAAAAAACCTTAAAACTTTCCATTTACCAAAAAATGATTCCAAAAAAATAGAAAAAAAATAGTAACAAAAACTCCATACAATGGTCACACACAGCGCCTGCGCCATGACTTCAACAAAACAAGTTGGAAAAGATTAAAATGGACAAACTAACTGCCATAATTAAAGTAATTTGGTAGAAAAATTTAGCCAATTATCAAAAATTAAGTTTAGTACTTAAACGGGCCAACAAGTACATGTACGAGTGTACGAAGTACCGGGCAGACGGACGGAAGACGGGCCGCGCACAATACTTAGAGATTTGAGATTACGCATCGCATTGGTTACGCTCTAGAAAGAAAAAAGACAGCAAAATGACAAGACAATCTGTTAAAAGAAAATCATTTTTACGCATTTTAATAAACAGTAATTGAAAGATACTATTAAATGGCCAAAGCATACAAAAATTATTAGATAGATACACCCAAGCACCGCAGTCCGAAATTATCACGAAACAATATTGTGGGCAACATTGCTGGTGATGACAATGATTACGATGTCGTCAATGTTATTGATAATGAGGCTGAAGCTGAAGCTCAAACTGAGACTGAGGTTGGTACTGGAGCTGAGGTTGGTACTACAGTTGAGATTGGTACTGGAGCTGAGGTTGATGCTGGAGCTAAAGAAATAATAATTGTTTGGTTTTGTCATTGATATTAATTTGAACGTTTGTATTGTTAGTATTGCTTTATAGATATATATACACATATGTGCATACAAATATATGTCAGAGATTTCATTAATAGTTTGATACAAAAGCTGATTTTCTTTAAGTCAAGTTTTTACACAAAATCAATTCATTTCGCTTTTTAACTTAAATTACCAAAGACGATTGTGTTCGCAATTGATTTCTAATACAAAACCGATACGGCTTCGCATTAATTGTTAATTAAATTAACAAACCATAAATGATTTCATTTATTTACCTTTTTAAATTTTCTTTCAAATTGTCAATGTCAATTCCAATTCGAATTAGTCAAAGCCATAAAATTTTTTCAATAATTCATAGAATTTCTTACCTCAGCGCAATTATTGAGGTAGCAATAACAATGATTACTCCCTTTTAGTTATCAGAAAATACCATATAAAACGACTAAATTGATGCGCTACCAATTCTCTTCTTCATCAAAATGGTAATTTTGATGACGATCATCCTAAATTATTGCCATAAAGCAATAATTATGAACTCTTTTATTAAAAAGTCAATTCATAAGAAAGAAAATTCTTCAAAAGATCTGTAGTCTGTAGTCCTATATCTATAGTTCTCTACAACGTTGAAAAAGACTACCGTATCTGAAGGAATCAAGGATAAAGCTATACGTGCTTCATCACGATATTAACATTATTCATTGAATTAACCTCCACCGCCTTCGATAGATTGGGCATGTTGCAGGATGACGATATTTAAACGACAAAGATCATGTCCCCACATTTCCGGTAGACTGATCAAGTTAAAGAAGCACTAACCGCTTTTGATATACGAGACTGAACAATGCGCGTACGTAACAGAGACACCGAGAGAGTAATGCTGAAAGCCGTCAAGGGGTTGTTATGGATAATTAAATAACTAAGAAAACAAATTTTAAGAGAAATTGAAGCAAAACTACCATAGGAGTAAAGATTATTGCTAAGTATATAATTTTCGCCCATTAAAAGCAGTGTCCCCAATGTGTGCCCCAATTTAGGCTATACTACTCATGTCATCACTTATTTGTTCTCATTTACAAATACATACATAAATTTGAACCTAATTGACTTATTTGTTCGTTCAGTTTGGATGTCCAGATTCTTACATCTTTCATTTCATTCTGCAATTGTCTTTCCTGACAATTGTTGATTACTATTAAATTTGATGCTCTAATCTTTCTCGCTGCATTTTATAGAATCTGTAGATGTCAGATTTTTGAAAAAACTTAAGAAAAATGTGCGAATATATAAGTAACAGTACGGCTTTGGGTCAGTTGGTTAAGGTGCGCTGACTCTGAGCTTCACTTTTGGTAGGACCCAAGTTCGACTCCTGGGACTTGCAGACTCAAAAAAAAAATTTTTTTACGAATAATTAAATACAAAAATTATTTCTAAGACCACTGATGATGGATATTTCACAATACTCGAAACAGCTGTATGGCCAGCAAGAAATTCAATTAATTAAAATATAATAATATAAAATAAAATTTTTGTTGCTGTAATGTACTACTGTTCGAGAGGTACAGTAATTCACTACTGTACCTTTTTATATAATAGTCACTTTCCTCTGAAAAATTTTTTAAAATTAATTTTTTATTAGTAAATTTTACATGAAATTCATAAATTTTACCCCAATTTTTATTATATTTATAAATTATTTTGTATATATTTAATTATTTATAAACTGAAAATAAAGTTTTTAATATGTAAAATTAATATTAAACCTATCTGGACCTCTGCAGTACAGTTATGAGGCATGGTCAACACGTCAAATACTAAAATAATGCACCATACCAAAGTTAAGTTAGATTAGTGACGTATTTATAATTCTTATCATATTAAAAAACCAATATTTAATCTACATGGACTTCTGCAGTACAGATATGGAGAATAGGCAGCAGCTCAAACACTAAAATAATCCACCACACCAAAGCATTTAGTTGGATGAATGGCATACCAAGGGAGGAGACATCAAGATAATAGATACCCTCCTGACAATGTAATCAAAATATACAATTCTGAAATATTATTGTCCCCATATTTTAGTATAAGTATTAACTAGAAATGAAATGCAATGTTAAACACATTGGAGAGACTTTTCAACTATTCTAAACACATGGAAAAAGTATTGGTAGAAGAATTTGTTTAAGTTTCTAAAGAAAGATTCTATTGAAATAAAATTCTAGAAAATAACAGCAATAAAATTGCTCTCTATTTTTATTAGTTTTATATGCTACATATAAAACAGTTCCTAATTCTAATAAATTATGCCTCCCTTGGCACAATACTAGCTACCTAAATACTAGCCACTGAATTGGACAAGATTTATACTTTTTACTTTACTTTTTATATTCTAAATAGATAAATTTTTAATCTAACTAGAATAAACAGACCTTAAAAGACCTTCACTAAGTAACAATCACGATGAGTAAAATTTCAATCTTTCTATACTACTTAGTTTGCCACTCAAATAATGTAGCGCCACACATGATATATGTATTTTGATGTTGAAGTCATTGACACATCAACAGCAGCGACGAAAACTGTCAATATGACGGACAATCAAGAACGTTTGACAAAAGCGCTATGTACGCGATCGATAAAGTATCAATTTTCAATAATTCCAGAATTTCTTTTCCTCTTTACTATTTATCTTTTCTGGTCTATTTTGTAAGTGAAGTAATAACAAATAGCAAATAACAAAAGAAAAACAATAAAAAAAAATTAAAAATTAAAAAAGTAACAAAATTGTTACATTTTTGACTCAAAAGCCAAAACCCAATGTCGACCGACGACGTATTTTGTTTAATAAAATTTTTTATTCTCCAATAAAAAACCCGCCAAAATTACAAGAACAAAACTCGAGAATACAAAAGTGCAGATATTGTTGAAGCGTGGGATTTTCTAGAGTTTAGAATAATTTTCATTCAATAAATATTTTTAACGAACAATTTGAAATCCCTCTCCAAAATCTGCTAACTCATCTCCGATGCCAATGGTGATTGATAATACTTGAGGCATGATTAGAAGAAACACAGCTGTTCGTGTATGAGTGAGGGCTTTGAATTGTTAAATTGCCGGCTTCTTTCAGGATGACTGCTCGAGTGGTTAGACTTGCTACTGTTGAAAAGTTACTTTTGAAACCATGAATGAAATCGATAGTTTTTTCTGCTATCAAAACGACCTGCAGTATTCTTATGTATGAAATTTGATATGAATTTTTTGTAGTAAAATCTTAAATAATTTTATTTTAAAACTTTGAATAATATTTGTTGAAGAAAATGAATATTATATCTTTATTTTAAAAAGAGTCTTAATTGAAAAATGCCATCATTATTAACAAAAGAAATGAACGCTTAATTGATTGTAATTATTTGTGTAACATCACACAAGTCAAATCTTATCGAATTAAATTGGAAAACGAATGAAAAATATTTTATTTTATATTTTAAATTCAGAAAATGAAATCCTATATTTTTTTTAAAATCCATTAAATTTTTTTAATTGAATTTTTTAAATAAACTCAAAATTTTTTTAATAAAATATATTCTATCGTTTGGTTAGGCCGGCGACTCAGAGATTTCAAAAACCAACTTCAACCTTTAGCAAGGCTTAAAATCCTATTTAATGAAAGGTCTTGTAGTTGACCAAGATCCTTAAAAAAATGGTGCCTCTACAGTAGTAAGGTCGCGCCGCGCATATTCTGGGCAAGAACAATGTAGATAAAAGGCACTTTCATTATCCTCACCACAACTGTGATAGATATAATTGAAAGGAAGATTGAATCTTTGAGCATATTTTCTAATCTACAATGACCTACGTGTAGATTACTAATATTGGATTTCATTTTGGTGGAACGTGGCCAAATGGCATACAGATGCCTACATATCGTTAAGTCCTCCCATATTTTATAAAAAGCTCAAGACTTTAAATACTTTAAAGCAGCTTGACTGTTTGAAAGTATGTATATACTCTCATTAAATATATTATCTACTTACCTAATGACGATCACCTCCGCCAGGAAAACACTACAATGAGCAGGAAGCCTATTTTAGAAAGATTTATTCAGTCCTTCTGAGAATAATCTACAGCCTACATCACTACTTATTTCAGATCAGTCAGTAAAAATGGTTACAATCTCCCCTAAAAAGTGACCTCCGGACAGTCATAAATCTCTCATTAAGAACTTGAATTTTCTGTCAAAATTGGAAATGGATGTTGCTTAACATCCATTTCCACTTGACTTGTTGTCAATGTTGCTTAAAGAAGGACTGAAAAGATTAAAAATGAAGTCGTGCCCTTGTCACTAGCATTCCACTGTACTAATTGTTTACAATCAAATTATCAAGATCCAATGGCATTAAATGAAGCATTAGTGATTATCGTTGAGTTGTCATTTCTCAATTTTACATATACTGCACATTGTTCTGGTGTTTCGTTTTCAACGAGTCTTGCTCTTAAATTTAACTTAATAATTGCACTGCTGTGGCGTTTCCTTTTCTCTCGTTGTAACTACCCGAATTCTCTTAACTTTAAACCGTTCTTGTTGCTGTTCATTCTTTTCATTTTAAACATGATATAAAATTTTATATGAACTAAAGTAAGTAAGAGGATAACTAAATATGGGCCATTCTTTTACAAATCAGACGGCTATGGACCGATTTGAATGATATTTTTTTGTGAGCTTGTCTAAATAAAGAAAAACACTCGTATATCGGGAAAAAAATTTAAATAGGTATTTAAACTATGAAATTAGACTTATTATTTTTATATTGATATATCTCTAACTCTATAAATGATAGACATCTGAAGCTAGAATAGTATTTGAATATATATCAATAAATTGTATTTCATATACAATATTAAATATATTGTATTGTATATACAAATATATTGATTTTAATAACATTATTTATCGAATAAATTAATTAAATAAATTGTTAAATATCACCTCTGGGTTTGACGAATTTGACTTACACTGGTGGAACCTGGCAGTAAGTAATATCCCAGTATGGATATTGATAAAAGTTTTCGACGCCGCTTACCTTCTTATTGGCGGTAGATGCCACAGATATTGTTATAGCTAAAATTTATATCCGACCATGTCTTCCCGCATGTTTTTGAGTAGCTGGGTGTGTAAAGTTACCAATGGAAGGGTATTATTCTAGGATATAGACGTTGCTTGTCTATATCCGTTCGGAGCACAATCAAATGCATCAACGGAACAACAAATAGAATTGTTAATACTTTATTTGATCCCAATGGCTTTGATTTCGTAATTTCACATATTTCTAACGCAATTTCGCAGTCTTCCAGTTGGACCTTTATCGGTTTACTTAAAGAATCCAATTATATACTTTCATCTAGATTATGGATAACATGCCATGATATATTTGACCAAAGGAATGATAGTTACTCTGTTTAATAACTTTTCCAGCTTGACGTTATTGCATATTGTAAATCTATTGCTTGTAATGTATTTCCTGATTCTGGTGTCTTTGACTTACTAAGAAACTTTCTTGTTCCGAAATGTTAATGTCCTGTCTGTGTACACGACCAAGTAGATTTGTTTTAATTCACAACTGTCAAGATTTTTATATTTATTATTCTCTGGGATATATAATAACTTTCTGTCTTAAGCGTTTTTAATACTTCTCAATATTAGTTTTAACTACCAAATTACCAAAACTTCCCACATCCCCGCCTGTAAGCAGTTAATATTCAGTGATTATGCTGACGAGATATTTTGCATAAATTAATCCTGTGTTTATCCTCAAATGCTGTGTCGTATCCAAGCGTGATCCCACCCGAACAATATAATGTACAGATTATATACTGAACATATTCACAGAGTTGAAATAGGGGTTTAAGAGATAGTTCGCTCCCCTCGATAATATAATCTAGAGATAATTTACTAAACATATTCATAGGGTAAAGATGGGGGTTTAAGGATAAATCCCACTATTGATGATATAGTCTACAGATAATACACTGTCGGTATCAACAACGTAGAGATGGAGATTTAAGGGATATTTCTCTTCTCCTGTATAATATAATCTGCACATGACATACTGCAAAAACTTTGTCCAAAATATATTTTAGAGCAGATTTCCTCCTCTTCCTTGTCACAATCCTCGATGCACCACTACTCTAATGAGTGAATCATAATCCAGATATCTCAACCGGGTTCCAAATTCTCAACAATTTTTTGAATGGGCACTACTGTTGCCATTGATATCTTAGACATTGTTTTTCCTAAGTAAAACATTACAATTTAATCTTCAAAATAATGAGATTATTACAAACAGTTTCTTGACTCAGACTACTACAACAGCAATTATTTTTAACAGTTTTAATTTTATTACTATAAACTTTCAACTTTCTGAATTTAATGTAGTTAATATTATAATTTAATGAACATATACTCACATAGGCGAATTGTAATTTAATTTATATTATAAATTTTTTGAAAAACTTTCAACAAATTAATAATAAACTAATAAAGATGAAATTTACTCTGTAATCATAAATTCAACAGAGCAATGAGCCAATTGATTTGCACGTCTCATTAGGCAACAAAAAACAAATAACAGAGTCTAAACTAACAAAAACTTTGCTAGTAAAAAGGGAATATATGATGCGTCTAACATAATTTAATATTCGCACAAATAAACTCAGCACTGAATAAACTGTAATGTACAGAAAAAAATTAAGTTTACAGCAACAACAACAGAGTTTTAACATACATTCATACGCCATTGAAAATTGATCTGCAAAAACAAAATTTATTTAGATTATGCTCTTTGTAGGGGAAATATGATGGTGTGGCTGTACTCTTCCCCTAATGTACAGAATGTTGCTGTGTTGAAAGTGTCTAAATAAAATTTGTTGAAAATAATTATTAATGCTTGTTGGAGGTGGTGAGTTTGTTTTGTGTTTCTCCTTAGTATGGTAAATTAAGTGTTGAGTGTGTAAAGTAAAGCATTCAGTTAATTTCCGCAAGATATATTTTAGAAATTTAAGATGAAGTTTTAGAAATATTAAATATTAATTGGGTTTCTGATTGAAAATATAATTTGATTTTTTATTTAAATACACAAAATTAATTAATATAATATAATAATTGATATTAGTTTTATTAATTACTAAAATATAATTTATATTAATATAAAATTGTAGTAAATTCTAGAGTATGAAAATATTAATATTATTATATTAATATTATTAATTACTATAATATAATTTATATTAATGTAAAATGGAAGTAAATTTTAAAAAAATAAAAATCATAGTCAAATTTAAATTAATTGAACTTTATTTACAATTAAAATAATATATATTTAAAATAAATTAAGTTTATATAAAATTTTATGTCAATCAGAATTTTTTAAGACTCGAAAATACTGAACTGTTTTAAAAACATGAATAGAAATGTAAAAAAGAATTAATATACTAAAGTAAATTTTAAATAATTAAGTATAGAAAAAATTGTTGATAAATCAAAAATTACTATACATTATAAATGTTTATAATATATGCATATATATTTATACATAATAATTAAAATTAATTACTATTCTTTAAAACATTACAAACTACTTCAGCGGAAAAAATGGAAAAAATTAATTATAATTTCTATAAATTTTAAAATACTGTATATTATAATATATTATTGCTTATTTAAAAAGAATATTAGAAATTAATTATTAGTCTTTTTACTATTTTAAAGAACTATTTTAAAGAACTGCTTCACCAATTATCTTAAGTTCAACTTATGTTATTTCAACCTCACAAAATTTATATTCACCACTTATCGCACACAATACTCTCTCTCTCTCTAATTCTCTGTAGTGCTATAGTCTTCAACATTTAATAATAAAGCTCAAAGCACACAATAATGCCTACAAACAAGCAACAACATTTTTTTTATCAGCAAAATTCTTAAGTAAACATGTTTTACGCATGCCATTTACCTTTTCATCCGTCGTCTCATAACTTAGCCAACACACTTGTACACACACACACCTATTGCCTGCTTTACTCTCACCCTATTGTTAACTAAATTTAACGTTTAAACTCCGCCTTTATATATCTAATTGATTTACAGAGTGTTAACTTCCGCTGTCAATATTTTTGGTCCATATCAGTAATATAACGAGTTGTATACGCTACACTCTACTTATCTCTTTCACGCTAATAGTATTTGTAATACACATTTACACAAGTTAAGTATGCAACTCTCACCGCACACCGTAAACACAAACAACTCAACACAAACGTTTCGTTTGCCATACCACATTTCAAGTAAATTGTTAATTAATCTTTTTTTTTATTTTTACATTCAGTATACTGAAACTTCTTTTATTTTTTTTTTGGCCATATTATTACTTTTTTTATGATATTATTACTTTTTTTGTTTGTATTTGGCAGTTTAAGTGCTTTTTACGCGCTTATTCGTGGGGTGTAATCGTTATGACGTTTGTGAATTGTTGCTAACTTTGCTGGTTTTCATTACACAGTATATTTCTTTGAGGCTACATATTCTTTTCTTCTTCTTATTATTACTACTACAGTACTCTTTTCTTCTTCTTATTATTACTACTACAGTACTCTAGTGCTCTTATGTATACGTGTAGGTGTTTTTTTGTTGCAAATAGAGTTGGGAGGGGGGAGCCTCATCCAGTTGCTACATTATATTTTTTTTTCTGTTGACATGTATTCGCTGTTTTTATCGTTTTCGCGTATGTTTGTTTGTTTCTTTTGCTTTTTGAATTTTTTCTTTTTTTGTTTAGTATGTGATGGCATGTGTCCGTATTGCGTATATATGCGTTCCCTATTTGAAAGGGTGTTTGTGCTGTGCGTGAGTGTGTTTGTGTGCTCAGGATGTTAAGTAAAAAGCATTTTAAAAGTTATTTTATGGCATTTAATGCAGTTTTGGATACAGAAAAACTGTGCGTTTAGATACTTTTAGGAAAATGGCAGTTGAAGGAAGTTTTATGCTATGATATGGAATATGCACGACGCGACATGGCGCACAAAAAAGTAGGAACCACAAATTTTAGCAAATAAATCTGCACGAAAATAAATGAAAATGAAAAAAAAAAATGTATCTAGAAAAATAAAGTCACTAAAACTTATTGCTACTTATGTATTATGAAATTTAAGTAAAAATATGTCAAATATGCAAAGTAATTTTTTTAATAAAAAATTATTGGCATTAGCAATGCATGATTTACTAAAGTTCCTAAATAAAAAGATATAGATATAGCACTGTCAGATTAAAGCAATATCCTGAGTGTTCCTTCGGAGAGGGACTTTAAGATAAGTTGTTAAATATACTATACTTCCATTTACTATTAAGTCCTGTCAGGATGCATTAATATTGGAAAGAATATGAATATAATTTTGTCTAAATATAGCTTTAAAATTAATTTCCGATGGCGGTGGGGTCGATGGGCTGATTCCTAACAGACTGTTGTCTTAACATGCCTAACTAGATCGTCTTAGTTAAGTATTATTCAATCGTGAACACTGTGTAAATTTTATAAATGATTTAATTTTTAAATATTATATAAATAATTTTATATTAAATTTGATTTTAAAGTCAGTTATGATGGTAATGACTACTTTACTTAATAAAAACAATTGAATTGAATAGAGAGGTTTAGAGGGATTATTTATTTTTTATTAATTAAATTTTTTGGTACCTACAGTCTAAAAAATTATTTACAAATAATAAAATATTAAAAATAATCCCAAGACCCCTAATGATGATAATTTGACAATACTCAAAACAGCTGTAAGGTCAACTAAAACTTCAAATAATTTAAAATTAATAAAAATTTGGTTGTTACAACTCACTGCTGTTCTCTATAAATAATTTAATATATTTAAATATCTATATATATATTTAAATATTTTTAATGCTTTTAAAATATTTTAAAGTTTTTATAAAAACTTTAATGCTTTAAAGCGATAAGTGATTGGAATACTTACTATCTAAGCAGTCCCCTTCATCTACACAAGTTTCACATCTCATACCTCATACACCAGTTTATATCTATCGTTTAGCACAATATCCTCATTTGGGTTTACGCTCCATCGTTTTCTCTCCACTCTCTCTCTCTCTCCTCCCCCTCTCACCCCATTCTCTCAACCTCTCTCTCCCTCTCTATCTCTCTCTCCTCTCATCCTGGATTTTGTGCTTCAAAATTATGGTTTTAATATTTTATTTAATGTGTTGTTGTGCTTGTCGAAGCCCCATCCATATTTTGCCCATATTATCCGAGAGATTATCCTTCTGGCAATTGAGAAATAAAGTTCTCTTTCGACAAATACAAATCAAGCTCTACAAGTCTCATGCCAGTGCAAAAGCTTAGACACTGGCCAACAGTGTTGAGAAGGCGTTAGGAATATTCCAGAGATAGTTCTTTGGAAGATTTATGGTCTCATACGGGTTGGCAACAAGTATTGAATTAGGTCAAACGTTAAGCTGTACGAACTATACTGCGACATTAACATAGTTAAGCGCATAAAAATTCAGGACCTCTTTTGTTTGGTAATGTTGTGCTGAAGAAGCAAATGCTATGGCTAGAAAGGTGCTTGATTTGGTGCTCATAGATGTTAGCGCTGTAAATGTAGTTTGCAGAATTAGAAGAAGAACAGTATAATCAGCGAAATGAGAGTACTCAGTACTACCAACTGACGACAGCAAGCCACTGATCGATCTGTCTGGCGGCTAAGGATGACTCATATCTGTAGTAGTCAACTAACGTAGTGTTAAATAAATTATATTAATAGTTACGTATAAACAATTACAACAAATTATAAGTAGTATATCTCTCTACAAATATAAACATAGTAAAGGCACATTTAAGCATAAGTCATAAGTTTTTAGACATATAAGTTATATCTAATTATAATTATATCTAATTGGAACTGATGTCCTTGTAAAACAAACAAAAAAGTGGCGTTACACTGAACGTAATACATAATATTTTCTTGTTGAAAACAAATTTTTTTTGAAATTTTTATTTCTAAAATATGTATTTGAGAGAACGCTTCAGTCCCTTATCGTTATCTCCCTTTAAGTTACGTGCCTGCGGAGGACTCTACAGAGCATGATTTTGAGAGAAAGACGGATTCGACAAGAGCATTGTATTGTAAGAGTATGAACTACAATCTTTACATATAATTCATACTAAACACTTTTATAAAAGTTATACACAGGGTTCTACGATTTATCATAAAAAAAGAAAATGAATTGATGGTAATATCGATAATCTTGCAATAAGAAAGTTGATAACTGGGGCACAATATATTAGAACTATATAAACTGATTAAATAATTTAGAGAAAGAGGTTGAATCTCTGTTCTAAGTACATAAAATCGGGTATATGATTGTATTCTATTAATAGACTATTAAATTCACAGCTAGGCTAAACATTTGTAGCGGCGAGGGACTATAAATGTAAACACACTTTCTGGTGTTCCAGACTGATTTCTTCAAAAGGAAGAAATCTATGCAAAGTTTTGCGAATAAACAATTTACGTACAATAGTTACAGGGAAGTCAAGGTACTATTCAACAGATCATACCAAAATACCATACTTTATAATTTAATTTCATACTACATAATATATATTATTTGAAAAATATCATCATATTTAACAATAATTTTTGAGTTAATGAAATCGCTCAATTTTTTATATGTAAAGAGACTGTTGACGAATCAACAAAAAATTAAGAACTAGGTCATGAGTTAATCGCTCACACCTGTTGCTTAATTTCTTGGTTGACGAATCAACAAAAAGTAAAAATTAGGTCATAAGTAAAGCATTCGCAACTATTGCTTATTAAGCAATTTGTGCGAATTAAGCAATAAGTTATTTTATTTATTGTATGTTTTGCAATTACGGTTGCATTTTATTTTGTATAAAAGAACAAATCAATTTAAATAAAATCAGTTGTTGAAAGTAAATCAACGTCTCACCAATCATTTATTGTTTCCCCCCACCAGTGGTAAGGGACATAAAGATTGTTAATGAACATTCTTGTTCAGAGACTCTGTTAAGAATGACTTCAACTTTAATTACCAACAAATTATCTTATTGCGAAACTGTTAGATACTGAGAGATAAATTTAATTATTTTTAAAATGTTTATAGTATTATTATTTTATCGTTAAAAATAATTAAATTAGTAATTAATTATCACTTCGTGTTAAATTTAGCATGACAGGCAAATGTTGTTTTTCACAATATTTATTTGATTTTATAAATCATCTTAGCAAATTAATCATTTATAAAAATAAGATAGAATATAATTTAACTATATGGTTTGTATCTGGTACTTGTAACGAATATATTAAAAACTCATTTCGTAAATATTATTTATTAAAATGAGTATTGTTTTCACCAAGCGAAAATTTTGCTCACGAAATGGTAATTGTGTATCTTATTTTTTTTTTTCTATTCCCAAATAGATGTGAAAGACATATTTCTACATTAAAGGATTGAATATTCACAAAATTTGGTTTTCAAAAGTTTTTACTCATATATCCTTAAACTGCATAGCTCTCTGATTATTTCAATTAAAACGATTTAGTATTAACTTTTCTGACAATATCTACAATATCTGCATATTCGGGAAATAATATAATAATTCTTAAATAGCGTACATATATATATAGTCTAAATTTGTATTAACAGGCCATATTATTAAAGGGGGGTTAAAAACTATCCCCTAATCGCCCCTTGAATATGCCACAGCTTCTGTACAATACAACTGTCTCACTTTTCTGTTTAATAAAGGAAATTTTGAGGCAAAAGATATAGGAAAATAGTTTTATAATATTCTATATTAAATAAAAAACCTTTTCATAATGGAAATAATATCTCCCAATTCTCCGCTTTAATATCTTTTTATTGATGATTTTATTTCTAGTCAAAGTTTTTCTGAATTGACTACCTTAGTTCAGTCGGTTGATTCAAACTCCGCATAACAGAAGATTTGAAACAAATTGAAAGTCTTATCCTGAAAATCATGGCGATCCTTTTGGAAATTTTTCTGGTCTGCGTATGAACAACGCTTATCCGCAGTTTATTATTACCACAGCTTATTATTTAAGTTTGTACAGGCTTCGGTTACACGGCTGTCACAATAAACTAATTTAATCTATCCTTAATTAAACTTTATTTTTGAAATATAACCAGCTCACTATTTCTCTAGAGGTTTAGATCAACAGAAGTTGATTTTTGATACGAAATTCGACGCTGAATTGATAATTCTGTTTTTAAAGCATAATAATATATATATATATATTTGCAGTATATATATATAGGATGTATATAATATATGTAGATATACTTATATACTCGTAAAGGAAGTACTAGTATTATAACAGCTACAGACGTCCAGTATTTTTTACGTGATTACCTGCCTTGATGGCTCAACACCACGGTGCTCTGAACACACGTATTAATTTAAGCGTCAATCAACGCCCCATTGGAATAGCCTTCCTTATTCCGCCAGTACCAATGAAGAAATTCATGCAAATCATAACTTTCACCTTGGTAAGATGCGACGTCTACCTACTGACCTCTGCTACAATTTGGGCTGCTGCAGCCGGTTTGAAACGCACTCCAAGGCGAATGAATGACAAGCAAAACATTCTTCCCGCATAAGTTTTGGTATCAACCAAACAGCCACTTCGAAGCCAACACCAATGGTCAGTACAACCGAAGCTGCCGGGCCACTGACCCCCGAAGTACCAGATAGCATCATCTCTGCTCAGATGTCGCAAGTTCCCGCCCACAACTCACTACCATTTGCACTTCTTGCATAAGTGCCTGACTGGCACTGGGGGATATTAGTCGCCTCTTACGACAGGCCATCCTAACTGCGGGAGTATTCTTTTCCCCTCTCCGCAGGGCATATATCAGCTACAATAGGAGGTGAAGATTCGAACCGGATCACGTAGTCAATAATGATGTTTCTAACTGAATGGAAGAATAAGTTATAACACAATATTCGCCTATCGTTTCTTCTATAGTTTCTAAGGCTACCTTTAGGCAGTATATTAATATTGAGTTGCTGTTATTCTGCATACTACAGCTACTTTAGCATAACATATTCATCTCTTCGACATATTACAAGTCTGCTATTCGAATAAATGACATCCTTCGGATATCACTTCCAATGATACATTTATTCTTCTTTTGGTTCAAAAATAAGAGATAGAGGTGATTAAATTTAGTCTTACCATATACTAGACCTAAATACAAATGATTCGTTTTAATATACATACATTTTAGCTTAATAAACTATCTTATTGAAACAATTTCTCTCTGTATCTAATATGTAATACCTCAAAATAGCGGCACCAAAAATAGTACCACGAAGTGATACTTTAATTTCATTAAATTTTGAATAATAATATAAATAAAATTGTTATGCAAAAACAGAATAAACTGAATAATTATAATATTTTAATAGTACCCAAGCCACACTTGCCCATAACAAATGCTTAATCCAATATCAGAAAAGAACCTGCTGAATGTTAGCCAGAAGTCAGCCAGGTACTATTACTTCCTCATTTAAATCCGCTACACCCCTGAAACACTATTATTTATGATAATTTCACAAAAATTTATAATTTACATAAATTTGCAGTATTTTTAAGGGAATTATGAAAACAAGTTCATTTCATTTAATGAACCCACAAAAAATCAACAAAATTTTGAAAATGCGCTCGCCTGTTCCCGACTCCGAATTACGGTTTGTTTTAGTTTCAGTAACATTTTTCTAATGTTAATTTGAAAATAAATGTACGTTAATTATACGCTTGCATTTAACCTTAATTAACCATGGAACCAAGAAGAACAACACCTTTGTTCCCATGTCCGTCCGCCGGTCCATATGCACTCGTGTGTTCTTACTGGCTTTGTTTTTTATGGGCGCAAGTTGCTCGCTGCTCGCTGCTCGCTGGGCACTCAATAATAAAAAAAAAAAGAATAAAGTGTGAGAATCGTTGCACTTGCATTAGACGCGCCTTCCTGCTCATCATTTCTGACAAATCATGTCTAGCCTTTGATGTTATCAACCATAATTGTCAGTTTCAGTGTTTTTCTTCGATTCGTTAAGCAATTGGAATTTTTGGTAGTGGAACTTGTTGACAGCTGCTTGCATAATTTGTGCATTCAGTGTATCACAAAGTATCTATTGAATTCTACACCACACTAAATATTGTACGAGTATCTAAACTATAACATTTGCCTTCAATTTCACTAATGATCCAAGTATTTTGCAAATGACATTCCAATTATAATTTAAAAAAATTTCCTTCTCCCTTCCCTTTTTTTTATTCGATTTAATGTACTTCCTTCCACTCGAGCATTAAATGAACCAGTTGGATTTGTAAGCAATCGCCTCCAATCTTCTGCTGTTCTTCTGCTCTTCTCCTACATTCCTACAATACGTAGTACTTGGTCGTCTTGGTTTTGGTTTAGGTTTTTCTCTGACACTGTGACAGCTGCTGCTGCACTGTAGGTGTGAAGAATTCATGTGCTCCATCTTATCTAAATTGCTTTCGAAGTATCAGTATTTTAACTTAAATATACGTGTTTACTTAACACCTCTGTAGGGCTTAGCCATTCGTGGCTGTGGATGTGTGTATCTTTGAAATTGTTTTCATTAGCATCCAAGGTTTGCTTGCGTTTGCCTTTTTTATTTCTTAAACATAAATTAAATTTTTAACTCTTAAAAAATATATTTTCGACTAATTGATAGCAGCTAGTTCTCAGTTCTGTAATAAAAATTATAGTCGTTCCCATAAATTATTCGAAAGTTGTAATAAAAAATAGAAAATTTTTATTATATTAAAACCGTAAATTCATTTTATTGCTATTTAAATAAATAAATAATTTATTTAATTCGAAGTAGAAAAATGCGAAGATTATGCTAAAGATTTTTAAATCTACGTCATGGATAACTTATAGATGTGGGGGTCTGAATATGTAGTATTTTTGAGTGTGTATGTGTGTATTATATTAATTAAATGTAATCTTAAAAATTGATAAGAAAATATTGACGATAACA
This sequence comes from Teleopsis dalmanni, assembly GCF_002237135.1. Taxonomy (NCBI): domain Eukaryota; kingdom Metazoa; phylum Arthropoda; class Insecta; order Diptera; family Diopsidae; genus Teleopsis; species Teleopsis dalmanni. Next base: position 163,842,056 of record NC_051846.1, on the reverse strand, counting down.
GCAGAACAAGAGGAAATATATTGAAAAAATTTAGTAAAAAAAATATTACATTGGAATAAACAATATAACAAAAAATATCTCTAAAAGCAGTAGAAGAAAAGAGTTTGACCAAATTTGAATTGAATAGATAACATAAGCGACAGGCTAATAGAAAGTGTGCTTATAGTTCCTCAGCAGCCAAGTTAGAATCTAGAATCTTTGACTTGGTAGACAGAAGCAAATCAAAAGCATCTAGGTTAATATCTGTCTTAACAGGACATTGGTCCGTAGGACGGTAAGGAGCCAAGCACGTAGTATATCCCGTATTACATCTACCGGCGCGCGAGAAAAAAACACCACAACACCCGCTGTGTCTATATACAGACTTTTTCAGAACCAGGTTTAAGCTTTTGGGTGCTCCCAGCAATATTGGATAGCCACACGCATTTATCAATGCCTCCGGCTGAGTCTAACATAATCATTCTTCTACCGACTATTACGAAAAATTATGAAATCAAAACGGCTTTCTAAGCTAATTAAATAGGACTTGTTCCATCTTCCACTTCACTTAACCTAAGCTAAAAAAACATAAAGCAAACAGCAGAACAATTTGATCAGAGCAATAGAAGCAGTTATTAAAGTTCATCTGTATACATACTATCAGACAATCAAGCGACTTGAACGACCTTAAGTTCAGTCCACACAAATTTTAAAATAACACGTCGATGTAGTTCAACATTTCTTTACTCTGGGTACCCGGTCGTAGGAATATTTTCGCTAATCGCAAGGCACATTAATACAAGGTGGGAAGACTTAAAACTACGCAGGCATATCTATGCAAGTTAATTGCATTCTACTAAGAAAATATCTAGTAATCTCACTGAGATGCTCCGTAAAGATATCAGTCTTGTGCTGGGTTTATTGAAAGGTTATAGTCGTTTGGGAAACAAATGCTAGAAAATTGGACTCTCAATTAAGAATTTCAGTCACAATTGAGGGTGTCAGTGAAGTACGATGACAGTGACTAACATTTGCTTCGTTAGGGCCAGCTCTACATAGTTTTTAAGGATCTTGCTCTACCAACCTAATGGGGAGCAAAAGTAAGCAACCAAGCAAAATAGGTGGGTTGCTTGCAATTCGATTATGATATATATATTGTGTAATAATAATAATATATTATACTATCACTTCACCGGATATTTTGTTATTAAATTAATATTAAATAAAATGTATACAAATTTAAGCTTTACCTTTTATATAGGATATTTACAGATACATAAAGTTAGCAGTATTAAAGTTAGCAGTCTGGTTTTTAATATTGATATGTATATATCCATATATATCTATATATAGGTATATGAAAATTTGTTATGTATATATGTAACCATATTTCAATGAAGCAATAAAATATATTGAAATATAAAAATTTCAACTTCATCTGTTATATAATTATTTATATAGTTTGTTGATTTGTGTTCGATAAGGAAATAATACATAATATTAGATATTATATATGTATATGTAAGTTATTAAACCCCTTTACTATCAAAGTATATTATCCAGAATAATGTTTAATTCGATATTTCATTCTGTTGATTAAATCATCTCACATATAGGATTGCATATGAACGTTTTCCCAAAGTCAAAACATATTTATCCTTTCACAAATCTTTTTTAAATAATTTATCATACAAACAGCAAACGAAAATTATAGTTTTAACTTATTTTAAAGTCAACTTCCGGCATCTCATAACGTTTGATTCATTTATGAATTTCAACATAAATAATGAAATCCGAAACGAATTTAACCAATTATGCAGTAAAATAAAAAACCTCACGGAGACCTAAGACCGAAAAAATTCCATGTTGACACGCAACATCGTCGCGGCGTAACTTGGCTTTAATGGATTACGCCACCAACGCCAGTAGATATGCGGATGTATCCATAGTTGTGATCCATTAATTGGCTCTGTTATGAAAAAACAAAAAAAAAATTAACAACAAATATAAAGCATATAAAAAAGACAAGCACACAAATTATAATCAGATTATGAACACTAATGATCCTTTAATGATCGGCGTTTAACTTCATTCAAGAAATTAAATCAAAGCCATTTCCGCACCTTCGCAACGGAGCTATGAGTGCTTCTATGAAAATTGATGCGCTTCTAAAAGAGATCGTTCAGCGTTTCAATCTTTAACTCCTCTAACTGCTGAAACTGAAAACTGAAGCTTGATGGATTCGTCATAGTGCGGTTTAATAAAGTAGCTTCCAATCGCTTAGAGTCTATAGGTTTGTAGTGTTTTTCACAGCGCAACTAAAACAAATTTTAAACGGAAATATTGAAATGAATATCGTGGATCTGTTTTCGGTATCCGGTAGCATTTAAAATTTACATTTTGAAGTTCATAATTGTAATTTTAATAATTTTGATCGATATCTCGCAGGCATTCAACTGCGTTTTAATGCTCGTTTTGGTGAGCAATTTGCGGTTGAAACATAAACTAAACATTCCAAAACGATTCCATTCCGTATTCTATTTGCTAAGCAAAAAATGTGAACACACGTAGCAAGGCACCAGGAACAAGGACAGGTGTAATGTAATTATCCTTGCCTTTGTTGTAATGTCCTGAATAAAAATTTCTGTGTGCACTTGCGTAACTGCTGTCATTGTTCGTGAGCATTCAGAACGTAAATGTTGGACTGCACATTTTAATGACACATTAAATTGGTCACTTATGTTACCACAGAACGCAGCCAACAACATGGACATGGACAAGGAGATGAAAACAGGGACCAACGCATACTTGCTCCGTGCCGCAATAAGCACACTGGCACATTTGTGAAGTGCTGATATTGTCGAATTTTAGGTATTCTGATAACTTGTCCAAAACGTAATTCGGTTAAGTCATGTAGTCCGTGCACTGCTGACCTATCTCTCATTCTCATTGTCATGTCCTTGCGGCGAAACATTCTCCACAATAATTTTTTATTACGCTCGACTTTTTTTTTATCCTTAAAAGGCGGTAAAATAATTTAAGTGCATTTGTGTGCACGCAGGCGTTAGATTTAACAAATAACTCGGTTAATTACAATTTTTACTCAAGTTTATGACTACAAATATAATTCGTTTAATTTTTTTTTTTTTTTGTGAATTTGATATGTAAAAATAATATTCCCTCAGCCTTTTGGTTTGTTGAGTTTCCGCTTCCAATTATTCCTACGAAACATTCATTTTTTATTTACAGAAAATTTTCTTTAAAAAATTGTTATACTAAATTTTTTAACTTTTTTTTTGGGATTTTTTGAAAATATCTAATACTAATTTATTTCAAATTAATTTTGAAAGATCATTTTAAATTATTTAGGCTACTGTTTTTAATGAATATCGTTCATGCTCCAGCGGATGCTTAAATTAGGTTGAAGCAAATTGTTTGTCTTAAGGCCAAATTGCTGCACGAATCGAATAAGTTGAGGCTTAACGATTTGTTTTAATTCGATTTGATTTGTTTTATATTTCAAAGCAATTTTCTTAATAATCCATTACCGACCTCAACTTATCGATGATAAACACCACACGAGTTAGTGGAGCTCATGTGAACCATTTCTCCTATTAAATTTTCGTTTGCAGTGGTTTTAAAAAAATATGTAGAATCGCTTGTTTTTTCATTTTAGAGAATAATTGTTTAGATGTAAATTAATCGTATTCTTGAGTATATTTAAACCACCTTTCTTGGACAAATATTGCTTATAAGGATGCCCTTAACATTGTTTATAGAAGCCGATACTAACTATACTAACTATTATTTTTAATAGTGGCTTCTTTCTCACATATACTTTTTGGTTTTCTATGCGTATTTAAGAAAATTTAATAGGTCTTCATTATTTCTGCCGAGGCTGCAAAAAAAAGATCTCCTTGACACAGAAATCGCTTAATCCTTAGTCACAGGGAAAATAGTATCTAAACCATTAGGTTATATATTTACTATATTTATACCCAATATATAACTTATTTAAATATTTTTTGTTTTTTTTTTTATTTTGTTAAATATCCTTTATTGATTATGATGAGAACTATTTTAACTAATTATTTGTATATAAATTATTAGTAAAAAATTATCAGTAAGATAATTTTTTTATATTGTTAAACTGTGTTTAATATATTATATATTATATTGTTAAGAAATAATTGTGTTAGTTTACTGTGCCAAAATTCAGTTCCCAATGTTATATTTATAAATAAATTGATTTTAATAATCAATATAAAGTTAAGTTAGGTTATACGGGCGATTCAAAAGGGATCTACTTAAGCAAATTGACCCATTATGTTATAGTGTAATGGAAAAACTCAGAGTTTTAAGCCACCTGGAACGTTTACCGAAGCTTAAAATGCAATTTAGTGGGAAGTCTTGAAGTCTTGTCAAGTTCCTCAAAGAAGTGAGACCCTAAAGTATTGAATCGCCAGTTTAACCTTAAATTTAGTAAACTCAGTTTAAACTCAAGTCAACATTTTTAAATGGTTAAAAGGCACCAGATATCTCTATCTATATAAATAATCAGTGCAGCTACTTGTCTTGTTCTGTTGAAGCCACTCTTTAAGCCTCTTTATGTATTCCTATAACATGCAATACATTGAACTCAATTACAATAAGTCTATTCACAATCGTAAAAATTTGATATACTGGAGTCGTGTTGTTAAAAAAATTAATCGATCCACAGCTAAAAATCTGATAGAAAAATAGATTTCATATATAAAACTGACTAATATCACCAGACATTTACTAATTACCAAGCTAAAGATCTATTTCAGCCTTATAACTACCATAAGGCATCCTAAAAATGGTATGGCTTCTAATCAGTAATTTTTTTAACTAAATGGGTCTCACTGAGAAAGCCTAGTACGGTTGCTATGAGACTGGATCTAAACTATAAAATTTTTTGTCGAGCTTTGTGTGGCTCTGCAGATAAGAAGGAAACTGTACTCTACCTCATGTATCAGTAGCGATTATTGACTTGGAGAAAATTCAAAACCTTTTTTTACCGACCTAACAGAACTGACATCCTGCAAACTTAGGAACTTGATCAAGTTTATAAAATAGTCAGGATGGTTCACTTTCACTTGAATAAAGGAGTTATATTTTTCAGGGGTGCTCGTACGCAAAACATTGCTGTCTTTTCAGTAATACTTATGTTCTGCGTTTGAACAATTCTAATACATGATAGAATTATTTATTATTTGAGCTCTAGCGAGCTTTGTGCTTAAAGCCGTGATTTCAATCTAAAGTTTCTGCTTCCCATTTCAGCATATCTGATATTCTCTTTCTCTCTTTCTATTTAGAGAATGATTAATATAAAAAAATTTTATTTGTTTTAAATTTAAACACCAAAAGTAATTATTTCTTGGCTCAAAACACAAAACCAAGGGTGCAGTTTAAAGGTGTATTTTCAATATTAATCGAGATACAATGATCGTCTATCTGAATAAAAATTCACTATATCTCAGAAATGATTCAATCATAAAGTTTAGGGTGTAATTAATTAAATATACTTAAATTTTCTATTCATATTTTTTTTTGTGACCTTACCTCCTATTGCATTTTATAATTCACTTTACCAAAATTTTATTATGCATGTTTTATTTTGCAAGTCTTTATTTTTCTAAAATTGTTGAAAATTTTTTTTTATTTAAGTTTTTTTTTTGTATAATTGGTTCTATCTAAGAACTTTTCTTCTGCCAGTTACTGTTTTCTTGTAACCATATCTTAAAGCAAGCTACTTACTATATTTTTATTATTATTCCAATTAAAAATATTAATCCTCAACTCAACTCAAATGTATACCTTATACCTTACAGCTGCAGTGGCAATGCCAGCAGCAAAATAATAACTTGAAAATGAGAAAATAAAGTGCTAAAGTAGAAAATAAATTTTATATAATTAAAAGTCTCCACTAAGATACAATTAATTTGAAAATAATGTCTTTTTTAAATAAATTGCATTTTACAAAAAGCAATTCCTTTGTGGGTAATAATTAAAATCGAATAATTAACAAAAAATGCTTCTATAAAAGTTTCTCTTAATTTCCAAAGTAAGATAAGAAATATTTGATTAATTTTTATCACACCTCATGCATCCCTCATGCCTAACGCCATTTTTAATGTGCTAAAATCAAAGTAAATAAAACCAAAGAAAAGAAAAAAAAAATAAATAAAATGCAAAAACAAAAAAGTTTACTTTAAACATGTTAAAAGCTTCTGAGAACTTTGTGCGCGCAAAGAAAAAATGCAAAATGTTTTAATGTGAACACTTTTAACACTAATGGTGTCGGAATATTTAATTTACATGAACAAGGGGGGTACAAAGCACAAGCAAAATGAAAGCAAGTACCTCAGCAACAGCGACAAACACCAGCGAATGTGGGGGTGCAACAAAAAAAAAATTACGTTTTGTCTGAGCAAACGCTTTGAAGGGCGCTTTAAATACTGAACACTGAACACTGAACACCCCCTGCAGCAGTAATTGAAGTTGGAGTGAGTGAGGATAACGCTGGTGTAAATTTGTTAATGTGGCCGTTGACAAACATGAACAACAATAACAACAACATAAATAGCAACTACAACTACAGTTACAAACCAGCCAAAAATTTTGTATAAGCATTGCAAACAACAACTACAACGACAACAACTACAGCAAGAGTAAAATTAAAATAAATAAAAACACAAATAAGTAAAAACTCTTAAAAGAACACAACACTCTCGTACACACACACACATACGTAAACACAAAGCTACTTGCTGGCTGGCTATAGTGTGATGAGTTAAAATTGTTTTAATGTTGGGAAAATTTATGTAAATTGCGCTCTTTTTGCATATTTAAAAAGCGAATACACGAGCACTTTGCCAAAGTAATTTGTTATATAATGACTGGCTAGAGTGGTGTGGTGGGTGGGGTGTTCGGCTGTTCGACTGTTCGGGTGTGCGGGTGTTAGTGTTGGCAATTGCTGCAGGCAACAAACTGAGTTAAGCTATCAAAATAACAGCGCAAAGTGAAAAGTTTTTATTTCAATTTATCTTTCTGTTTTTTTTTTGTTGTTGTTTTGTATTTTGGCACATATTTTTTTTTCTGCTTTTCAATTTTTACATTTGTTGCTGTTTATTTTTATAAGCTGAGCGCCATTTTTGCTGAATAAAAATTCCTTTTGACAGGGTTGCTTTTAGCCCCAAACAGTCTGTGGCGTTGCTGCTACTGCTGCACTTTTTTTCTGAGGTTATGTTAAAAAGTTTAATTTGCCATAAGTGTGCGCCATTTTGAAACATTTTAAAAAGTTTTTATTTATTATGTAAATTAAACATAAAATTTAAAAGCGAATTTATGTAAATAACTTGTTAAATATGTTAATTGTCATTAAAAAGCAAAATTCTTAAGTTTAATGGTATAAAAAGTAATAATGAAAAAAGAAATTTATATTTTATTTATTTGAAAATAATTGATAAGAATCTTGAAAATAAAAGAAACCTCAAAATTCTAATACATATTGAAAAAAGTTTGAAAATGGTACCTTTCCTCTCTGTCACTTTAACGTGTTAAATTAAAAAAATTTTCTTTCATATCTGAAATTGAAAATCTTTTCATTTGTTTCTTAACAAAAACAAATTAATTTTAACTTTATTGCGTGACACTTAATGAAGTCATTAAACAAAAGAACCTAAAATTCTTTCAAGTGACATGACATTTTCATACTTTTTATTGCTTTTTTTAGTACCTTTTGAGTGCCTCTAAATAATAATTGTAGAAAAAAATTTTATTTTACATTTGTCCAAATTAAGACAAAATCATGTTTTTTTTTGCTTAAATTTAAAATTATATATTATTAGTAAAAGTCGAGAAAAACTTTTATCACTTTCCGTTATGAAATACTATAATTTTGTAGGTCAATTAAATATGAGACGGTAGGTATCACATGATTTTGGCTACGATTCTTAAGCAAATGGTGCAGCATTTAAAACCAACAAATACCAGATCTCGTATCCAGTATACAGTTGGGCTCTTCTTAAAAATTCGTTTGTATGCAGGCACGTTAGCTGCAATATTCAAGCCATAAATTTGCTTCATTCAACCGTGTTTAATGTTGTCACTTGTGGCCACGCAACTTCATTTTCTGATGCGTAAAGTGAAATTTTACTTTGACAATTACTTTATCGCTTTTCTGTCCAAATATTCAACCAACCAACGAACCAAGCAGCCAAACAGCCATACAACCAACGTACTAACCAGCAAACCCAGCAATCAGCCAACACTGCGTTCACATTAAAATTCACTAATTAACTTAAATTTCAATTTAAATGTCCATTGTATACAAATAATTTTCCTTTATATGCATATGTATAAATATTTATATTTATATATAATTGTAAAAGCAGTTAAATGTGATTTTATACGAAGTTACCAGATACGCTCACATACATTCAATGTCCCCATCATTAACCGTAAAACTCTTTTGACTGATGACCGGAAATTTTGTCACCGAAATTGTAATGAATGCCTTTTAATTTTAATTTTAATATTTTATATTCTGTTTTTTAATGAGTTTTATGTTAGTATATTAGCACAATTTTTTATTTCTATTGTTTGTTTTATTTCTATTTTTTTTTTTTCATATTAATTTATTTCAAATTTCTTCATTAGCACATAAATTAAAAGTATTTTAACTTGTAATTTACACTTCCATAACTACGAATAATGTCACATTATGATAGTCATCTGTAAAAAAATATAATTATTTTAAAAGCATCGCATAGATACTTGCTTTACATTTGTCAAATAAAACTTTTCATGCTTAGATAAATACAAAGTTGAGTGATTTTAATGTCATTGGTTGTCTTTTGTAATCAACGCTAATTTTCACTTGACCACTTTTTAGTGCTAACTAACATACAACCCAAAAACCATATAACCTCAAAATTTTTACTAGTATGTAAACAGGCAATTTGAATAGAGTACTCAGATAGCTTAGGATTGCTTGAAAACTCCTATAGTATGCGTCGAATATGAGTTCTGGAACACAATGCCATTGAATGAAACCATAGAGTTAATAAATTGGTTGGACGGAATTATTAATCTTTTCCTAAGCGCAGACAAAAGCGATATTGGTATAATGATACCTATCGCTACCTGCAAATTAATATTGAAACGTATTTTTGTTCCAAAAACAAACAAATTACAGACAAATCAAGACACTTGTATAGTGTCTAGGTAAATGTTAGCAATACCTTATAGAAGAAAGCTAAGAATCTAAACAGTTTACAAAGAGAATGCATCTCCAGAATTGTAAGTTGCACAACCGATCACTGATTATTTAATAGTTATGCTCCTAGATTAAGACTTAGCTAATATGAAAGTCGACATGAATGGATGATAATGAAAAACAAGTGAAATAAATGATTAAACTTGTGTAATTTCTAGATCTATGTAATCTATAAAGTCTATAAAGAGAGTTGCGCTCTTTGGTATCTAGCAAACAGGTATTTCATTATCTTCATTATCTTCCATCAGGTGCTGAGATACATTCTAATACCACAATATTTAAGTTCTCTAACATATTAAGAAAAAATTTAAAATAACTATTTGAAATTTTCGTGGTAATCGCTACAGACCGTTGTGCTCTTACTACCACTTGACTGTCTGATAGTATTTAAGTAGTGGGTTCCTTTCAACTTCCCGTGAAGACATGTCTTCACACATTCTTCGTTTACAAGTATTTTAATTGGAATAATTAGAATTTAGATAACATAGAAATTCAATTTATAAATCTGAGCTATTTATTAATTTCGACTAAATCTATGGTTGGAGTTTAAAATATAATTTTTTTTTGTTGACCCCACGTTCATTGACTATATTCCTGAAATTTCTCAATAAATCACATTTAAAACTGATGCCTTTGTTAAGTACAGCTATAGGAATTACATGATTATAAATTTACTTAAAGATGATGACATAATTCTTACTGCTTCTTTTTAAAATGTATCCCAAAGTGAGTAAACCTTGTCAAAACTATATAGTTCACTGAAAAATCAATAATTTGTGGAAAAAGTTAAATGGAAATATAAGAACCCATAATTTCGTACAACATTTAAAAACTCAAACTGGTGAAATTAAAAAAAAAAAACAGAGATCTCTACATATAGTCACTGATTAATCTAACAATTTCTTTTCTTTGGCGGGTAAAATAAAGGAGCACATTATTTTCTAATAGTTTGTTCATAAATGCTATCAGAAACTATTTTTTTGTGATAAAAATTGGAATATATTTAATCTATCCGAATAACAACTAAAAGTTATGATAAAGATTTGAGATATATATTTTTGAAAATCAACAAATGGAAAAAGGGGTTAAAGTTTCATTTCTTATAAGATTGTTACTCCAAACTTTTAGCAGAAAATCTATTCACTAAATAATAAATCAATAACTGTCACATCAACTATTAACTAATTTAATAATTAATCAAAGTGCTTAAAATATAAAACTGTGCCCAAAAACTGTTGCTGATGTTCTCAATAATATTCGAGGACAAATAATAAGAGTACCGCGTTACCTGAATCGACAAGGTTAACTGAAATCCATTATGTTTTGGCAACGTTAATTGATATGTACGAGTGGATTATGTTTAATCCCACGCAACAATCAATGTGATTGATGATTAATTGCCGCAATGTCACTCAACTGATTATTTTATTTTATTCCGTTCCGACATGGCTTAGGACTAAAAGTGCTCTAATATGGAGTAAATTAATAAAATTGTGCATTTGTCAAGAGTTTTTCTCCGTTTTCATAATATTTTACGAATATATATCAACACTGCCAGCGGTCAAGCATACATGATTGATGAATTATTTTGTTTTCGGTAAATCAAAACGACACTTTAGATACATACATATATACCTATATGTATATGTATCTATGTACCCATGTATACTAAGATATTTTAGTTTTATTCAATAATGCGAGCATGTACTGACTGATACACAAGTATTTCTGAAATTGATATATGAACGACATGATTTGGGTAGGAATTGTTTTACCCGTAGCATGTTCATTATCATTTAAAAGGATATCAATGTTTGATAAAAATAAATTGAATTGTTCTCGAAAAAAGGAGTAATCGAAATTTGTCGTCGTAGCTACAAAGCATAAGTAATTGGAATGATATTGAAAGAAAAACCAACAAAATAAAAATTTTATTGAAAACGTGTAAGTATCTCGGTATGTTTACGAGTAGGAATAGAGATATTCGGTTAACAAATAAATTCTGAAACAAAAATGTAATTAAGATAAAGTCTCACAGATTATGAGAATTTGTACATTTTTCCTTATGTCTACTTTTCATTTATAAAACTGTTGTCATTTTTTATAGTGCCAAACCATAGATACGGGCGAAAGGTGTTCATTTAAATAAGGAACCTATTTTAATGGACTCGAAAACTTCTTTAGAAGAAAATAAAATCATTAAAAATTTTTGTTTATGAAACTATTAAAAGATTCTATCAACTTTTTTAATAATTCATTAATACACAAAGCAAAGTACGCTTACACATGCTCACAAAATATAAATTTTTGTGGCATAATTTGAAAATTCGGACCTCTGTCTTGACACATTTATATATGTATTATTGATATATAACACATCACCTTATTATTTTAACTTGCTCCTCTCGTTCCAAGAACTTCTTTAAATGATTTCTACCAATAAGATGAAATGGAAAACTTCAATCAAATACTTTAACAGTCCCGAGTACTCACAGCCCTAAGAGTTTCTGGTTTCCTTATATATAGAATAGATACTGACTTCAACTAAATATTCTGAAATTAGTTTGCAACTTTATTGTTCAACTTTTTCTCTTTTCTATAAACCAAAGTAATAGATAAAAGAAAAAAGACATTTGTGTTACATTACTTCATTCTATGGTGTGTATGAGATTAGAATTCATTAAAACCACCTCTAAGGTATGAGATGAGAAAATCTCAGTCATCAACCTTGAAAGACAACTGGCTGAGATCTCATAATATTAATCAGAGGGAAAAGGTAAAAGAAGCTTGGTATTAGTCTTACAAGTATATGCCAATCAAGACTGACACCAAATCTAAATCATTTGAAGACATACAAAATAAATCTAATTAAAAATGTGAGTCATAGTTATGTGTTAAATAACTCTGAACAAAATTAGAGAACTTTAAAAGTTATAAATAATCATATACTAATTGAACCTACAATATATGAAATTTAGTAGATTGTTTAAAAAAAGTGGCACTCTTTAAAAATTTTGAAAATGTTTTTAATAATAGTGTAAGATGGTTTAAATGAAATATATATACATACATTTAACATATATATGTCTGAGTGGTACTTTTGGAAATGTGCATTCCTCATCCACCTTAGCACCTTGGTAATAAACAACACATATCTATTAGCCTGGAGATTGTACGAATACTCGCTATTGTCAATAGGTATTACTATGGACTCAGTAGGTAATTAGGATGTAGAGCTCTCTCTTGATAAACAAAACTTACGCTCTAGAGGTTGCTAATGCTACCTGTGCTTCTATATGGTGTGAAGTGATCAAGTTAAGAAAGCACTAACCGGACTTAATGTACGAGACTGAAGAAGACGCGTACAAAACAAAGGCCCCCTTGATAGATACGTTGCGTCAAGCAGAAATGCGGTACCAGGTCGTTATGGCCATTTAAATAAGTGAGTAACAAAACTTAAAAGGTATATACTTAGTATGTTATTCTGCTGATACAAACTCCACAAAAATAAGAGCTAAAACTAAAACAATTATTGATTTAAGTTTTTTATATTTCAACAACACATCTTTCATTTCCGAACATTAACAAAATAGATTTGTAGATGCTAACATTTACAGTTTTTCAAAAGCAATGTTAGGAGTATTTTGGTACCATTGGTATTGTAACAAAAATAACGTTAATTTAAAGAAAAACTTTTACAAGTGTCTACTATGTAAATTATATAGTACTAGTTAATGAATTGTAATCAAAACAAATATCGGAGTAGAAATTTTACTATCTCCTTCATAGTGATATACATTTCAAGAATCTATGTGTTTAATAGAAAATGCTGAGTTAGAATTAAACGTTTAGTAAACAGTTTATCCAATGTTTTCGAACCACTACGGTTGTACAGCTTCAATATTTGACATTCAAAGATAAACCTACACTACATATCTTTTCATTGGATAGTATGAACAACATCGTATTAAAAATATCATTGCATCTCATATTATGAAATTATACACCAATTAACATATATATAACATATATATGTATAAATCTAATTAAAAATTTGTCACAATTTTGAAAAGGTGTTATCGCAAAAAAAGAATAATGGAAAAGTGTTGATGGGCGATGTACTCCAAAAATTACTTCATTTACGGCAAACGAAAAATTGGTCAACTGTTTTTCGTTTGCAAATTTCATTTATTCAACTAAAACGTGGTCATATCTTAATCGTTTCCTGACAACGTTTTTTAATTGGTTAATATTTGTTAATCGTTAAATTCTTTCAAGGAGAGTATTTTTTCTATTTACCTCCTTTACTCCTTTTTAAAAAGGATATAAATTTATTGATAAATGATTGTATATATAAAAAAATAATTAGTTTGTATATATTTTGTATATATATATATATTACAAATAAATTATTTTTTTACAAAAAACTTTGTTACTTTCAGTTTACTTATATAAAAAAATTATTTAACAAAAAAGTAGGAAATTAATTCAGATACATTCACTAATTTATTATCAAAAAATTAATAAAAATTCATTAATAACAAATAAATTTAATTAATAATACATTTTTTTTGTTTATATTGTTCATTAAATTTATTTCCTGTAATTAATTAAATCCACATACCTTCAAACTAAGCCGTAGAAAATTATATATACTATTTCAAATTCGCGTAGAATTTCTCAAATCCCATCAACTTTTTTTTAATCCAAATTCGATTAACGATTTCAAAGGGTTGCAATAAAAAATTTCCCAAAACCGATGAAGTTCTCGATAATTCGTTGCCTCCTACCATATCTGAAGTTGATTAGTTTTAATGCTAGTGACTCCCTCCATAGGTAGTGTTGAACCACTTCGCCGGAAGTCACTCTGACGACTGCTCAGCCCCACTTAACTACGCTTTAATGTGGCGTCAATGATTAATGAATGAAATCAATTAAATTTCATTAATGAATAATTTTCATACAAAAAGTCTTAATGTAAATATGCAGACTGTGTGTTGTGTTGATTTGTTGAAGTTTCCAAAGATCTTCAAGTGTCAATAATTCACGTTGTACATTTCGGTAACCAATAATTTAGCTACTGAATTGAATCAAAATAGAAATTTTAACGAAAATTACTTTTCAATAAAATTTGCTGGGGGCGTTGATGTGAAAAAACCACCAAAGTAGATGAGGCTTATGGTTGAGTGAACTTTCTGAAGTGCTGCTTGAAAATGGGTTATTTAAAGAAAATAATTTTTTTCCATCTTCTCCTCCTTTCTTATTGTAAAACGTAAAGCTAATCACAAAGCAGCCTCAAATGCTAACTCATGCTTTTTAAGGCATTTCAATTTGGTATTTGAATGGATTTCTGCCAACATCATCACAAACATTTAACACCGCCAAGGTGGTCTTTTAAACTTTATGTTTAATAATGAAAACGTAAAGTAAAAGTTTATTTTACTTAACGTTTCATTACTGATGTGAAACTATTTACCAATTGTAATTTAATAACAATTATTTTCATTCTTAAGAAATAATCCCACATTCCCATTATGTATCTGATACGAGCATTCATTCGATGTTTCATTTTTGTTGCTTTTTTTATTTCGATATTTGTTGTTGTTTTTGTATTTGTTGCGTTATTTTGCGATTTTCATAATATCTTCTTAAAACGCATTATTATAGACAATCTCCGCGTTACGCCTTAATGAACACTTAACTTGGTCAAAATGCTTAGTTTTCGCATTACAATTACCTTAAGTGGCTTCGATTTCACTTTGAGGTTATTAACTGATGTTGATTTGCGTTAATTGATACCCGTACAATTGCCATCTCAATACTAACCAACAAGTGCAGTTCTGTTCGATTTTACGATTTTACAATTTTACCTCCTCATTATTCAGTATCTTCACTCATTTCTGTATCTGCAATATTTTCATTCATGTTTTGCACTCTGCAAGTTGCATTCACTTTGCTGCATACTTGGAAATTGCTCATTTGGAAAGTTGTCACATTCTCATGTCAAATTACTATCAACTTGTCTGTGTATGTAAATATGTAAATGCATTAGTAACACTTGATAAATTATTACATTACATTTATCTCAACTTAAGCTATGTTAAAAGAACTGATTGCTTTCATTTAAAAGAATTTCGAAAATGATGTAGTTGGAATTCACGCTTTTTAAATATTTTATCGATGAAATTTAAAAAAACTAGGGTCGTGAATTCGCCCAACAGACGATACTACGACCAAAAGATCAAATTGTAATATTGTATATTGTAATATTGTATCTTTTGTACTATTTCCGACGAAGTTAGTTCTGCTACTTCTTTAAGTCCAGTATTACAAATACGTACAATTTAGTGCGATATTCGTACTTGTTCAAATAAACGAATGGAATTAAAAAACTTGCAAGCAAACTATATTTTTTGCGACAGGCAAATATGAGCTGGACTCATACTTTCTCAGCAACTAGGTCAAAAGCTACAGGGTCCCTTCACTCCAATCACAGAACCTCTGCTAGGTCATGAGGTACAAGGTCCTTTCAGTCCAATCGTAGAGCCACCGGCGTCTTAATAGTAGGTTTTAAAGGGACACTGGAGTATAGAACGGCATGGAGCCCAATTCGCCTTGCTCCGTAATACTGGAGCTAGACAAAAAGAACACCAAAACACCTGTTATGTCCACGTTCACGTTTAAACTATTGGGCACGTCATTTTTTAACACACTTGACAAACATTAACATTGTCCAAATACCTGCTTCAGATGCATCAATGCATTTCGCTGTTTCAAATATGACTACTATCTATCCACTGTTACGAAGAATAAGAAATCAGCACGGCTTTCTAAGCAAATTAAGGAAGATTTCTTCTTCTTTTCAGTTCACTTCACCTAACCTAAACTAACAACGTATCAATTTTCACGGATGCCTCTAAAATGAACTACAGACTAGAAGTAGAAACTCTCGCTCGATTTCCACACATACTCCTCTCAGATACGCTTCCTACTGAAGCCACGGTTTTTCAGCCTGAAGTTAACCTAAGAAAATTCTTCATCTACATTCTTTGCAAATGACTATTAATTTTGGATAACTTTGTGTTCAGTCCCTGTCACATTGTCAACGTTCTTATTTACAATTTTCCTCGACTGTTTGATTCTTTTCTACGCATCCTTATCAAGGCATTTTAATGTGTATTGTAAACCATCCTCTTTTGAATTATTCTTCGACTTTACTCGTACTCCTTCACCTTACTCATAGTCTTCCACGACTTTTTAAATTTGGTCTTACACATTCCAATCGAAAGATTTTAATCGTCCCGATTATTCAATAGATTTCGATTTTATACCGTATACTTTTCATCACATATTTTACTGAAACCCTTTTTCTTATCGTATCTGACAATTTTCATTTTTTAGCGACGTAATAGAAAAAATTAGTTTTACTAGGGTTTTATATATCAGGATCTTTGATTTTTTACATAGCAGCTTGTTCTAAATCTGTTTGTTTAAATCATTTTATATAAGTAGAGCAGATCCGACTGTCTTATTCATTTCTTAATAGATACTATAGATACTACTATAATCAATACTATATGTGACTTTTTCAGATATCTTCTTGATTCTTGATTCTTCTTCTTAAGTTAGTGCTATAATGCACTTTTACTCTATAATGGCTGGGGGACTTATCTCTACCCCACACTAGGCTTTAACTAGGCTAAGAATTCATATAATTTATTTGTCTTTTAGTTGATCATGGACCTTAAATCAGCATATCTTCCTGAGAGTCCAGAATTGGACTTGAGGATTGTTAGGGCGGGCTTAAGTAGCGTATCAACTTTAGTGAATAATTTTAGAGCTCTGTCTCTGATATATTTTTACACTGAGCCAATCCTAAGATCTCTATGTATGTCTGTTGATCTAATATACCATGGAATCTTAAACAGTCTTCTTAAAGCCAGGTTTTGTGCTATCTGTAATTGCTTTATGGTAGTATTTGAGGCTTTGCTATATGTAACACATCCGTACAGTATTGCTGGTCTAATTACTTGCGTATAAAGTAACTTTCTGTTTTTGAAGTTTAAATGATAATTATTGAAATAAAAAAATTTGAATTAAAATTTTCATAATTTACTTTTTTTACAATTTGAAATTTTATATATTTTGAAGTTTTATTGATTGGTAAACCAGAAGTCTATCATGGGCATACTATAGTAATGACTCCTCGAACTGTTTCACTTTCAAGCATATCTGCATACGACATTCATTTTTTCCACTTCATCATCTTCTTCTTCTTAGTTGGCCATTACAGACGTGTGTCGTCCTTGGCCGCGTCGAGTAGCCTCCGCCAGTCAACCCGATTAGTTGCCTTCTGACGCCAGTTGGTAGTACCGAGCGCCCCCAAATCGTTGGTCACCTGGTCCTTCCACCGAAGATGCGGACGTCCTCTACCGCGTTTTCCACCTGCGGGTACCGAATCAAATACCTTTCTAGTCGGAGCACTTTCTTCCATTCGCACAACATGACTAAGCCAGCGTAGCCGCTGAATTTTTATGCGCTTAACTATGTTAATATCGCGGTATAGCTCATACAGCTCATCGTTCCATTTTAATCGATACTCGTCGCCAACGCGTAAGGAACCATAGATCTTCCGAAGAATTTTTCTCTCGAATGCTCCTAACGCCTTCTCATCACTGTTGGTAATTGTCCAAGCTTCTGCACCATACAGCAGGACAGGCATGATAAGGTATTTGTGAGCGTGATTTTTGTTTGTCGAGAGAGGGCTTTATTTCTCAATTGCTTACTTAGCCCGAAGTAATATTTGTTGGCAAGAGTAATTCTTCGTTGAATCTCTAGGTTGACGTCATTTTTGGTGTTTAAGCTGGTTCCTAAATAAACGAAGTCTTTCACAACTTCGAACTTATAATTGTCAACAGTGACGTAGGTCCCAAGACGCTCAGGAGATTTGTTTGTTGACAGAAAGTACTTTGTTTTGTCCTCATTTACCACAAGACCCATTTGTTTTGCTTGTTTTTCTAAGTTGGAAAATGCCGCACTGACGACGCGGGTGTTCAGACTAATGATATCAATATCGTCGGCATACGCAAGCAGCATTACACTTTTTTAGAATATTGTGCCAGTACGGTTTAAATCTGCTGCTTGAATTATCGTTTCCAACATTAGGTTAAAGTAGTCACACGACAAGGAGTCACCCTGTCTGAAACCTCGTTTGGTATCAAACGGCTCAGAGATGTTCTTTCCAATTCTAACGGAGCTGGTGGTGTTGCTCAACGTCATTTTACATAGCCGTATAAGTTTTGCTGGGATACCAAATTCAGACATAGCGGCATAGAGTGTGCTTCTAGTCGTAGTGTCAAAAGCAGCTTTGAAGTCGACAAATAGGTGGTGTGTTTCGATTTGTTTTTCTTGAGTCTTCTCCAGGATTTGACGCACTGTGAGTATTTGGTCTAGAGTGGATTTGCCAGGTCTGAAGCCACACTGATAAGGTCCAATCAGTTGGTTGACGATTGGCTTCAATCTTTCACATAGTACGTTTGATAGAACCTTATATGCGATATTTAAAAGACTGATCCCGCGGTAGTTGGCGCAGTTTGCAGGATCACCTTTTTTGTGGATTGGGGAAAGCACACTTAAATTCCAATCGTTGGGCATGCATTCATCCGACCAAATGTTGCGAATTAGCTGTAGCATGCATTTTGATAGCTCTTCGCCACCAACTTTAAACAGCTCAGCCGGTAAACCATCGGCGCCTGTAGCTTTGTTGTTTTTGAGCCGCGTTATAGCTGTTTTAACTTCATTATGATCGGGAGGCGGGACGATTATTTCATCGTCAACGATTGAAAATTCGGGATCATCTTCGCTTTCAGTCACATTGCTACTACCGCCATTTAGTAGTTTCGAGAAGTGATCCCTCCAAATATTAAGCATGCTTTGGACATCTATCACCAGATTACCGTTTTCATCTTTGCAGGAATTAGCTCCGGGTTTATAACCACTTGTCAGGCTTTTAATTTTTTGATAGAATTTTCGAGCCATATTCCTGTCGCCCAGCTTCTCAAGCTCTTCGTACTCACGTCTTTCTGTTTCCTTCTTTTTTCGCCTGAAAAGACGTTTCTCTTCCCTTCTCTTTTGCCGATATCGCTCTTTAACAGCGCGCGTCGCAACTGACCGCAGGGTGGCTTGATATGCTGCGTCTTTCTCTGCGGTAGCATTGCGACACTCTTGGTCGTACCAGCTGTTTCTTTGTATACGGTGATAGCCGATCACCTCTTCTGCAGCGGTACGCATAGAGTTAGAGATGTGGTTCCATTGCGCGCATATATCGGCTTCTTCAGATGAGTTTTCCAGATATTGGGAGAGTCGAGTAGCGAAGTCATTAGCTGTCTGTTGTGATTGCAGCTTTTCGACGTCTAGCTTTCGCTGTGCTTGTTCACGTACCTTTTTCATCGCACATAAACGTGTGCGGATCTTGGCTGCAACAAGGTAATGATCCGAGTCGATGTTGGCTCCACGGATAGTACGTACATCCAAGACACTGGAAGCATGCCTTCCGTCTATCACAACGTGATCAATTTGAGATCTTGTGTTTTGATCAGGTGACAGCCATGTTGCCTTATGTATGTTGAGATGCTGGAATCTGGTACTACTAACCACCATGTTT
This sequence comes from Teleopsis dalmanni, assembly GCF_002237135.1. NCBI lineage: Eukaryota > Metazoa > Arthropoda > Insecta > Diptera > Diopsidae > Teleopsis > Teleopsis dalmanni. The sequence goes on along the minus strand of NC_051846.1, from coordinate 163,822,110 downwards.
CTAGCCGCGGCGAAATCAATCAGCCTTCTTCCATTATCAGAAGTTTTCGTGTGAAGACTGAACTTTCCGACAGTAGCACCAAAGATACCTTCTTTACCCACCTTTGCGTTGAAGTCTCCAACAACTATTTTGATGTCATGATGGGGACAGCGTTCATATGCTTGTTCAAGTTGTTCATAGAAAATTTCCTTGGTGTCGTCATCTTTATCTTCCGTTGGGGCGTGCGCACATATTAGAGTGATAAAGAAAAATTTTGCCTTAATCCGGATTTTTGCGAGCCTTTCGTTTATTGGTGTAAACGTTGAGACCAAATTTCTCAGCTTTTGGCCTACCGCAAATCCGACTCCAAACTCGTGCTTTGTTGCATGGCAGCTGTAGTAGATGTCACAATGATCTCGTTTAGAGCATCCTTGTCCCGTCCATCGCATTTCCTGGAGAGCGGTAATGTCAGCCTTATATTCCTTGAGGACATTAACCACCTGTATAGATGCACCTTCTCTGTAAAGAGTTCGGACATTCCAGGTGCATATTTTTAAATCGTGTTCCTTAATACGTTTGCGTTTGTCGTCATCAGTAGATCGTTTCCTTATCCGAGGCTGCCTCTTCGTTTGCATTGAAAGGATTTTTTTAAATGGTGGGTTCCAAGCCCGACGCAAAACCTCATATATCCCTGAGGTGGATTTCGCTGCACACATTAGTTCACTACGCACGGATGATTGTAGCTATCCAGAGGGGCCACGTGGAGGCTGTGTGTCAACTTGGAGAGAACAGTGACAAGGATCGCGCTGGCATTTACCATGTTAAATGCAATCAGACACTTTACCTTGTATGTTCAATCCCATCCCCCCACTTCATCATCACTTACCATTATTTTATCGAGTGTCTTAAAATATTCGACCTTATCGTCATCAATGGTAATAATAGCCTGTCAGGACTTAATTTCCTTCATGAGTCCCCTCCATTTGCATCTACTGTATTCTTTGCAACTGATTAAGTAACAAAGCCATACCCCGCCAGACTACACCCGTGCACCATTTACTTTGGTTGGGATTTAAATTTATCAGTCATTCTAGTAGGATCTCTAAGAAATACAGAAAAAAAACTACATAAACGTGCTAATTCTTTAATAACTACAAAATCAAGCTCATCCTAATATAATATTAATAGATTATCTACCAGATGTGTGTACGATAATAAGTCAAAATATTTATCTTTTTTAAAAAATTAAAAAGAATTATATATGTATATCTATAAATTACTAAAATGCAGTGATATGCCCATTTTTGTGGTGACATTTGTTCATATACATTAAATATATATGTGTATGGTTATACCAACATACCAATATATGTTTGAATATATTTTCTTCAAATAATTTATATTTTTTTCTCTAGTTTTCTTATATCTCGACAACACTCAAGTTTTGTGTTTGGGTGTTAAATTTATGTTTAAACTGAAACTAAACTTGAATTCTATCGCTCAATTATGTTGTGATAAAAAGGATTGTTGCGACATTCATACCAATCTCATGTTACAATTTTAGTTGGACGTGATATTTTTTTAAAAATGCCGCCACCTTTTCTGAGATCGAGAAATATTCGTATTATGTTGCGGTACGAATTGATGGCGTTAAAATCGTTTAGAATTAATGCCACGCGTTTTGAATTTGTTGCGGCACTTTAAGAAAATCTCCATTCATACCTTAGTCTTCACAATTTTATATGTCCCATTCCTTTTTTTTTTTTTAATTTATAGCTAAAATTATCGACTAAACGATGCAAGCGAAAACAATCGATAAAATTGAATTCTTCAACCGGTTTCGTAGAGGCTATTCTCTTCGAGCAAAAGTCACAAACCAAACGAGGATCACCCATTAAACAAACCAGCAAACAAACACTTTTATACCAAAATTCATTAAATGTGGACTAAAAACGTACACACTTGAGTGTACAAGAAATTAATAAAAATAAAATAAAATACAAAATTAAGTGAAAAGCATCCAAGCATCCAAATGAAAGGCCGAGAAGGCCGAGAAGAAGGCACATCTCGAAAATAATACAAGAGAAAATAAAAGATACTTTGTACGTCGAAAGAAAAACCTTTTAATTTGCTTGTAACAAAAATTTGTTATCTCTTAAACTGTGCCATAAAATAAAAATGCACCGATAAGGCGACCACAACAAAGTCAGGCTCAGCGTGCAACTTGCACGCACGGACAGACGTTTTGATCTACCTTACGACCCGATTGCAGTTTAATATATCACAAGATGCAGCACGCTAGTGTAGCCCGTTCTAAAGGGTCTTAAAAGGTGTTGATGTTTAAGTTTAACATTGTTTCCTCTTATCGTTATGGTTTAGTGAAATCTCTTGAGTCTTACGAATTTGAAGTTTTACTTAAAATGTTTGTAACACATTATTATTGGCCTGTCCCTTTGATCGAACTATAAATCGACGGCTTCACATGGACTTCAATCCACGTATTAATTGTTTTAATTTCCGCTATTAAAAAAGGACTGCATCGAATCATGGGTAATAAAATGTATAAACTAATTAAATCTATTAAGTGATATTTTAACCACTAATTTAGATAAAGATTTCATTATTATTAAATTAATTTTACACATCTATAATATATAAATTTTGGAATTGAGACCAACAAAAAATGAGTTGTGTTCCATCATGACAATACCAAGCCGCACACATCTTTAATAACTCGGAACGAATTGACAGAACTTGGTTAGGAAGTTTTCATGCCCCCATCGTATAGTCCGGATCATGCACCGTCTAACTACTGTTTATTTCGGTGTCTGTAAAACTTTCTTAACGGTGAAAATTGTCCAGCCAAATTGTTTTAAACGTTCTTTAATTTCCACAGCACAGTGGTTTAACTAATTCTGATTTACCTTTGTTGCAGACATAACTGGACATTTACGGGATCAGCTAAGTTTGTCATATTTGGAAACACTGTTGGAAGTGCTTACACAAGTAAAATTTTGATTCATTGCGATTAAGTACGGCACCAAAATTTTATAATATTGTAGCCAGTAAACCTTTGGTTGCTTGCATTGGCACCCCATCATATAACTTTCAATGGACCTCAATTCTCCGTTTTGCTACCATAGTCCTCGCAGGAATCGCTAAGATAAATGAATATAGATTAAATCATTCCCGTCGAATTTAGATCATACATTAAGACCGAAAAGTTTTCGGAAATTCTCATTTAAAATTCGCGCGCTGTATATTTTTCGATATTTTAAGTTTATGTAGTTTGGCAGCAATTAAGGACAATTACTATGCAAAAAATGAGCGCGATCTGTCAGACAGTTCGTTTACGGCAGCTGTTGAAACCAGTTCACCTCAGTAGTGCGTTGCGAAAAAAACAATGGAAAAAAAAATTGAACAAAGAGTTTGCATCAAATTTTGTGTTTCGAACGAAATTTCGTGTGCAGAATCGTTGCGAATGCTACAAAAGTTATGGGGAATCAGTTTTATCGAAAACTCAAGTTTATGAGTGGTACAAAGCCTTTCAGGACGGTCGTACGACCGTCGAAGACATTTCGCAACGCACTACTGAGGTAACTGGTTTCAACAGCTGCCGTAAACGAACTGTCTGACAGATCGCGCTCATTTTTGGCATAGTAATTAAGACAGTGCTGCCAACTACATAAACTTAAAATATCGAAAAATATACAGCGCGCGAATTTTAAATGAGAATTTCCGAAAACTTTTCAGTCTTAATGTATAATAGGTCTTTCGTCTTTTCCATTGAACAGTTTGATAAGTTGTCAAAGAAATATCTTCCTAAAAACATTTTTCTCAACAGAACTTTAGTCATTAAAGTACTATTGTTCACTTCAGATTTAAAGCATGGTTTTAAAGCTATCCTATTTAATGCACTGCTTTTTCTAATTACTATTGCAATATATTTCTACACTCAACTTTTTCTGCTGGTTATGCTTAGACTATTTACCTATTCAATATTTCCAATTAAACTGATTAGTGACTTTGACATACACACCTTATTAACAGCAAAACCTTATCCGTTACCGATAATAAATATTTTTAAATAACAAGAATAGTGTACCAGAAAAAGTTTATTGATGTGTGTACTAGAAAGCTTTAAAGTCTTAATTCTATTTATTACTACAAAAATAAGTTACTTCTTATTGCATTGAAAGTTAAATTTAAAATATATAATCTTTTTAGAAACTTTAAAAGTATTCTTTTTTAATCTCTTGATTTATCTGAATATCGGTTCCATATCACTGTATTGTCAACATTCTCAGCGTTAATCTTCTTAGGCAATTTTGGCGGAAGAAGTTCATCCCTTTTTTGTTTTAATCTATTAGCCACATTGCTGAGAGAGATCGCGTTGTCTACTTGGCACATATAATTATTATTATAAGTATACATTTTTCTGAAACTACAAACCTCGCATTAAACGATACCCCGTCCTCGTCTTTTTTTCAATTACTTCTTTTAAATAATTTGCATCAAGATCATCAATACTTTCCGTACAGGTAATACAACGATCGAACAAGTTTCTTGTAGTATTATGTGAACGCGCTATAATTTGGGCCGTTTTCAGTAATTCTTCAACAGTATCACTCGCATCAGAATCAGAATCGTCATCTTTTTCCTCATCTTCACTGTCCATTGCAAGCAAGTCCTTAACACATTTTGGATCTCTAACAAAACATTTCTTTTTGTTGAGTGGTCTTCCGGGCAAAAATCCTTGCGCATCATTATCCTCATTAAAGAATGCATCAATGTCCATTTTACCACTACGTTTTGGAGGATTTATAGACTGATCTGATTTGGCAGAAGCAAACATTGCTTTAGCAGAAGTTTTATCTTTTGATACATCATAACCTGCATTTGAACGATGAGAATTGATTATATATCTCTCATGATCAGCGGCTACAGTAAGTGATAGTTTTCTTTTCGAAGCCACATTTACGTCAGAGCTATGTAAGTCAGTAACCTTAAGTGTTTTTTCTTCTCTTTCATCTTGGCGCTCTTGACGACTACTGCTTCTGTCATTCTCTTTTTGTTGTTTCCTGAATTTGGCGAGATCTTCTGTATAATGTGTTCGTAATTTCCTGTAATCTGGACTTGCGTTTTCAACTAATCTACAGATTTTTGGATCAGTACACTCTTCGACACGACTTTGTTTCTGTCCAATTTCTGCGATCTTCTTATCAATTTCTTGCAGTCTGGTGAGTTTAGCAGGCTGAACACCAGCTTTTTCTCGATGTTTGGTTAGGTGGTCTTTCAATAATTCTAAAAAAATAACGAAAACTTATTACTGTAGTACGAATAAAATTAATAAAAAAAAATTCACCCATTGTAATACTGCAGAGAAGGTTGGGCTATTTGTGAAAATTTAGAACTTGTTCGTAATTTATTTAACCATACTAAAAGAAAATTTCAGAATATGTCAAAAATTTTCTTGGAAATAAAATTTTACAACTAAAATTTTTGATTCAACTACTACTACAGAAAAGGTTTTAAAATTTGTAAAATGATATAATGATTTTAAATAATCGAAATATTTTAAATTTTGTTTTTTTATGTGATAACTAATAAACTTTGGGCCAAAGAACTAATAAAACTATTGGCTACTATATTCTGGTTTATTATTAAATTAACTATTTGTGGCATTATCCAAAATATCTCTGGTTCTTTAAGAGAGATATGGGGCAGAATATTCCCAACTTAATACATTACTGCCGTAAAAAGCTATTACTAGCGAGACCCAATCAGTCGTAGAATAATATATATCGGGATAAAAATAATAGCAATTCTAGTAATTGTTGAGTTGGCTCTTTTAAAGAATTGTAGTAGTTGGCAGGGTTGATACCTAAGGTATCGCAGAAAAAGTTTCAACATTAACAATTTCACTTAATGTGGAGTTGCATTTTTCAACCGTGTGTTATGACCTAAAAATCAACAGAGTTTTAGATAAGTCCCGATCCTCACAAAGACGAAATTATATCCAAACTTAGAACTACTATTGGTAAGTTTTCGATGAGGCCTTTAAGGCGAATAACCACGCAAAACAATTTTAAACTCTGTACATATCAGCAGTTCTACCTATATATATACGCAGCATACCGACGCAAGTCTACATCAATACAGAGATAAGGACGCAAATATATGGACGTTTGTGACATACGCTCCGTGAAGAATGTGATTAAAATACTACACGCTAACAAAATCTGCGTGGTACCTGACGCTTAAAAGATGATGCCATATTAAACCTAACCATTTTAGCCTCCACATAGGTGGATTTAACTATGACTTGGCACTGTAATCTTAAACTAAAAGCCATATTGAAAGTATTCAAAAATAAAGACAGACACAATATTCATAGAATAAGATTGATATAGCCGCATATATCTTATATATGATTTTGGCCTATAGTCTCGACAATTCGCGACCATTTACGAAAAGTCCAAACTAATACTTGAAGAAATTCTGTAACTGCGTTAAGCGTTCAGTTCATTGTTCTAACCAAAACTATACTTTGCTTTCTAATGTTGTATCTTGTCTTATTGTTTATAGGTATCTTATTTTATGTTAGTATCTTATATTGTTTGTTACTGTTAGTTTAAATTCTTTCAGAAAGGATAGACTTATTTTTAAAATTATGTGCTTAAGTTACAAGCTCTATTTTGGATGGATTCCAACCCAATCTTCTAAACGCATGACATCTAGAGATATTACGTTTAGCAACTTAAAGATGTTCTGAGAAAATTTTATTAAATTTTAACAAGGTATTTTTAAACCTTTTCTTACACTTGAATATTTTATTATTATTATTATTATTACAAGAAGGGATCGTGCACTACGACCTAAAAGATCTTTCGTGCCGCTTACTCGAGTTAGAGTGTTTCTCCAAGTCCGATTTCATTAATGGAAGACAGTATAGAGCCTACCTTTCCTAGTCTTGAATCCTTATGATCCATGAAATACCCTCCTAGGTGTTTCTTTCCCAACACCTCTCTCAACAGAGTTCTCCTCTGCGCCATTCATAAGAATGGATGAAGTTCCTTTGCCTAAACCACAGAATGATTCTGCGCCTTTTCTTGCAAGTTTGTCTGCCATTTCATTGCCTTGGATACCAGCATGACCAGGAATCTATATCAGGCGCACCTGACTGTTCCTGCCGAGTATGTTCAGCTTGTCAGTGCACTCTCATACCAGTTTAGATATTACATGGTAGGATAAAAGTGCCATTACAACTGCCTGGCTGTTAGTCAGTATTGCGATTTTACGTTTCCGATAGTTACGTTCCAGGTTGAAACTAGCGCATCTATCTATCGCATATATTTCCGCTTGAAAGATGGTGGTATTATTTCCCAGTGCTTCCCGGTATCTTTTGTCTGCTCCATAAACACCAGCCTCAGCTCCCTCATTTGTAAAGGAGCCTTCTGTATACCATGTTATCATGTTTCTTTTTATTATTTGGGTTTTGGAAAACCCTTCCCAATTCTTTTTGTTGCCAAGTTGAGTTTTGAAGTTTTGTGTAAAGTTATGCTTTACAATTATCCTCTCCGTTGGCATTTCAGTTTCTGGAATTTGTGCAGCGAGACTATCAAATTTTTTGCTGTTATTTTATTATTAGGAACTAATCAGATATTTCTTATAGTTAAGTGTGGGGAGCAATAATGAATACAAATGAATTAAATTATGTCAAAAGCAAAGATTTGCCACACAACTTACTCTAATCTCCCTACCGGTATACAGTATTCATTAGTGTTTCCCCAGAGGTGATCTCATATCAAATGAAATTAATTTATGTATTTCTGCCAAAAAAAATATTCAAATGTTCATCAAAATCTTTGAAAATCACTTAAAAAATGTTTAAACAAAAATGCTGAACAAATTGTTAACTTCATTTTGATGCAAATTTTTTTAATTCTTTTCAATTCGAACAAAGGAAAACGCTTATCTAGTTTTGGTGCGATAATGAAAAATCAGTACATTTACATAAAGAAAATGTTAATAAAGCCATTTTTCAAATCGAAATTAAAACAAATTTTAAGATTTTAAATCTTCATAAATTATTTCACACTTAAGTGCCTCTAGGAGATCTTCTATTCATTGTTGGTTACATTTTGTTTCCAAACAAACCTAAAACCGTAAAATGCTCAAATTTACGAGTATTGGGAAGAACTAGTCGTCGAAGACAAGGTTTGGCCAAAAGTTGTGAAATCGCTTTAATTTCAGAGATAAACTCACTTTTCGAAGGTGAATAATTAAAGATACAAAACTAGTGGAGGAAAAATAAGAAAGGTTAGGCGATATGTGAGGACATAAAGCAGGCCGCGGCGGGGAGAGCATCGCTGACGCAGATTAAACAAAAACGTTTAAAAGCGTGCTTAAGTGCTTTTTAACACTTTTACGGCATTAACTTTTTATTTTATTTGTTAATAAACAATTTAAACCAATTTCGTATAAGAGGAACGCGTGTTTTTTAATTGCCATTAATCGAGGCAACCTCATCGAATTTGTTTTATTTTCTGGCTTTGACGCCTTTTCTTGTAACCTGACTTCAAAATCGTTGCGGACGATTCTGAAGTCTTTTTCAAAATTTAAATTTTATCCGATTTGGCATAAAAAAGTAATTAACTAATTAAGTCAACATTTTGTTCGAGATAATATTAAAATATAACATATTTTATTAGATTTTATTAAACAAAAAAATCTTTAAAAACGAATTTATACAAGTTTTCGTATAAATAAATTTCGCATTCAAAGCCGTTGATAAACAAATTTTTTGGGAATATTAAATTAAATGAGATTTTGAATTTATTATTTGGCAGAAGTGTTTTCTATTAATTTACGACAAATTAATAACAAAAAACTGTGTTTTTGTTTAAAAAAACAAAGATTATTTATTGAGTATAAAATACTGCTTTTAAAATGCTTTTAACATAATTTTGTTTGCTAAAGAGTCACTTTCAACAGATCGGCAATAAAAATGCAAATGAACTTTAAATATTTTCAACACAAAAGAAAAATATTTTAAAATCATTTTTTCTTTAGATTAAAATATTAATTGTACAGTTTATTTATTGAAAAAAAAAACTTTAGTGTTTAAAAAAATAAAAATAAAATATTACTCACACGAATTATTATACAGCTTTGTATCTTATATCTTCAAAGCTATTGTTAACTTAGTTATTTGTGTTTATTCAAACTATTAAATAGAGTTTTAGGTAGAAATCATTATCTTTTAGTGCAGATTGGATATGTTACACTTATTGCTTTACAAAATTTAATTTATATCATATATAATATAAGCCCATGCATTCATTGCAGCCACACAAGCAGTCAGTGCTCAGCAATGCTTAAATACGCGAAATATTTCACCTTAAAGTTCTTTATAATTGGAAAGAAATCCCTTGATCTGATAAACAAAAAATTTGTTCTGGTAAGAGGATTCATTTTCAGTATTAACTAAAAAACGTAATGTTGTGTCTGGCCAGCTTATCTACTCCACAAATTCCCGCAATATTAGTGTGTACAAGAAATCTTATAAATAAATATTACCTATCTCATTTAGAAATTAGCGGAATAACGTAACTAAATTAGATTTATGGTAATCTCTACACCTGACTTGAACTCCACCGTTTCAGCCAGCTCACCGCAATTCAATCGTGACCTATTTCGTTTGATATTGTCGTAAGTGATCCTAATTCACTCTTCATCATCAGTCACCAACTGTTTCAGAAATGGGTCGATTTTGTTGCGATTCAGCAGCGATTCACAGATGGAAATTCAATCCATGAGTTTTTTGGAGTAAATTCGTGTTGCACCCATATATCGGGCTATATTTTGTATCCAGCTTTATTGAAATGGTTTCAAACGGTTTTTCATTCAATCTAAAGTTCTTGGGCAAACGAAACAGTGTTTACATGACAACAGCAAATCGGATATTCATGATTTTATCGACATTTTCGAGAATTGGTCTTCCAGTGCGTAGTGCATTTTTGACGTCGAAATTAACGGACCGAATTATCGACGAAACGCCATTATATAGTGTTTATATAAACACTATAAATAGCGCACTCAAACAAAATTAAGTCAACTAATTACCAAGCTATCAAATGATTTTTTTGTATGAAATCTCATCTTTATAACGCCATTTAGCACAACCCAATCGGACTTATACAACACGGGATACAGTTAACTAAAGTAATCTATTAGGAAAATAATCAATTTCTATTTACTACATTTATTAAAAATACCCACTAACCAAACCACAAAAATAGATTACTCTGAAAATGTTCGATTGGACAACAAAATTTTACAGATCGAGAGTAAATCTAATTTGAATCCATATTCACCAATCGATAATACTATCTGAAAAACTACTACCGTGTCTACTTAACTCATGTAATCCACTATTTCTCGCAATATCACTGTAGCCAAAAATGCTAGTTAGAAAGACTTTGTCTAAATTGCTTATCTCGTTTAGAACTGGTCGGCATAATGCCACTGATTTTGACGCCACTGTAGCTTATAAATTAGATTAAGAGCAATATGCACCATAAATACCAAATATATATACGTATATGTATAACCTCACATTATCGGGCGAGATTTGTTGTCTACAATCGTCATAATAGCATAAGGTTAGATTATGTTTTTCTACTCTTTTTTCAAGAACATCGTAATGGATCCTATAGAATAATAAGAATAATGAATCCTATCTCGAATAATCCATTAAATAGAAGAGAACAAATTAAAGCTTTTAACTTTCTACCGAAAAGGTTAAATGAACTGAATTTTAAGAACTTAATACCGAATAATGTGAATACTTCGTTTGATAATATTTTGTACAAATTGTTATATGAAGCCCTAACACGTGACAGGATGAAGTGTAAACAATTGGAACACGTTTCGGGAGCAAAAAATTTGACAAATGTGAAGTCATTTGACTGTCACGTGCGCTACGAACAACTAAAAGCGACCAATAAGTGTGACTTCCACTGGAACAATTAAAACGCAACATTAGTCAAAATATTTTAGTAAATCTAAAAACAGTGGGAATCTAGCCAGAGGATATACCATTACTTATGTATATGAATGAATGTCCTTAATAACCAATGATGGAATTATTTCAAGTGTTAAGAAAAACGCTTGAGGCGTCTCTCAACGAATTCGTATGCGCAACGGCGAATTAAATGAAATGAACACGAAAAGGCGTTAAAGCCCAAAAATGCCAATCTCAAAGCGATGTCCTTTGAAAGGATCATGCTGAGCTATAGCGGCTGTTAATCGTTAAAATTGTACAAATGTTAACAAAATAGAAAATATAAAAAGAAAAAAATAAAAATGAAATAGAATTAAATAAAAATTAAAGCAAACAGTTGTTGAGCGAGTATCCAATTACCAACATAATCTGTTGAAATTCCTTCCCTGCCTTTCAACACCAGCTCTGTGCTGCTGTTGGACTGGGAACATAAGTGTTCCTTCAGCACAAGCACGGGAGGGGGTGAATTATTTGAATATTCATTTAGTAGCATATAGGAAAATATATGTATAATTGTATATATATACTCATCATATAATGGTTTTTTTATTTTTCGTTTTGCTAATTTGACAGTTGTAACTGTCAGTTGTAAGCGGTATTATGTATAGATTTGTATGAATTGGCTTAGGTGATAATGCTTTGTGGTATGTTCTTTTGTTGGGTTGGGTGCTCACCGCTGTGAGCTTCAATTTGTCATCAATTAGCTGAGGGTGTTGTAGCAGTGGTAAGCCAAGTGAAAATTTTATTTATTCGTACCGCACTAATCAATCCCATTTCAAAAATTATTTCAAAATTAATTTTGATTATACGATTGTAACCATACTTGAAAGTTACGTTATGCAAATGTTAAAATATGTTCAAATAGAGTTGTATTATCCTTTCATTTCGTATCTACAATACAAAAACATGAACCGACGCTAATCGTTTTAAATTTCAACTTAATTTTGAATGCTACAATATCTTTGATTACAATACCAGATAATGAGAGTTGTTACTACTAATAACTTAATAAAAACAGTACATATCAGATTTTTCACATATGGGTAAATTACATATATCAGAATATGTTAAGGAATCTCTAAAAAGCAGTATTAGTATTATTACTATTCAAATTTCTGACAGTCAGTTGACTGGTAATCACACTTTCCGGATCTTAGACTAAGAAAATCACACTGCAGGGGAATTATCCATGCTTTATACGCTAATTCTAGCACCTCTCTGACTAGGTTGGCCCTTTTTATTAGTACTGCTTTCTGCAATTCTATGAATATATATTTTGTGAGATTGAAATCTACTATTGGTTTTGTTCTTTTTGTGGGTATGATTCCGGTTGAACTGATTATTATTGGAATTATTTTTACTGTCTTAAGATAATGTTACTTGTCTTTAAAATCTGTGATCTTCAATTTAAATAGATTTATTGACCTTAAATATCAAACATAACTCTCTTATATTTATTCAAGAATGTTAGCTAACTGGCTATTGTTTTTCATTGAACTGAGACAAAGCAGCCACATGTTGGGTTAATTGATTGAAAATCTATTGTTTGGTAGATGAACTTAAGTTACCATAAAACTTGCAGTATATAGTACTTCCAATAGCAATAATAATAATCAGCGAGTTCATTAAATGAATGATTAGAAACTTACTTATTCACTTATTTGGCTGTAACAACCCATTACCGGGCTTTGATCTAATGCAGCATGTCTCTTCAGGTGCCTCTGCTGTGTGCGCGTTCTCTTTAGTCTTGTACATCAAGTCCGGTTAGTGCGCCCTCAACTTATTCACTCCACCGAAAGCATGAGCTACCTCTACGGCTTCTTCCTCTAACTACCTCTTCAAACAACGCTGGAGCATTATAGAAGCTACCCTATACAATACAACGGTAATACAATTTCCGAACATATTAAGAGATTTAAATAATTATCTACTATTTTTGAGGTAATTTTCCATTGAACATATGAACATATAATACATTTTTTGATATGCTACTCGTAATTACTTTAGATAAAATATATTACCGCAAGATTTCGAATATTGCCACTATACTCAGCTCTATTGGGTGACCAGAACCCTATTGTTTTTTGTTCTTTATAAAATTTTTGTTATGTCAAATTTTTGCTCAAATTTCGTTTATTTAAATTTAATATACATATTACTAGAAAAACATACTTTTATATTCCTATAATGAGGTTGATACAGAAAGCAGGATATAAGGAATCGGAACTGGAAAACTAGTCCCAATGAAGAGGAATGATTATTTCTGTCCGTTTACTATACAATAGGAGGCGGACAAAGTATTTCTCGACAGAGTTTGTCTATATTTTATATCCTACTTTCACAGTCAGAAAACAAAAATGAGATTGATACATTCAATTGTTATTCATAAAAATCATATATTTAATATATTATAAGGAAAAATCTTTATATGTAATATTGCTATAAAAAAAATGTCACCAAAATTATTTTTTTCTATACTTTTTTTTTATTGAATTCCATATAGTCAAATGCCTGTAAAAAATACCAGTTGAGCTTAATACTATCAATGATATTTAACATCAAAGTCATGCACTCCCTCAAAGTTCAAATTTTTTTAACATTACCCATAAATATATATATCATATATGTTTTAAAATTTTTTATTCGTTTAATTTTTAGTTTAGTTTCTTAACACTTAAACACCTTTAAAGAATGCTAAGACCACACAGCACGATTAAAGCGGTACTTCTTGTCAATTTTTTCTTGGCAATTTCGATAATGTGACCAATGAAGTGAAAATTAATTTGAAAGAATTTTTTGTGCTTAACTTTTGAATTCTTAACATACAAAAAATTTATATTTTTTCCCCATTTAACTTTATTAAATTAATATGAACTGACAATTGCATTTAGACGGATCAGTCTTCTCAAAAACTTTATTGTGAGACAAACAAAAAAAGATTAATTATTTTAAATAATTTTTAAAATATAAAAAAAAAAATTTTAAAACAACAATTAATAATGTATATATTTTATTATTATGTGTAAATATTAATATATATTTAAAAAAAAGTAAAGCCTAATCGACTTCTTCAACGGGTGGCCTTCTTTACTCGCAGGGCTTGTGCCTTTCCATCAACAAGAATTCAAAGTTTTTTCTATTTCATTTGCCGTTGATTATTTTGTTGAGTTGATATTCTAGCCTCAGGCTTTGACCTAAAATTTCAAAAATTATTTCAAATATAAGCCTTAATTTGAAATATTGTATAGAAATTACTCACACTTGATTTCCTTTAGCTGAATAAATAAATTAATAGTAACTTCAATGTCAATTAGGCGCCTATAGAGCGGCTTTTATATCAATGAAATTCTAAACAAAAATTGCTCGAAGCTATAATTTATGTTAATAAGCTAGAAAAAATGTTATTATTTAATATTAATATTATTAATTAGTCATTAACTTCAATTCATTGGATCAACATAAAACAATAATGGGTATATTGTTCAACAGAATCATATTTTTAAAAGTAATTGCTATTAAAATATTATATTACAGATGATACCTTCTGCCCACATTCTCTTATACCTTACATATATTCTTATACTCACATATTCTTATACTTGTATATCATGATTTATTGAGAATTAGTTCTTTAACAGTAATTCGATCATTTGCTTGAACTTTTGCCGGATAGACCTATTACCTGCCGGGTACAGTATACTTTCAAACGCTATGTGTGAAAGGTTGAAGTTATGCCAACTTACACTTTGTGCCCTACTATTATGGCTTTTGATCAAGTTTCGCTATTATTAATCAGATTTTCACACTGCAGCGAATCCTTGAAAAAGCCCACAAATAAAGAAACCATCATATTTTTATTACTATAAAGCAGCATTCAATAGCACTGCGTATACACCGTATTAGATAAATTTTTTTATTCTGGAAATGCTAATGCGCCGCTACAAAATGACTTTTAGTAATATCTGTTGCTCTATCCGGATATAATTGTCAATATAGAATATACTTAAAACAAGGTGATATCTTACCTGCTGACTTTCGTTATGGAAATAATCATGTCAAGTGCAGGAGTGCATCGTATTGGCAACATTTGCTAATAATATGACTACCATAGTTCTTTGCTTACTCTGACGACATCAACATTATTTGAAATAGTATTTTTTTTGTCACCTTTAAGCAGTATTCAATAGTTCCATAAAGCCTTGCGTGTACGTTATAATATATAAGCTCGATATCCATACGAAATCAGTTCGACTCTACAGAATGACAGTGAGTCACATCTACAGCTATGTTGAGATAGGATCGAGTCTCTCTGTACATTTCAATACCGTACTAGTCTTTACACAATGTGATCTGTTATCTTACAAACTTTTGACAATATCGTCATCATTTGAAGTAGCAAGCGTGGTGTCTTTACTACATCTGCTATTATCGAAAATAATACTGTAGAACTTGGCTTAGCCATGATTAACGGAAAACAAGTAAGTAAACATACTACAGAACTGATATCTTAACGAGGCATTTCAAGGAGAGAGTTTGATTTTCTTTTATTGAAACGTGGCCAAATTACATTTTTGTATATATCGTTGAGTGTTCTCATCTTTTATGAAAGAGTTGAGCACAGAAAGAACTCAGTGCCAGCTTGCATGATGTCAACGATATACCCAGATTGTTTGAGTATTTCGAGTGATTTCCTGAAGCACCCCGTCTGGTTAGCTCGTTTGTTTTGCTGTTGACGAAAATATTCCTATGACCGGGAACCCAAATTGGAGAAATATTGAACTGTGTCGACATTTCATTTAAAGATGTTAGGGTTATCTTGCTACTTTGACAAAATATCTAAAGTGTTATATTTCAATCTCAAGTGTTATACATTTCATTCGAGACGTATATCGAAAATTAAAATCGCACTAAAAATGAAACTCGATTGAAGAAGTTCTCCCAGATTTACCAATCGAAGTAGTATATAAAACTTATATTAATATCTTGTTTGTATACTTTTTTGTAATATAAATGAATATTTTTGTTAAAGTAATATAATGAAATCTACCACATGAGTTACACATGTGAGAGAGTTTATGGAAAAATATTTACAAAACCTACATCATTTTATATTAGATTTAACTTATTTCATTTTGAAATAAAATTTGTCATATCCTTTTCATATAAAAGAATACCAATTTAATAAAAAAAAAATTCAATTTTCTCAACAACCTTTTCTAAAACAAATCCGTTTGGAAAACCCTCATAAATCCTGTAAACCAAAACCAAAACTAAGTTGCAAAGTTACAAGGCTGAAAGCGTTAATACTGACTTAACCCCAATCCAGCCTCTTGCTGACCTCTTAATACTTCCTAGCTTGGCCAAAGTACCGTAAACACAAAACAAACACAATCAAAGATGCAAACTCACAGCACACATGACAAAATAAAGCCATAAATTTTGGGTTCCTTTTTTTACTGACTGTGAAATCTGCGAAAATGTATCTTTTTTCCTCATTTCTCTCCACACAATCGTAGTATTCTACACAACAATACCATATAAAATACCATATAAAATAATAATAAATAAAAAAGTATCGAATGACAAAAGTGCATGGAAAATATCCACTAATAGTCGCATTTATGTAGTATATTCTCCGGGGGAGGAGTATGAGAACGTGTTGGCATGTGTATCTTTCCGGTAAGGAAAAAACTACATTCAATAGATACACAATTTATAAATAAAAAATGTACTAAATATCTTCGATTCAATGTCTAAACTTTGCTTGAAATGAACGCGAACTAATTCAGAATTTATTAGTTTCGGAAGTGCCAAAACAGTTTTTTTATTATAATATTTCCCTTTTGCGAGGAACTTATAGCAAATATCTTTCACCGCATTATTCCGAATCAATCGTTTGTTAAATAATTTGTTAGCCCTAATCGCAGATAAACAAAAACAAACATTAAAAAAATAGCATTTTTTATGACAATAACGCGTGTTAAGCGTGTTTCGTTCATTTTTTTTTTGGAAAAAGTGAAATAAATTTTCCTTTAAATAAAAAAACAATTTTTCTCATGAAAAGTTTTTTGCTTAATCGGCCTAATTACGTGCGTTCTCCATAAAATTCAAATATCCTGTCCAGTTGGCCTTCATTGTCCTTCATTGTCCTTAAGTGTTTTCTTTTGAGACTCAATGTTCGCAAACACACTTCACTTTGCCGAAATGAAAGGAAAACTGCTGAAATCTGATTTTGGTTAACTTCCTTTACGGAATTCTTCTTATTTCAGTACAAAAAACATAAAATGGAAATGGAAAACTTTTCATTTAAAAGTTTTTATTTTCAGAGATATTTTTTTTCTTCTTGGAAGATGACAACGTCGTCTCTCTTTTGCTTTCTGAAACGTAAAAAATACGTTTTAGGAAGTTTTTCAATCTGTGTTACGTTTCCTAATTTTAAATATTTTTTCTAGTTCTTTGCGTCAACTGAAATTTTTCGTCTTTTATCTTTTTTTCAAGGATTGCAATGCATTATCTTCAATTATTTTTAGTTCCTGTTCACGCACATTTAATGTGCAGATACTATTATTATATTAGTATTCTTGGATTAAATGAACTGTGAGATTGCATTAAAAATGCCATTATCAACACAAAAAAAGGGGTTTTAGCAAACAGTAAATGGAAAAGTTTTATGCAAGTCCTTCCATTTCTATTTGACATTGTTTACTATGAACAATTTGCAATTAAAGATTTTATAATAAATGTATCTGGATTTACTTGAAAAAGAAAGCAAAAAATTGATCAATTATAAAATATTTAGTAAGTCGTCTTCAAAGCAAACCTTAGCGAAAACATTAGAATTATATCATCGAATCACCCAAACCTAATTCTTGCTGAGGTGTACATTTCAAACCTATGTAACCGCAATCGAATCAACAGCTCATTTTTGAAATTATAATTTTAGCTTCAAGCACAGGAAAAACTTACGTGTATTTATGTAATTAGTAAATCCTACCATCTCTCCAATTTTACCTCAATATTTCAGGCAGAAATCTTCGCCATCCTTAGAGTATGGTGTCTTACTTTAAACATAGACTTTTGCGGAAGATAAATCTATATTTCTACTGATAGCTGATAGTCAACCAGCTATTAAAGCTTTATGAGCGCTATGTATTTCATCCAGATTCGTGCAAGAATGTAGAGTATTTATTAACGCACTAAGTGAAAGATTCAAGATAACTCTAATTTGTGATTCCCGGACATTCTAATATAATAGAAAAAGAGAGCGTAGACAAGCTTGCTAGACTGGGCGCCTCTTCCATACACGGAAACACCTATTTCAATTTCTGCCCTTACAATCGGAGGTTGATTTATGACCATTTTTTCCGACAGATAAATAGTGAGTAGACCTATACTGCCTCAGCAGTCAGGTCAACGACTGCATGGCCAACTTGTTCTAAATATAGAACCTCTGACTTGATACACACAAGCAACTCAGAAGTATTTGGGTTAATATCTAACTATACAGGGTATTGCACCATATAACAGGATGAAGCTTTGCTCGGCTTACCCTGTAGTACTTCTGCAATGCGTGACTACCGTCTCTCTCAGAAACGATACCAGAATACCTGTTGTGTCTATATCCAATCTTTATCAGAACTGAGCTTAAGTTTTGTGGGGGCTTCCTTCTTTCAAACACTCAGCTATGTCTCCAACATTAACATCGACCAGACTCTCGTCTTTATAAACGCTTCTAGCTGGTGCTAGCTTGACTTTCTTTTACCCATTATTACGAGGATTTGTGGATTCAAAATGAGTTTCTAATTGGAAAGGATTCGTTCATCCCTTCACTTCAACTAACTAACTAACTATTTATGTGAGTCCAATTTTTAGTTGGTTTGATCTCGGCTTTGAAGGTGGCTTGGTGACTTGGAGCAAAAGATGATGATCATATACTTCTTTTCTCCTAAGTATAGCATAGAGCCTCTACAATGAACTTGAGTTTGACTTTATTTTGAACATTTATGGTAATATCATTACCAAATTAAATTTAAATTTAACTTGATTATATTAGTTACTTTCATCAGGCTGTCAATATACTTCTTCGAGGTTTAATTGCATTGCATACTGCCATCTTTAGAGACATTCATTAGTGAGGTGCCTAAAGAACTATTCAAATGCAGGCCGTCTCTTACCTAGAGAACAGACACCTACCTAATTACAAATCGGCTTCCAAAAAAATACCAGGACTTGTTGAATTCATTGTCCCTACTAGACCTCCTCATCGCGACAAGAGTAAATTGCTAGATTGAATATTTCTGAGACTGTATAATGTATGATATATCTAATATTATATTTTTAGAATATAATAATATGATATGCGAGTATTATAATTATAATATATTAAAAAAAGTATTACATATTAGAATAAGTATATCAATTTTTTCCCTTATTTTTTAATTTTCCATTTACTCGTATAATTGAAGTTTATGAATGTCGAACCTAACTTTTGCCACAAAATGAATTCATAAAGGATGTTGTCCTGGGTTTAAATCAAAAATATATAAATTATAAATGATATGAAGAATATTTATAAAAAAAATTATTTCTTTGAAAGCTAAATACGCACCTCTAATTACAATACAACGCAATACATTAACCTCTAAACTGCAAGATGTTATAAAAAATAGAATTCTACAACTCATATTTCTCCGTTACTTCAAAATATTCCCACAAAACACCAACATTAGCCACATCCTCACAGTTATTAAATTAATTGATTCTCTACAAATGAACTTCGAGTAGACGCAAAGGCCAGGATTTGAAACAAAGTTCGCATGCAAATTTGCAAAACATACGCATAAACACACTTCAGAAAATTTGCCACATAAACCAAATTCAATTGAAATCGAATGCAGCACTCGACAAAGGACGAAGCATAAAGGACGAAGGAAGGATGAAATCCGTAACTAACATTCGAACACTTAAAAGGTACAACCCCATAAATTAAAACATTAACACAAAATCATTAAAAGACTTCAAATCCGAAATTACACCCGGGAAAGTTAGAGCGTTTGTGTCTCTTAAGTAGCATGGGTAATTTGATAATTCTCACAAGAATCCTATGCACAAAGGACTCTCAAGTCCTCAAGTCAAATGAAATTGTAATGAAAATAGAATAAAATCACCATGTAAACAGGGTGTAACATAAAAAACGAAAACAAACAAAACAATAAAAGGACATCAAGAAAGGAGCGTGCACGAAGAGGGTTGCTTTTGCATGTGGCATGAAAAATCAGTGCGCGTGAAGGCTACAGGGTTAACTCTGGGCTTTTGAGCGTCTATTGTTGTTAAAGTAGCATTGTCAAGGGGTGCAGAAGTCAATTGTGTTATATGAGGCAAGCATGTGTGTATACATATATGTGTTTTGTCTGTGTGTTTGTGAATGTGTTCACAGTCAGGCTCAGATACTCACAAACTGGTGCTTAAAGATGCCAGCTTGAGGGGTCTTCAACGCAAAATGCGCAACTTTATTTGAAACGTTTGTGCTACACCCATAAGTGCAGCACTCATGTGATTTTCTTTTAATTTTTGATAATTTGCAAATGTTAAAAGTTTTAAGTTCTAACTACTTCAGCACGTCAAGTGCACTCCACGAATCCATTTAAAGAGTTCTGAAGCTGATTCGGAGGCAGAAGTTTAAGTGCACTCAAAGTATGTAATAGAAATTTATGAAGTAAATGTCACAGTTTTGCAACAATTTTCCACGGAAAAGTGTGTGAAATAGTATGATTGAGAGGCAAAAATTAATAATTTTTAATTATGAAAATAATCAGAATCAGAGAATCAGAGTTTGAGAGCGAGAAAGAATTCCCCGTTTGACATATCAATTTAATTTAAATTGACTTAAAGAGCTATTGACTTCTTATCAAAAATATTAACGAGTAGTTTAACATGATTCTGGAACTAACATAAAAAGTCCAAGTTTTTTTTTTTTTTGAAATAAAAATGGAATTAAATTTTGCTAAAAGATTTTTGCAAATTGCGCATATCAATTGCAATCTTCTGCTGTATGTACGGGTACTCGAATTTCAAGTACTATAGTAGATTGTTATATTGCGATGACAGCTGGCGACGCGTACAACTCTTAAGTCATGTTTAAGAGTTTGTCATTTTCTTAAGTATGTAGCGCATAGCCTCTTATGAAAGTGCATTAAATATTTCTGTTACTGACACATATTCGGATTTAACGGTCGTTTAAATAAATTTGATTTGAGGCACAAAGATATATAAACGGAGAATCTGGTTGGACAGTTCTAATTTGAAAAAAAAAAATATCAGAATTGTATGTTGTGACAAAAAAACCAGTCTTCTGGTAATTGGTTAAAAAGTTTCTTCCAAATTTAAGTAAATTATATTCTAAGATTCTCTTGGTTCAAGTGATAACTCTGCATAAATTCACTCTTACCTTTCACACCACTTTGTTGCTAAGTACTCGTTATTAATTGATTGCCCGGTTATTCGTCTACACAAAAATTTTGAATCCAGTCTGTACGGCAAAACAACGATTCAAATTCATCGGGATTATTAAAGTGCAGCTTACCTAAAGTAATCATCAGATTTTCATTTAACTAAAGTATGGTGATAGGGTATTCTTTCTTAGTAAAATGGAACTCACATTGTTGGTAACCATCAGCAGCATCCATCATCTACCATCATCATGACCTACTTTAATATCTTAAGAGGATGGGTCTATCTGAGGAAGGAAAATGTCGTTTCTGCTTGAAGGTGAGTAAGACCTGTAGTTACATTATCTAAAGCTCTCTGGCTTTTTGATCATTTGCAAATGTAAATAGTTTTAAATTCTAACTAGGAAACTGCATGGTTGCGAGTTTCTATCCTCGGCTGAAGTTAGAATACTGTCAGCAGTAATATTTTGACTTTAATTCCAAAAAAAAAGTGTCTTTAGTTTAAGACACTAAAGCATAAAGCATTTTAAAGCACTAAAGCATTTTAATAAACTTAAAGTTTGTGTATTTACTGTGCAGTTACGTTACCATTGCACTAATTGTGCAATTTTTAGATATTTCGTCAAGTGGATTATAAAGAAATTGAATTGGAAGCGATTTAATTACGACTTCAGTAAATTGAAGATCGTTTCTTTACTGGCCTAGGAGATATGACAAAAGTGAAGTTGTCATATCTACACTGATTCTGTAGACATTGCCACGATCTTTATTTCTTTATCTTCGTGTGACTACAGATTTCGTGACTTGAATTCTTGAAGATCGTTTCCTTACTGGGCTGACATAGATGACAGCTTTTGTGATTTATCGTCCCACATCTCTTTAGTTTTATCTGTAAAACTATTTATTACACTATTATCAAATAGTGTAACGAAGATAATACACGAAGATGATAACAGTTATTGTCACACGCTTCTTCCAGGTAATTGCAAGGGCACCGTTATAGGCAAAAGATACCTCCAAGTGGAAGTGCTGATAATTGTATCAGTAATCGTTTTTTCAACCTACCCCAACTCAGCGTAGCCACAAGCTAATGATTCCAAGAACAGCCATTCATTCAGTATGAATAATACTTTAAAATCAGTACTGATTGTTAAGTTTTTATACCACCTATAGAGTATGATGATAAGTCTATATTTTGTCTTGAACCGCCAATATTTTCTGCATTGCACTGCATTGCAAACTTCGTGACAAGAACATAAAGACCGCAACTGTTCTCACAAGTATATCTAGATTACAGTAGTGTTTAAAAAATATTGAGACCCCTTAAAATTATGGTTTCTTTTTAACCGTCTTTCATGTATGTGGAAAAATTAATACTTTCCTAACGCAATTGCAATCGAATCTACCTACATATTAAACATTGTACCTGTTTAATATAATGTATGTTGATCCTTTTGACTCTTTGATAGCTGGGGGTACTACAGGGTCCCACCCATCTCATTGACTAATTTATATATTGCCTATAAGCTTCATGATTATTCAGTGATTGATCTAAAATCTGCGTACCTCCCCGTGCGGAGAGTGCTTACTCTAAGATTAGTGGGAAGTAGGATAGCCTGTCAATTTTCGCATATAACTTCAGGGCTCTGTCCCTTATGTATTTTTTTATCGGGTCTATTCTAAGGTCTCTTAGCATGTCGTTTATGCGGATGTACCAAGGCACTTTGAAGAGCCTTCGGAGAACGTGACTTTGAGCGACTTGTTGCTTTTGTATAGTAGAGTCGGCAGCTTTGCTTTATGCGAGACACCCATAAAGTAATGCTGGTTTAATTTAATATAATATACTATATTACATTTTATTAATTTGCGCTTTTATAAAACGCAAATAAACTCATTTGTTTCACTGCACAAATTAATTTATTAGCAATTCAGCTAACAAAGCAACTCAAATTAATTTTTAAAACCACAAAACTGAAATATTATGCAGCGAACAGATATTTTTATGTGAAGTGAATTTATTTCTTCCATTAGCTTTTAATTTTTACGAATTAAAATCCATTTTTATTTAAAATTTATAATAAATAAAGTATTTATTTATTTAATTATTTATTGCAGCACATTAAACATCAATTAAATTTCTAAATAAACTAAATAATACAAAAAAACTTTTATATACATTTATTTATAATTTATTATGATATAATCTAAAAATTAAGCTACCACACTTAAACACTTAAACAATATTGAGTATTTGCATATATGTACATATATATTTATATATAGATATATGCAATATATTCATATGAGATCAAGAGAATAAATACTAATTTTAAATTAGTTTCTTATGTACAGAAAATTCTTCTTTGAAGCAACCAATCAACATCAAATTTTATTTCCAACTGCAATTAAAGAGAAAAAAGTTAAATATTAATAAATATTTTTTTTTAAATATATTAAATATAATTAAAATAAATATATTTTTTAGCAGTATTGATAAATTATAATTTAATTATAATTTTAAAATAAAATATTTATAATTTATTATTATTAAATGTTTTTAAAAAAATTATTAAATTAAATTAAAATTAATTAAATATATAATGTGTGCGTACACACCTATAAAACTGATCCAAAGCATGATTCATAAATGAGAGAGTATCAGATAGTTTTGGAAGTTCTTTGGAGTTTAATACCATTTGTCTAACAAGGCACTTTGACTTTTCACCCGAAGCATTTACTTTTACCAGTGCGAAGAAACCACGCATCGTAACGCTAAAATTAAAAACAATAAAAATTAATTAGTAATTTAATATTTAATTAAGAAATTCTCAATAATTCTGAATGAAATGAATTCTCAAACAAAAAATTAAAACATTACTTATTATTAAATCATCTGCATAATCAACATACGAGTATAACTCACCTCACCGCACTGAAATAGTTGTTGCGCTCCATTGATATACACCGCCGGTAGGCAGCGCATATTTGAGCTGCATCTTTGGTGTACATTTCAGACTTCAATAGCACCATCATCCTCCTCAACATCCTCATCACTCGGTGGTGGGCAACTGCTATTATTATCAGTTCTTTCTGGTGGACTGCCAGGATTTAATTGTGGACTGGGCGAACGTCGTAATTCAGCGCTATTTCTTTGCTTATCGCTAATATCACTTTGTACCGGACTATGCGGTACATGTGTTGGTGGTAGGGTGTTATTATTAATTGTGGGATTTGATTGATAATAGCTGCTAAGTGACGATAACGAATTCGAAGCACTTAAATGTGAGATAGGAGTTGGTGCAATAGGCATGCCAGGTAGACCCGCCACTGGTACACTCGGGTACATACGATATGATAATGGTTTCTGTAGTGCTGCTGCAGCAGCCGCTTGTCTATAGTACAAGTCTATTGCAGATGGTGGAGCACCATGCGGGGATTGTGCTGCATATGGCCAAGCACTTAGATAGGGCGAACCACCATACAAACGTTGAAAAGCTGCATAATTTCCTGCCTCTGCCAGCAATTCTAAACCAACTGCTGTCTGACGCTTCCATTTTGTTCTAAAATAGAAAAATAGTAATAAATCATTATTATAAATATTTGCAGTTTATTGTAAAGACAGGAGATCTTTATCAGAGGTTTAGTGATATTAAAAAAAATAATGTTATTAATTAAAATCAACTATAAAGCTATTAAATATAAATTATTTATCGTTTTTTTTTTTGTTGCGTCATGCCTAGTCAGCAGTTTTTGTAAAATATTTAAATATTCATCACTCAACCCCATTGTCAAGTCGTTAAATTAAAAAAGAAGTCTCTTGATTTGACTGAAGTTTATTTCTCAAAACCTAAATTTGCACACACTTTTTAATTCGTTTTGGTTTACATTTCATTCAAATTTACTATAATAACTTCCACAAAAAAAAATAAAATATATGAGTGGTAGATCATATTTTTTGAGAACACTGTTTATATCCATTAAGTATAAAAAATGCATCCTGAAATTTACAGACTCCTCAGCAATGTGGGACATGTGCCGTTGTCAATGTTAATTCAAACATAATTAATCATTTTCAGTAGTCCTCTTACCTGAGCTAAAAAACCCAGTTGCTATATATGTTACAATTTTCTAAACTCTTAGCCCAGCTCATCAATGCTGATCCTTTGACAGTATATTAAAGAAATAATTGCTAAGTCATTCATGTCCTTTCGCCTTAATAATGCACGCGGCTTACTCGTTGCATTATTCTGGGATTTTGTTCTTTTTTCCTGATCATTTAAGAAAATAATTTGTGTTTATTTTTCGCACTTAATTGTTTTGTACTTTATCTTGCCGATCACTCCTACCAAAATTTGTTCTATTCATTGTTATTGTATGTCTTTAGATAGACAGGATATGAGACACCTCCTGCTGTTACTTTGTTAGGGACTGTTATTTTGTAATTGGCTTAGTGCATTTAAATGCATTTTTTCTTACAATTGTCAGGAAGCTGCTGTGCAATTCTTTCATTTAACATTATTTTTTTTCTAAATACTTAATCTTTAAATTAAAGAATTTTGTTTTAAACTAATTACTAAACGTTTTATTTTTTTTTTAAAATTTTCTGCAATAATTGTATTGTATGGCGCGCCATTCAAAAATCTTCTTGGCGCCAGCGAGGACGATTAAGACAGAGAAAAATGTTTTTTTCTTGTATGAATTTTTTTTGTATTTATTTATTCATATTATTACTTTAATAATAATATTTTGTATTCATTTGTATATATATTATATAAATAATATGCCACTCCAAATATAATTTTAATTTGAATTTCTACAATTTATACTGAATTGAATGGTGTGCAGACTTTAAATCTACCACACGCAGCAGCTGTGAAATTCATTAAGTAATTTTGTTATTTTTTTTTTTATTTTTGAAGATATTACAATTAAAAATGAAATTATTTTAATATCCGGTTTGAACACTTAAGTCCATAATACGTTTACATTGTGTAAAAATATGGCTATTAAAATTAAAAAGTAAACTTACAAGTCATTCGTCTTCAATTAAATGAAATGAAAGTAAATTTTAACGCCTTCTTGCTACTTTTTGCTTTTGGAAAATTCAAAAAATTCAGAAATTTATGGCATTTGGTCAAATTTTTTATCACTGAAAATTGGGGTTGAATTTACGTTTCAATAGTTAAACTTCTTAATAAAAACAAGTCCAACTCTGTTGAATAAGTAGCCATAAGCCACACAAATAGACCCATTCAAATAAATGGGTTTATTAGGGTGTTAACATAAATCTTAAAGTCAAATAATTTAAAGTACAATAAGCTTTTTTGCGATATTCTGAACATAATAATAGACTAGAAGTTACAAAATTTTGAGGAAAACACATCCTATTAGTCAAATATTTAATACTCGTAGCAGATCTGCTCAGTGATAACAGCTCTTATCAAAAATACCTTCTCAAGTTTTATGTTATACCGCATTTCAAATATTTAAAGATATAATTGTCTGTTATACTACTGCAGAAAAACGTTACGGAAATATTTTAGAGAACAATGCTTCTCTCTCACAAGACCTTTACAGCCTTCAACACCAACATTATTCTGAAAATTACTATAGCAAAGATTCTTTAGACATATTTGAGATTGGAAAAGCGACAGCCAATCTAAAACGTTGGCCCAGATAACATGACCCCGAACTGCTGATAGAAGACAAAAACTTAAACAGACCACATCCATTTTCATGCGACTCATTGACCACTCATTTATAAAAGTGTAACGATAATAAATCCATCGCAAAAGGTTAACATTAAGAGCAGCAAAAACTGCAGAGTTATAACGATGTTTTATTTTGAAAAATGGGTCAAACAGTGGTCAATCATGACCTACGCAATGAGCAAACAGGACTCAAGCCCCAACTGTCATACCCTCTTTATTAACAGTGTCTGAAGTATAGTCGAGCAAATAACACACCCCTTATATCTTATCTTAATCGACTTTCAACTTGGGTACCCGGACATGAGCGACATGAAGACAATGAAAAAGTGGACCTTTATGCCAAAAGAAGGAATAAAAGTGCTATTCATCGGTTCAACTCCCTTATTTGGCTTAAATAAAAAGAACATAAAACATGAGAGCACAAAATGGATCCAACAACAAATCACAGAATATTGGAATTACATTAACGGCGTAAATCACTCCAAAAAATTCTTGAATTTTGAAGCCAAAAGCGCAAACTTTATCCTCAATCTAAACAAGAATAGTCTTAAGTCACTCTCTGGTAAACTAACAGGCCACTCCACCTGCAAAAAACACCTATACGAAATGGGTACATCTAGCAAAAATATTTACAGATTCTACAGTGATGAGGAAGAGTCTATCTGACCACCAACTGTAATGTATTAGGCCACAGGAAACACAACATTCTAGCCGCATACCAACTAGATAATGAAGAACTTCCAAAGCTTCCTCCGATAGAGCTGATTCGTTTTCTCGCGATACTAAGCTTCTTAATACAATATATCAAGCTGGTCGCAGTGCATCAAGGCCTAAGTCTAAACCCAACGCATAAACCATTACATTACTTCGATTTTTAACAAATTTTCTGATGATTATTAAATTTTGTCATTTGGTCATTTGGTTGAATTTGCTACTTCCGCGAACAATTTTTTTTGGGTTTTGCTCACTTTGGAACACCCAAACAATGGATTGCTGTTTTGTTTCGGGCTTATAGGCGTAGATCCATGATTCGTTACCTATCATGATGTTATAGACGCATTTTGAGCTACATTGGCCGTGTTTTTTCAGCATTTCCTTGCACCAATATACACGTGCCTTCTTTTGAGCGATTGTTAAATTATGGGGAACTCAAGAGGAAGAAATCTTTCTAAAAGTTAAATGTATATATAAAATTGAAGGACGCCTCTATCTCCCAATGTGTAACATGCTGCTAAATTTGGATTTAATTCTACATAACAACACAGAGCGTTGTAATATATAAGTTTCTTAAATCAAACCTAATTAAATTATATGATTTTAAACAATTTAATTGTTTTATCATTTATTCAATGTATAACTTATAAGAAATCAACACATTTAAATCGATTACTTCAACTACTGGTTTCTTTTTTCATTCACTGAGTTACATATATGTAGAGATATCAAACACCAAATGACTAAGACATAATAAATTTAATTTTATTTTCACAATTTCAGGATATCACTTAGTCATATTTGTAATATTAAAGTAAGTTATACAATATATGAGATAACACCGCTATTTTAAATTATATGTACACATATTATGGTATATTAAATAATCTAGTGCCATAAATACTGCTTAACACTTTCAATGCTCTTTAAGTAAAATATTTTATTTGAATAAAATTTTTTATTGCTCTTATATCAATTTTAATTTATTTTCGTAATTAGTTTGAAATCAAAAGTGCCTCATAAAAAATCAATTTGAAGTGAAATTATTTAAATACAAAAGACTCAAGCAACAAACTTGTCTGCTACAATATTTTCTGACCAGCTTGCTGTTGCTGTGGTTATTGTTGTTGTTGTTTAATCAAACATTTAATCTTTATGTATATAAGTGACTATTAAGCAAAATACTGATGCTTGAATATTTGAAAAACATTAAATCTATAATCTCAATTAAAAAACGTACAAGCCCCGGTATCTTAATGCAAAAGCAAATTAAGAAATCGCATAAAAACAAAACGAATTAAAATTTTGCTTAATCGTTTAAGCAAGTAAATTCAAAAAATAATAAACATATAATAAAAAAAAATTTTTTTTTTAAAAAAATAAAAATAGTAAATAAAGTCATAAAAATTTATCAGTTGAAAATGTTGGAGTGCAATAAAACTGAGCAAAAAGCTATGCCTGCTAATCAATTTACAGCAGCTGCTGCAACAGAAATGGCATCGACATCGACAATAATCGCAGCAACCACAACAACAATAAGTACCAATAAAATGCAGAAAAATCGCTTAAAAATGCTAAATGCCTTGATTAAGCTTCACACAAAATGCAAAATGCAACAGCAGCAACTCTGGCAATACTTATAGTACCGGCAGCAGCAAATTAAAGCAAATAAACCAATTTGAGAAAAAAATTTATGGAAAAAAAAAATTAAATCAAAAATGCAAATAAACAAAACTTAAGTTGCTTGAGTAGGCAATAAAAAAGCTGAACTTCGCTTTAAGTGCAACTCAATCAATGCACATTAAAACGAATTTTACGATTTTGATGCTGAGCTGATCACACACTCAAATTATACCACATCAACATTTGCATCATTTGCAACATATGAAACATATGCAACATATTAGTGCCGCAAACGCTTTCCTCCAAAGAGTTACAATTGCTGTAAATTCACTGCTAAATAAGCTGTTCCAGAGGCATAAACACTCCAACTAACCAGCAAACGCAAACTGCATATGCCTAAACGCATTCATTTGCAGCATCCTGTCGTTTCTGGCGGAGACTTGCCAAGTGCCGGTTGTGGCTATAAAATAAAAAGTAGCAAATTTGAGAAACGCCAAACTTCGTCAAAATGCAACTGGAAAGCGGCAATTAAATGGCAAAAATTAACCAACACTTTGAGGCGGAAGCCATAAAAATTCTCCTCATTTGTATTGAATTATAAAAAAGTAAATTTTTCCATCCATTCAGTGAAATGTACGAATATATTTATGCGAATATTTCATTTAAAATAACGCATTAACACATTTGCCATAGAAGGAGAAATGACATCGGGATATCTAGTCTAAGAAATTATATGGCATAAGAATGCTACGTATTCGTCAATAATCATTCCATCTACTGATTAGTTAATACATGCTAGACCTAATCACAATAAAATATTGCATACTTTTTAATTTTTTTTAAAAATAATCTCTTTAACGAGATGTGACTTTTTGTCAGCGGGACACAGTGGCGTAGCTGGTTTTTTGAAAAAAGGAGAAACGTTAAATATATGTACTAAGTCATCTTATTGACAATATGTAACAGGCTATCCGTAGTTGGTATTTTGGAAAAAGGGAATGTTATATCTATTTAATGAATTATCTCAACGATAATAGGGAGGGCAATCCATGATGAGTACATGGGTGATGTTATTAAATATATGATATAGTTCATTATCATCGACTATATGTTAATGGCTATCCACAAAATCTGTAGTGATATAGGAAGTATTGCGAAAAGAAGGGTAGTGATGCAAATGGATTATATTTTCAATGAAGTATATTAGCAACGGAATGAATCTGACTATTCCACAAATATAGTGATGTATCCATAATTTTGAAAATAGAGGTTATTATTGGCATATATTGGCATAATTTTGAAGTTCTTGAGTTAGAAAAATTCTAAAAGAATTAGAATTGGAGGATAACACAGTTCTTGATTAGAAATACATCTTTTATGCTAACAAATAATTCTGACCGAACAGCAGTTATTCAGCCCAACGTTTAAAGACCACACTTTTTGGTTTAGCAGTTGCTATTAACAAAACAAGTGCAAACCTCTTGTAATAAAACTAGGTATATCATCTCGAAGGTGAATTTCAACAACAATCTCATTGTAAATCAATATTCAACAAAGGAATGGAAAACAGGATTTTTGTTAGATAATTTCAGCAGCACGATCTTCACGGAAGTTCCAACACGTATATTATTGTAAGTGAATATGATTAAAAGAGTTTCTTAACATTATAGACCTTTTAATAAAGGATTTTAAATATTCATATAAAGCACATGGAATATATAAAGCTAATAAATGCTTTTCTTCTACTGTACACCAAACATTATAGCTTTTATGCAGAAGTAAACAAAATATTTTTAGGCTGATGACATTTACTACAAATTCTTAGCCTATTGTAAAGCAAATAATCAAAGTAAGAATATTTTTATATATTTTATTGTCACAGTTACAAGTAAGTCTGCATTTCGGAATTAAAGAACAGTCATTATAGACAAACCACTCTCCAATAGTGTTAAGCAATCCTAGCAGGAAATGAACATTAGTAAACTTAGAGGTTCCAGTACGGATTCGATCTCACCGAAATGTCTACGCAGATAACCCAATAATCAGTTTATTAAACGTTTATTAAACATATGCATTGAATCCCTACTTCAACTAACCTACCAACCTACCAGAATATATATTTAAGATATTGTAAATTAATAGATAATTCATTGAAGTTATTACTGTTATCATTGCATGTCTAATTCGTCGCTAGGGGATCCACTTAGGCCTATTAGCCCATTATGTTACCGCATATAAACTTAGGGTTTAAAACCATCTAGAACCTCTGGCAAAGCTCAAAATGCTGTTTAGTGTCGAATCTTTTAATTGATTAAGATACACAAGAAGGGGGTTTCTAAAGTGTTGATTCGCCGCCGAGCATGAGCTGGGCAAAAAGAGAGTAGATGAGAGGTACTCTCATCGTTTTCCTCACAGCTTTTCCTAGTTTCCAATAACGTGTAAGTAAACCTACCATAAGACGAATAACCCTACAGGGCATATCAGTGAGAATATTGAATTTCCTTTTAATGGAAAATAGTCAGATTGCATACAAATGTCTACATATTGTTACCCTCCCATTTTTTATTAAAAGTTTCAACACAGAGAGAACTCAGTACCAATTTGCATGATAAATAATACTAAAAAATGACACTCTTTACCTAAAATACTAAAAACAATGTTTCCTAAGAATTCGGCTAATGGCAAAAGCTTAATATGATCCAAACAACGTAGCTCAGATTAATCTTAAATTCTAAACTAGATATACTACAGATAAGTACCATTTTTCAAAGATTATATTAAAAAACACCAACAGCAACCGACCTTTTCTCATCTTTTCTGCTCACTCCTACGATAAACAAGATTTTTTCCAATATATTCTTTAGTGTTCACAGAATTGTTGGATGTCTATAATTTTGTTGGCTTTATCTTATCAACAGTCTTAATTTGCTTAATAAATTCTGACTTATAGGAGAAGACTTACTCTACGAACACCACAATTTATCTCGTGTGTTGCGGTTCACTATTGTTTTTTCTAAGCGCCCCCTTCGTTACAAAAGTTAGGTACATTATTCTTCAGATTAATCATGCCTGTCGTGCCAGGATTTTGTTCTGACAGTCGACTTAAATCCAATAGGTACCACTCGATACAGTTTAAAGTACAACTGGAATTCATTGAGTTTCGCTTGCGGCACTCAACCAAAGGTGCATATCTGGTACCACGAAAATCGACGCCCATAGTCTTACCAATACTGATTGATCCTGTAACGGTAATATTGCGATGTTAGTGATTAAAACCTAATTTTTCAAGTAAAGAATGACTGTATTTATTTAATTTCACTCGATATGCAAATTCCAATTAGGGTGCTGTGATACAAAGAACGAAATTATATACAAACTTATAGCTACATTTGATACTGGGGGAGTACCTAAGAATACTAATGAGAGATTTATTTATGCACTACACCGGTACGATTGAAAGACTGCGGAATTAACTATTCGCGGCAAGTAATCACTTAAAAAAAACTCTTTGTTGGTAAAACAGCAATAAAAATTAACAAAACCCCAAGTTTGACTAAATCAAATCAAGTGTAGCGTTGGATCAGGTGACTTAAACATGAATTTATGTTTCAAATTTGTTGGATTTCATGTTCAACCCTTAGTACTTGCAGTTTAAAACTTGAATGAGAAAATTTAAATCCAAAAATCCATTAAAAAGCATTGGTGAGATGCGGTGACAGTACTCAAAACATCTAGTTCTTTATTAAATATATTACTAAATAAATTATTGATATAGTAAATGAGATAATTTATACATCATATTTCTTTTTTTATTTTTAACTAAAACAAATCAACACTGCAAAACTATTTACACCATTTATTGCTAGTCATTCTAGTGTTAAAATTTACTATTACTGCATAAGCAAGCAGAAAAGAAAAATTGCTTTACAACTTTTTTTACCGACAGTCAAATAGACAGACATCTTACTTAATATCTGCGTTCGATCAGATAGATTTGCAGATTTGCAGATTTGCATATTAAATTTTAGTTTGCGCATTCTTCTTTTTATTTTCTTTTTTACTCACTTTACTGCAAATTAAAGTTTAGTTTATAATCCGCTTTAATAACGCTTAACTCACCTGCGATTCTGATACCAGGTCTTCACTTGACAATCGCTCAGCTCCAATTTATTTGCTAATTCCATACGATCCTGTACGCTTAAGTATTTCTGACGTTCGAATGATTTTTCCAATGTTTGCAATTGATGATCGGTAAATGCGGTGCGTGCTTTGCGCTGCTTCTTACTTAAACCCATTAGATTGTCACTTTTAATGCTGTTGCCATCATCGTCTTTGGCACCTGCAGCAGCAGCAGCCATACGATACCGAGAAAAAATATATGAAACACAAAAATATATAAGATTTTTCTGTTTTTCTTTATTTGTTGTGTAAAATATGAGCAGCATTTAAGCGGATATTAAATTTAATTATTAAATTCAAATTCAAATTGCAAAATTACACACTAACGAAGTTGGGAAAAAAATTGACTCTTTGAATGGGAGATTGTCGTTGATTGTGTTTGACGTTGCAAGATGAAAGACTTAAGCTGGAAACTTGTTGCGCCAGAAAGACGCGTTTTTAAATGTAATGATGCGTAAATGTATGTCAAATTATAAAAAAATAAGTCAAATTATAAAAAAACCAAAAAAAAAAAAATGAAATTAAAAAGGTGTAATCAAATCGTTACTAAATAATAAATACAATGATATTGTTGCCAATAAGAAGCGCCAAAGGTTTTATTTCGCTGTTGTTAGTTGTGTTTCGTGGAGCGATTCATTTATTATCATGTGGAGAATATTATTATTATCTTCATTTAGTTATGTCTTTGCACAATCAACAACTTGAATAGAACATCTTTAGTTATATTAATTTAAGTATATTCTATTCAAACAAAGATATAAGCGAAATTGAATAAAATATATAAGCATAAAATATAAAAAATAAATATATATAATAATATATTAAATATAAATAAAATATAAAAACAAAAAGGTGTTACATTTGAATCTTTCCATTTCACTGAAAAAATCACTGCTATAAAAAGCCATTTTTTTCATAAAAAAGGCCTTGCTATGAAATGACCTTTCACTTCACTGCTATCAGCTTCAATTTAACTGATTTTATAAAATATAATATAATTACTATAATGGAAATTGTCATGGGGACATGTTAGCCCATATCCTCGTTTAGTAGTTTATCTAGACTACCATATAGAGAATTAGTAGTTTCTCAGTAATTGAAAGATGTATGTGTCGTTATGTTGAAGCTATTTGAGCCAGTGCACTTGAGCACTTTAACTCTCTCTTAACTCGAGGTTTCTTCATAACCCCTCTCTACGCCTTGACTGAATTAATGTTTATCACTTTATCAGACTAAGTAATAATTGACCTCAGATCTGCATACCTTTAAAAGTTGATTCAGTTTATATGGTGAAAATTCTAATCGCGATTCTATTATCTTCAACATACATACATTATCAAAATAGTTTAAAAATT
This sequence comes from Teleopsis dalmanni, assembly GCF_002237135.1. Taxonomy (NCBI): domain Eukaryota; kingdom Metazoa; phylum Arthropoda; class Insecta; order Diptera; family Diopsidae; genus Teleopsis; species Teleopsis dalmanni. The sequence continues at coordinate 163,787,033 of NC_051846.1, read as the reverse complement.
AATCTAATTCCTAATTCAAGATTTTATTAATTTCATGTATCTTCTTATAGTGGAATTGCTGTCACACTTTCCTTTAGTTAACACTTTCATTAGAAGTGAATATAGTTTCATTTGCGATCATACTATTTATACTCAACTTGCCTGTAGAAGTTGATTCAGTTCATATAATGGAAATCCTATTCAGGCTTCTATTATCTTTAACATATTTCCTAATTAGAAGTTTATGTAAATACTACTTCAAAATTTCTCCGACTTTTTGTAGCTTCTCAGAGAGGAATTCCAATTTCCCGGCACACTACTCTTAAGTTCCCTCTTTGTTAAGAAGTTTATATTGTTTCGATTGTGAAACTGAATTCACGATCATGTAAATTCAGTTTTAGAGGTTGATTCAGTTCATGTAGTGGAAATTCTATTCGCGGTTTTACTATATTCAACACTCAGAAAAATATGCTCTAACCACATACTAGTTAAATTAACCTGATCAATTTATTAGAGAGATCTTAACTCATGTGATAAAGAAGATACATAAACCAACATGTGGTATAATGGTTGAACCAATATGATGCATTGATTAAGAATATTTTGACCTAAGATTTAGTTAAAATCTGGTTAAATCAACCAAATTATTTTTCTGAGTGAACATACTTCCTAGTTTAGCAGTTAATCTAAATTATACTTTAAGATTTCTCTGACTTCTTGTCGGAGAATGGAATTCCAACTTCCTGACGCAGTACTCTTAAGTTACCTCTTTAGGCAATTAATATAGTTTTAATTATGAAAGTCGTATTTTCGACGCTTTTAACGAACGCTTATGAGATATTATAATATCCATAGTAACAATTGTACTTGCAACATCACTACCCAGAAAAACCCCTTTCCGTTAAGAATTTGAAGAAGTTCATATAATGAAATTCGTACGTGCTACATTAAACTCCTCGCATTCTTCTTAGTTTAGAAGTTAATCTTGCTCTTTACACTTCAAATTTGTACTAGCAGATATACTAACATCAAGGCAATTCCTCGTTTATTAAATATTCTTTCTATTATGAACGTCTTTTTTACGACGCTGTTAGGTCCTACTTTTCTTCTCATTTATCAAATAACATAATCCAAAATCAAAATTTGTATTTGTAAAACCATTATCTAAAGTTCAGTTTCTACAGTTTCTTATAGCAGAAACCATACTTCCAGTACATCCAGATTTAGCTATTAAAATTAACGTCTATAGTTTCTCATAATGGAAATCCTGGGAAGATTTGTCATGTCTAGCTGCCAATAAATACCCCATCACCAAATCTCTAGTATCAATTGAAAAACATGTTTAGAAATAACTTCCTTCTTGGTAGAAAGGTATAGCTATTTAACACATCTGCGGTTCTGGGGAATGGAGTATCCAGTTGAAGAATGTAACTCTACATCGCATAATAAAAAACAAATACTGTTACTATACCCACGTACATTTGAAATCAACCACAGCCAATCCCATCAATTTGACCAATAAGCTAATCCTGCCTGGGCAAATGTGCCTATGTTCAAGCACTTCTCATTATTAATATAGATGCCGTTTAGGTAGATGAATGTTTTTGTAGAACTGACTTTTGCTTCGCATCCATACATTAATGTAAAGTTGATGCTATCACTGTTTTTTATGATACTTATTTTTACTACTTGTCAAAAAAATATATATAAAATCCATAGGGCATAGGCCCGCAACTTGTCAAAAATATATGGTATATGTTATAATCACGCACATTTTGGGAGATGTATTATCATGGACGAGAAACAAATGAATAATACTGGTTTAAATAGCGATTGCTCTAAAATTATAATTTGTTAACAATTTTGACAATCTATTGGTACCTATACACGGATGCCTCAAATTGCCGAAATTTGTCTTCTTTGATCAGTTCAAATAATCCGAAAACAACTGAAAGATACATGTACTGCCATTTGTAATGGTTTAGGTCGTCAATGATCAATCTTCGTCATTGCTTTTGGAGTGTTGTGTCAAAGTAAATATCAATGTTCAAAATTCTTTTGAAAAGTAAATATCAATGTTCAAAATATTTTTGAAAAGTGCTCTGGAGTCGAAGTAAAGAAACCAACTGTCTCAATGAAATTGACTTCTCTTCTTCTCAGTTTAATGCAAAGAAGAAGAAGCCAGTGGCGTAACTACAGGGAAGCGACTGGAAGCAACGCTTTCGAGCCCACGAATTTAGGGGGCCCCATTATAAATTTATGTATTCATTGTATTTATTTTTAATAAATTCTCAAAAGTGGGACGAAACGATTTGTGCTTCAATCCTCAATTTCTATCGGTGCTATATTTAAATCTGCATCTACTCCATATTGCAAAATAGTCCATTAACCATTAACATATACCAAATTTCAGTGGAGTATCTTTATTAAAAACGGAGAAACCCCATATCCGGTTGTTAAGTTTATATGGCAGCTATAAAATAGTAGTTTAATTTCAATCAAATCATATGGTGATCAGGGGCCGCTCCCAAAAAGTATGTGTGTAAAGTTTCATTCGAAGAGTTCAAAAGCTGAGAGAGTAGTTTGAACTGAAAAGGTATATATATACTTTACTGATATATACTTTATGGTATTTGCGACGTTTCCTTTAATGCGTTACGAAAATCTGGACAAACTTTATATACCCTTTTTACACTTTTTCGTGTAAAGGGTATAAAAAGATGTTAGTAGGGGCCCCTTAGTTAGTAGTTGCTTATAGGCCTAAAAAATGTAGTTACGCTACTGAAGAGAGCCCTTCTTCTTTCTTTGTGAATGAATGTAAACCTGGCAGATTCAAAATCGTGTAGCGCGCAAACTACCGCTATGTATACAATATATATTAATTATAATTTTTTGATTAACTAACAGATTTAATAAAAATGCTATTTGTTTTTAAAAAAAAAAAATCGTTTTCTAAAAATTCATGAACACGAAAAAGTGCAACAAGGTACGAGACAAAAATTTTCAATTTTCCGGAACATTTAAGCTGATGTTTATTGTATTACGAAATATAGTATTAATATATGCAGAGCGAAAATGTATCTCACAATAAACAGAATTCAGGCATTCCACTAAATAAAAACTTGGAGGTACTTTGTAATTAAACTATTTATGAACACGATGTAGGCTAACAAGCCAAAGGCTGCAATTGCACTTGCTGTGAATTTCATTAAAATAAATTACTCCACTTATTTGTATACATTGTAGTTGGGTTATATCCGCAGTTGAAATTGCAGTTGGAATTGAAGTTAATACCGCAAAAAATTGAAATTAAAAGAACAATAAGGAAACAACAAGTTTTCCGCAACATGCCACCAAAGCTTGTTGAATATTCAACAATTTTTATGTATTTATTTACTTCATAAGCGTTTTCTTCTGCTTATCTATTTTCTTATCAACAAATGTTATAATTATAATGTGTAATGTTAAAAGCATTGTTTTTTTTGCTTTAGCTGAGCTGCACTTAATAAAGCGTTTAAAACATTTCCTGAATAAACAATTCAACTCAACTGGATTTATGTCTGTCTAAAGCATAATTAATTAAATTCAACAAATGCTCAGTAAGTAAATTAGTGAAAAAGAAAATTAACGTTTAGTAAAGGCTCGTGTAGAGCATGAGATACTTTTTATGAATTTTTATCAAATCATTATTCACAATATAATTGATACTTGGTAAATCTAGAGTCATTTTTTCAATCAATATGCTCTTTTTATGCTCACTTATATCTCGAGCAAACTGTATAACACTCGAGATTAATTTATAACACTTCAGATATTATGCCAGGTAAAATGTGATTTAATTCGATATATGTATTTATAAAAAGTATTATTCTCTACACTCAGAAAGTTGATTTAACCAGATTTTAACTAAATCTCAGATCAAAATATTTTTACTTGTCATGTTGGTGTCATGTTGGTTCAAATATCATACTACATGTTAGTTTTCATATCTTTACCACATAAGACAAAATTTTTTTAACACAAAATGATCAGGTCAATTTAACTAGTATATGTTTAGAGCATATTTTTCTAAGTGTATTAACAATTCTACAAAAATGTTAGATTACTCTAAAAAAGTTCGATGGGCAACAACTTTTGACAAATCAACAACAAATCTAGATATAATCCTGATTTACTAATCGAAAACGTCCTAAGTTAAAAAATGAGATCACTTCGATCAATACTAAACAAATCTAAAGATTAAAAAACTCGGACAGAATTAAAGCACTAATTAACCTAAATAACCATAACCGATACCACCAGCTTCCTTGCATACGTCCTTTAACTGGAAAGTAGCGAAGACTTGGATTTACTATGCATAACAGAGATGCGGATTTGTAACCATCCATACCTATTATGCAAATATCCTTTCATTACAATTAACAGTATTACAGTACCTGTAGAATCCTTCATCGATGACTCCCAATAACTATAAGATTTTTAAAGAAATCTCTGGAAAGTAAGCTGGAAAGTAACTGGACAGTAGCTAAGACTTGTATTTACAACTTATTATGCATAACAGAGATGCGAATTTGTAACCATCCATACCTATTATACAAATATCCTTCCATTGCACTTAACAGTATTACAGTACCTGGAGAATCCTCCATCGATCACTCCCAATAACTATAAGATTTTTAAAGAAATCTCTGGAAAGTAAGCTGGAAAGTAACTGGACAGTAGCTAAGACTTGAATTTACAACTTATTATGCATAACAGAGATGCGGATTTGTAACCATCCATACCTATTATGCAAATATCCTTTCATTACATTTAACAGTATTACAGTACCTGGAGAATCCTTTATCGATGACTTCCAATAACTATGAGATTCTTGAAGAAATCTCTGCACACTCTAGAGCAGAGATTTATAACTAGAAAACTAATCATTTTTGGTAGTACCATAAACTATAATATTATTTCTTTTGTAACCGGCCATTAGCTTACAAGTGAGAGTGCACGAAGACTTGGATTTCTAACTAATAATCTTTATGGTCTCTGTCAAAAAGTAGGATAAATTATATAGTTTTTACCAATTGCTTAGATACCCAGTTGTAGAAGTTAAGTGGTTATTCTACTGCTTCTACCCGAACCATGTGTTCGGTTCTCGGTTTCTCAAATAAAATTAATTGATTAAAGAGATATAGGAAGTTCTTAAATTACGAATAAACATATCATAGAAATCCTTTTTATTTAGGAATAACGTAATCACAAACATAGTCAGAAAGCGAGGCAAAGAGAAAAAGTCAATTTTCGCACATAAAAAAGGTGACCAGTGATATAAACCCCATTCTAATGATATAACCAGTTTAGTTCTGGTAAACATATATTATTCTTTTATTAACAAATTCAATTTTTTTTAAAAAAAGATGCTTACATTGCAAATCAATTGTTTTTGCTACAAAAGAGTGTTTATAACATTCATAACTTTTGCCATGGGTGTTTCTTATTCAGAGAGACTGCATAATTTTAGTGAGGCAGAATAACAAAGTCAATTTCCTTACATAAAAAAAAAGAATAACAATGATAAAAGCACTATTCCACTGAAATAGTCAGTATGGTTTCGGTACCTAATATTTTATTATTTAAAAATAATAAAAGTAGGGCTTTAGGTCAGTTGGTTAAGAGCGCTGACTCTGAACTTCAAATTTGGCAGGGTAAGAGTTCGATTCCTGGTACTTGCAGTCTCAAAAAATTATTTATTAAAATTTCAATACAAAAATTATTTCCAAAACCACTGAAGATTGGTATTTGGCAATACTCGAAACAGCTGTATGGTCAGTCAAAAAATCAATTAATTAAAATAATATGAAATGAATATTTATTGTTGTAGTTCACTACTTTTGGAAAAAGTCTCATTATTTACAAATTCAAATTTACTTAATAAAAAATCTTTACAGTACAACTCATCGGTTTTTGCTGCAAAAGACTGTCTGTAGCATTGCATCTTAAACCTCGGTCCTCTTTGCAAAGAGAAGTCTATAGTTCTATAGGTTTTTTTCACATTACTTTACATTATAAAATATTATCTCACACATTAATCCTATTTACAGTACTTTTTGCTATAAAATCTACTTCACTTATGGAATACTTCTTCAGACTTTAAATCTCTTCATATTACTTTATATTATAAAATATTAATTCGGACACACTTTTAGTGGACAATTGCTTCATATGTCCCCCTTTAGCCATACCCCTGGCCCAAATAATTGAAAGGAAGAACATCTTAAAATAATATAATTCCAAACCAATGCAACGGACAAGTAAGCGGTAAACGTGGCATTTAGTACACAGACCTAACCTTTCTTATACAAAAAAAAAAAAATAAAAACATATAAAAAAAATATATGTATATATTCTTCAAATTAAATATAAAATAATCTTGCCATGGGTAAAGTTTAAACATTACTTAAAGCATTTAAGCAATAAATTAAAATAAAATAAATTAAAATAAAATCAAATAAAAATTAACTAAATTTCCGCACTGAGAAAATTTTCATTTTACATTGAATGAATTAACTTTATTTAATATTACGTTTTATCGCAAACCAACACAAGTGCATAAAGAAAAACCGAATGCATTTATATTTTAATTTAAAATTAAAAATTATAAGACTTTTCAGTACATTTGTTAAAATGTTTGCCGGGAAGCAATTAAGCACTTGCGGCTAAACTGCTTTAAACACGGTTAAATGCGCAAGCTTGAAACTCTATCTGAAAATCGTCTTCCATTCTTTAATTTAAATTTTTTTTGTTTTTTTATTTTGTTATTTTTCACAGCAGAAATGAAAACATTGTAGATTCCCCTTTTTTGCTTCGAAACCACCTACTAAACTATAACATTTTAATTGTATAAATTAACTGCAATCTCTTCTTGGCATGCATTAAATTGCATTTTTGTTTTAATTTCTATTTATTGCAGGTATTTTGCGGAAAATGTTACTAAACGTTTATCATAGCAAGCAACATTGTTTATACAAAAAAAAAAAAAAATATAAATAATTATATACTATTTTTATGAAGATTACATAACTGTAAAGTTATGTTCATACACATATATAAATATTTATCTATTTGTTAAAAATTAAAATCTTTTAATTAATTTTATTATTTATTTATTATATAAATGTTGCTTAGAAAATATATTAACTGCACTCAGCGTTGGCGCGCATTGTGCGTGCAGCAAACAGCAAAGCGAAAGACTTAAGCAACAAACTTGGCCTAGGGAAACGATTAAAGCTAGCATATTTTTTTTTTCATACAAATGCATTAAATGCCTTCATTCCAACAAAAATAAGAAAACTTATAATTTTTATTTTGCGTGTTAAACGATATATTGCATTAAAGATTTTAATAAAAAAATATTTGTTGAATTTATAAAAAAAAATGTATATATGTTATGGCATATATAAAACAAAAATTCCGTAGTATTATGCATATGTCATTCCCTTATATTATAAAATGTCTAAATATTTCTCAACATTTTGAACACGCATTTTGTGAGAGTATAGTTTTTAATAATTCATTTCAACCCGGTTTTATTGGTCAAGTTTTTTTAAATATTTAGTCTTAATATAATAAAAAATATCAAGTTTTAAATTTAAACTGTTTCTAGCGCCAGAAGTTGATTAAATTGATTTGACTGACCCAAACATCATAACTTCAGTAGTTGATTATTATTTTGCAATTATTAAAAAATTTTAGTAGTAAAAATTAGCTACAATTATTAGTACAAATCGAAACATTTATCGCAGCTTAATATATTGTTTAACTACATTCTTTAATGTTATTTTATGACTAAACCAATTTTCCTTCAACGGAAATATACCTAAATAAATTTAATATCTAAACCAAATAAACTAAAGCAAATCGTAACATCAGTTAGTCCCTTTATTTCATTAGTAAATTTTTCAAGAATATTAAAAAGAACTATTAGATAGTTAGAAATATCGAAAAAGGTAACTGAGACAACAGAAGATTCCTTTGTGCTTTCCTTAATTCTACAAATTAAAGCCAAATTGTTTACCATGATGATTCTTTTTTATCAGATAAGCCTAAAAGCTCCAGGCGTGAAACTTTTTCTGGGACAGCTCATAACCAGCGCACACACAAATATAATGCGAACGGGGCTCACACCTGTCTTTAAGTAAAACCGACTTCAAACAGATTTATGTTGTTAAGATAGTAATGTAGATAATGAGAAACCAAAACAGCTGTCAAAATCCTTAGCTCTGATTTACTTATTATAGAAGGAGCACCTTGTAATAGTTATACGAACGAACCAGCTCCTAACCCGTACTGTTAGCCAGCAGCAATTTGGCTAAGTAAATATTTGATTAAAGTATTAGTTGTGGACTTACTTATTCCTCGATAAGGATCCGGTTCACAGTATTCAAGGAATTGGGTCACGAACTACCTGAACGAACTGCATGATATCGTTACTGATCACCAAAAAATCTCTTAAAAGGTACTTTTATGTGGAAAATGCTTAGATTGCCGCAGATTTGTCTATACAGATACAAATATGGGTAACTCTTTACCCATTTGGTAAGGTTGCTTTTTTATTGGATTAAGTCTAAAATTTTGTAAATCAAACATTTTGAGAGAAATCATATAAATTTTGAGAATCTAATCAATACAATAGCATTTTCTTTAGTGGAATGTAATATTTATTATATTACCTTCAAGCTGAAGCATTTTTCATTTAAAATCATAAAAATGATAAATACCATAAAAATTATAAATATCATAAATTTCATAGATCATTTGCATCTCCTATTTATTTATTTGAAATTAACGTGTTTCTATTAAAAGCAATAAAAAAAATTATAAATAATTTTTTATGTGATAACATGCTTACACAATCTATATCTATTGTTTTATTCATTTTTATACCCTTCAAACAATTTGGAAAAGGTATAATTAGTTTGTGATGACATTTGTAAATAAATTGTAAAGAAATTCAAGTATTCTATAAAATATATATTTTTGATCAGATCCAATAGTTGAATTAAAGCAAACTTCTAGTTCATTTTTTTTAAAGAAACAAAAAATATCAAATTTTTTGGGACTAGACTGTATGAAGAATTAATGCAGCAATGAAAAAATTGACTCTAAAAGGCAATCCAAATTGTCTCTATTTGGGGACTGTCAAAACATGCATATCATATATCATCGTCAATCCCCCGTTACATTAAGGGAGGCCATTTCCTCATGGAACCTCCATTCAATATGAAGCATTACTATTCAGCACCTATTATTATAGCAATCATCTGTTATTGTTACATGTTGTTTAGCTGAACATACACATACCCATATCATCGGAATTCATCCGTCACATATTGGTGGACATTCTCTTCTCATCATGAAATATTACTATTCAGCATATATTATTACATCAATCCTCTCTTATTGCTAGTTATAAGCTGTCTGAGCATACTCTGTTTGTTGCCATTGACATTTATTTATTACAAGCAGTAAGCCATATTTCTAGGGATCCTCGTTTTAGTATGCAATATTGCTGCTCAAAACCGGATATTATATCAATCATCTGTTTTTGCTGGTTGTATTATCGTCATTTATCCATTACATAAATTAGTAATTAGAAGCTAATTCTCCAATGGAACTTCTCTTAACAATCAATTGTTACTAGTCAGCATCTACTTAAATATATTTAGCTACACATTTAGAGAAAGCATGGTCATTGTATTTTAGATAACAATGCTAGGAGACTGAATCTTCCTTTCAACCATACCTTCCGCGGTTGTGAAGAGGATGATGTAAATGTCTCCCATCTAATTTGCTTCTGTTTAGCACATGCGCGGTGCTGCTTATCAGTTTAGGGGCTTTCTTTTTTGAGGATCTTAGCGAATTGCTAAGTGGTTCCAACCCTTAAGTTTTTAATTACACGGTGACAGAATGGGCTTATAAGACTAAGTGAATCGCTTGGAATCGTCGGTATAACCTACCCAAAGAATCTCTATCCTATCATATATTAATGTTTTGCGCAGTTTTGGAGGAGCCACCGCCTCGTTTGCCTATGCCGATACAGCTGTCACATATACATAAATATATATATAAATACATAAATTTATTTATAAATACATAATCGTATATATAATTATATTTATCTTCGGTATATATAAAATATATATCGAAGATGGTGGCTCTGTCATAGTAAATAATTAATGATGACTTAGTGTGTAGGGTATTGAAATTTTGGCAAAGCCAAATCTTACTTCTTTTTTCTATTTTGCTGTCTTTATTCATCAAACGCCCACACGACTAAACCAGCCTTGACTACATTTTAGGATCAAAACTACACTGGATGAATGAATAACTTCCATCAACCATCAAAGCAAACAATAGGTATTAAAATCAAATTAAAATAAATGAGAACAATAACAACAACAACAACGCTGACTTGTTATATAAAAATACTTCAAAAAAACTAAATAAAACAAAACAACAAGCTCGTTAAAAAGGCTCATTTGACATTGTTTAAATTGGCTTAAACGCGCTTTGAGTTTTGTATCTTTGGCGGCAAATTTCCAACTGATATTTATTTTAACTTTTTTTTTTTTGGGCACAGTGTTGTTGTAATTTATTACTGTTGCTGTTCTTATATTGTATCTTTTGTTAGTTAACGATGATGTCATAAATTTAAGCCTCAAATAGCTCAATTAATTACTTAAGCATTCGACCGAATTAATTTAAATTTGTTTCTAAAGTGTTTTTTTGGGTGTAGAAAATTATTTATATAAAAATAAAAATAAAAAAAATATACAAATGAAAAATTTAAATTTCTTATAAAATTAAAAATGAAACAAGTTTAGCCTGGAGTGCAAGTGGTAAATGAAGAATGGGGGATTGAGAATGGAGCATTGAGGAACAAGAAATGCAGTCTTATCAAAAGTCGTAAATTTTATTTTTAATTATTTTATTCATTTTTTTTCTCTCTCTCAAAACAATCTTAAGGTGCCACAAAGTGATTGTTGTCGTCTGCACTTAAACACAACTGAAACCTTTTAAAGTAAAAACTTATGCATTTTTTAACTAATTTTTTTTTGTTAATTTTTTTTTATTTGAAGACTATCGATTTCATTATACCATATATTATATATACAAGTATTTAATACTGAACATGAACATTTTTTGAATACTTTATGCAAACGTTGATCAAAAATTTTTGGTACAAATGCTCAATGAACTGCAAAGAAGTGTGATCGGACGTCAACGCAATCACTCAACGCTCGAATTGGTTCACACAATTACAACAACTACAACAAAAACGATAACGATAACCCACACTTCACTTATAAGACCCTGCTCTTCTGAGTGCGGTGTGGTGCGGTGATAACGTGCTTAACAAGGATCAGTTTCAAGCACGACTTCGGCTCAAATGTCAACTTTAGTGATTTAATAGTTTAGCTTAAAATAATTTTGCCTTCAATTTTTATGCGAAAAAAAAAAATTATATCAAAAAAGTTGACGATGAGCGGTAAAAAAAATTTTTTTGATTTAAAATATTTTAATATATTTTAAATTAAAGTAAAAAGAAATTATAATTACACAATTTTTTTTTTTTAACATTATGAATGGAACAGTAAGTTTGTTTGAAATTGAATGCGTGGGGTTAACTGCATATGGCACTCGCACGCGTCTCAAGTAACACGCGTTTTTCTTAAGCTTAAAGAGCTAAAAAAAGTATTTTAAGTAAAGAACACATTACATTTATTAAAAAAAAATTTAAAAGAGAATATACCTTACTACGTTGACTAAAGTAATTGAACCAGTAAAACAGGCTGAAAAAATTACAAAACTTCAAGAAGTGCAAGAAGATGTATCACAAGATACCTTTTTAGACCCAATATTATAAATGTTATGCACAAGTGACATGCAAACCAGGTTAGATACTGTTATTGGTACTTTTAGAGATGACACTCATAGATAACTACTACAGATACTAAAACAAAACTGACATCAAGCAAATCCCAAGGTAGTCTAAAAAAAATTTCAGAATGGCTCATGAACTAGAAAATAGAAGCCAATAAAACCAAATCAACACAGTTTACTTTAACAACAAGAAAAAACTTCGCTCCTACAGTTTATCTTAACAATACTTTGATATCTAAACGAAAGCTAAGTACTTTGGTGTACCTCCTGAACCAAGTTTAACGTAGCAACAACATATATTCAGTAAACTCAAAGCACTAGATATTAAATTAAGTACTCTAAATTAAGTATTAAATTAAGGACTCTTAGGGTGGTTAGGTTAAACCTTGTATCCCAAAAAGACCATTTGAGCTCAAATGATGGCCCATTGTGGTAACACAAAACTCATAGGGTGACATTCAAAACTTTCCAACGATTATAAAATATTTATTTCTAATACGTATCCTGATACCGGTCTGGGCTAACCATATATTTTTATGTATCTATGCGACGTATTTTTATACTTCAGTTCTCCTAAACAATGGTTTTTTGATACCCCACTCAAAGAAATTTAAACACTTTAGTATGGGTTTTAATGCAAGGTTAACCTGGTTAGCCATTACCATATATTCACAAAACGCAAAGCATTAGGTATTTAATTAAGTAAATCATATAGACTCATAGCGTGACAATCAAAACTTTGCATCGAAAAGACAGTACTTATTATTATTTACAAAACAATCTTGATTTCGATCTGGACTTATGGTATTGAACTAACATATCAGGCTTTAACTGTTATCTTTCGAACAGAAGCAATATGTTTAGTTTATTATCACTTAAAATTTTGCTGGATCATTTCTGCTTGCTTGTCTAAAGTAAGGAATTGTATTTATCTCTGCTTATAAACAGTAAGCATAGCATATTCTTACTATATGCGACCATATAGTGAGAGTTACACTAGCAAAAAGAGCAACAAAAGCTGGGAGCTGGATATCACTACTTTACTAAATATATATCGTCGCAATTGAGAGCGATCTTGATAACTCGCAATTCGATAAATTTTTAAAAGTATGATTTGTGATATAACTGTTAGGTTTGATAATAATTTTCGTAACTTGGTTAAACTAATTTCTGTTATTTAAAACAAAAACGAAGAGGAAAAATTGTTTCTAATTTTTACTTAAAATTTTAATGAGAAAGATTTCCAAAATAATAATGAGAGATATCTTTACAAATAATATCGAATTCGGAATTTGAACTCTTTGATAAAACGCTACTTAATGACAAAATCGGTAAAAAATGACAAAATCAATAACAAAGTTCCAGTTTCAAGCACTTTACTATTTTTATTAAAATTACTCAATGACAAAGTGCCAGTTTAAACACTAAAATTCCTTATTATAAAGTACTTAATGAAAATGTACCAATCAAACACATTTAAATATGAAAAGAAGAAATATTAGAAAAAATTCGTCAAAATCATTTACAAAAATATATCCAATAAGTTCTATATTGAACAAATTAATCGGAATATGATTTGTTCTATTACATTAAGGTCATGTTAATTACGATGTCAAGTACTTTACCCAATTCGTGCATACAGTCAATACTCATCTCACCTCAAATATATATTCAGATAAACCAAAATTAAAGTGTTAGTTTACAACATCTAGACAGCGAAAATAATAGTTTACATGTTTTTACATTCACTTCATGCAAACATTTAATTTAGAATAAATAATGCTTTTATGCAGCACTATAGTATTCTTTTTCATATCTTTTGTAAATATTTAGAAATTATTTAACAAAAATTTGCATATTAAGGCATGTCGTACCTAATTGAAGTAGTTTAAATTGAATATCAAATATTTTAATATAATTAAAAGAAAAACATTTAGCTGTCATTAGTAACGAAAAGCTTTGTGCTCGATTTGTTGATATTTAAGTAGTCTTATTAGAAAAATGCTTATCTCTGGGATATTTAAAATGTTCATATACATATCGTAAATAAAATAGCATTATACAAATATTTGCATACATTTCGATCTAACAGTTAAAATGTTTTGTTAATTATTGTTATAAACAATGAAAATTAAAAATATTTAAACAATATAGATCTTTTGAAATGCCTTCAAAGATAAATGGGAGTAACAACGCTCCTTAGGTTAAGTTTGGTTTAATGGTGAAGGTGGTCTGAAAGACCTATTTAGATTTATTTATTTAATATTTAATTTAAATTTTATTAAATATTAACACATATTTTTATTTGAATTATTTATTTTGTGTATCGAAAAAATTCCCAGCTACATATAAGCTTAATTTGAATAGCTATATTAGCTATTCAAATTAAAAAATTCGTTTTATTTATTCTGTTACTTCTGAAAATAAAAAGACACAAACATTGTATCTTTTCTATGTAAGGGAATTACATTAGATCCAACCAAACCACTTCATTGATGATTGTCAAAATTTATAAGAAGAAATTTGTGTGTATCAATGAAACGTTTATAACAAAACATTAATACAGAAATTCATTCTTTAAAATTATTATTTTTGTTATTTTTATCTGAAACTCTTCTTGTTACTTGACTTCATTCCTCTGTACATTTGGTCTTGACTTTATTGATGTATCTTTTTAAAAATTTTTCTTAAAAGAAAAAGAAATTCAGTTGTTGATTTTATTTTTCTTAAGCAGCTTAGCAGATTAACGTCCGAAAAATGTCACGTTTACTCACATCTTGTGATATTTTTTCCTCTCATTGTGAAAAATACTAACTTATAAGAGAAAACTATAAGTTTTATTGTACACTATAATCGGTATTTTCAATTTAAATTAATCCAACTGTTCTTATGTTAGCATGGGTACAATGTTCTAGCCAGCCCATGTCAAACATCACATTATCTTCATATTTTTCTTTTATAATGAAAATATAACAGGAATGAGTACGGAATGTACCGAAATTATAGTATATAATGAGCGAACATATCTTCTATATGCCTTCGCTTTGACGATCTTATTAAAAATATAAATATAATTTATTACTTTACAAGCACCTGGTCTAATTAAATATACTTGTGTATTACAATAAATTATGAAATATATTAAAGATCATCCACTAATATATTTGAAAAATATGTTAAATTTTGAAATATACTAAATAATATCTATTTAAATTAATAAGCTTATTCAGTTTTTATTTTTATTTTTATTTATGTTTTTTTTTTTGTTTTATTCAAAAAAAACTCTCAACACGAATAAACTAGTTCAATTTGTATATTCATTAAATGAAGTTATACAGTTTATAAAGAAGAATACCACAACAAGCCAGTATATAATAGATGAAGTGAAAGAAGGATCGAACCCTCTTCTTCCCTTCTTAGCTACGAGAGCTATATTAATTCCACATCAAAACCTAGACGGAAAATATGAAGAAAGTATTATATCTCAGAAAGTAATTAGTAATCAATATATTACACAATAGTCCGTAAATTTGATATATGCTTAAAACCTTAAAAAAACTTAGTAATAAAAGTGTAATATACTTATAATCCATATTATTCTTAATAATAAACAAAACTAAGCACAAATCCGATGTTTAAAAGCTGTGTTTTTTATTAAATAATGTAACCCTGAAACTGTCAACTATTATTAGTTTCAAAATTATTTTTAATAATTTTTTTCATCAGTCAACTTCAAGTGTTAATAAAAATGTAGAAAAATAAATACGAATACATCGCTAGGATTAGAAGTAATACAATACTATTAATTCAAAATTACACTCTCTCAAATAGCGACAAAGTTCAAACATATTCGTTCTCATTAAGTTTGAGATGAGCCTTTTAGACAATTGAAAACTGCCGCCACTGAACAATACCGTAACACTATGACTATATTTAGCCCACAATCAGTACAATATTTAGTATTGAATGGTTGTATTCTTAGAGAGACAAAATTCAAAAAATTTTGTTCAAAATTAATAATATAAAAATTCATTGAATAACTTTTTAAAAACACATGTTATTTCAAATTAGTTCTAAATTTTCTGTTAATTAAGACATATTTTTAACACAAAGGATCTAATTTGGCTACAATCCTCCACTTTATTCGACTCTATTAATTTTTAAGAAATATTTGTTCCAATAGAGTAGTGTGACTTATAGTGCTTATTTTTTGTAGACAGATAATATACTAAATGAAAATCGATTAAATGCTCAATATAGATTTAGGCTCGCAGACACTCGAGTATTTATAGGTATTTTTAGCACAAAGAAACTTTGGTTACAATGTTCAGCTTTATTTACACTCTAATCATTATAAGAAATATTGCTTAGAATAGATTCCTAAATCTGTGATGTAAAGCTCTGTTTTGGGAGACAGATGATATATTGCATCGCATTCGATTAAATGGTCGATATGGATTTAGGCTCCCATAAATTCAAGTATTGGGACCTCAAAATATTTTTTGTACTGCGAGACCCTAATAGAAGATTGCTTAAAGTAAAATATTTTTCAACTCTTTGTTAAACGTACTAAATACTTGTACAAATACTTTATAAACTTCCCTTACTTTAGCATACAAGTACCTCATAAACACTTCTTAATCTAAGCGTATAAGGCGTATAAAACGGAATAAATCAACTTCAACCAGCTGTATCTAATGCGTTCCAACTAACGTCACTAACGCCACGAATTTTTATGAAACTAATCCACTACTCTTTAGCATTTCATTAAGTATAGTAATTATCTTTATAATATTAAATAAATAGTTAATACATATTAACAGCATATTATATTTTTAAATATTACACTATTTAATTGACTTATTAAAAACTTTATTCAATTACTTTGTTTTATTGAAATATAACTGCTAATAGAATTGCAAATTTTCCGTATGTTATCTGTTGTTTACAATAAAAAATCATTTATTTTATTGTCGCATAAATAAAAACAAAAAAAAAACAAAAACAAAATAAATTAAATACGATTGAAGTATATACAATATAAAATATAAAAATGTATGCAGATTTATGGAATGTTATTATCTTAATTAAATTTGCACTGCCTCTATCAATATAATAAGTAATTAATTGAAATTTTTACGCATCAATGACATTTACGTAAAATAATATTGATCTGATCAGATTTCATTTAAACATATATGCATCTATATAAGCTCATATGCATACCCGTGTATACCCATGTATACTCGGATAGGCAAGCGACTAAATTACATTCCACACCACATTTAAATACCGTAAATTAATTTCAATTATTTAACTCGTTCATCAAAATTGTCGTACGGATACAGTAGATACAAAACAAACCTAACCAAATCGAAAAAAATAATACTGTACAAATACAGAACAACAAATAAAAAAAATTATAATAATAATTTTATATTTTTCATCGCATTTAACACTATTTAAAAGTCGTTAGTAACGATTTGCATATCGATTAAAATGTTTAATAATACTTAATGATTGAAATAAAAATGAGCTTTCATGCATGCAAAATCCATGTAGAAAAAACTGCGGAATACCAACAACAAAACTACAAAATACTAAACAATATGAGATAGAATAAACTCGATCCGTACAAATGAACTATAAGCCGCTGTGCTCGCATACACACTCATAGATACATAAAACATGTTCACAGATACAAGATAGGCAACCACAAATAACTGGAATGTAATCTTAAGCTCGTATGCGAACAAGAGCAGAGCAACAAGAACACAAGTTACTTAAGCTAAGTTAGTTTGTTACTTAGCGCTAGCATTTTTAAAAGCATCTCCTCGCCATTTACAAGAGATTTGCATTGGCTTGGTTTGGTTGGTATCGAATTGGTTTCGAAGGTACGGTCTTAGTTAGGAGTTCCATGGCATACGACTGACTGACTACATTCGGTTTAGTGTTGCAATTATTTTTGCAATATTTAAATAGATAATTATTTGACAGGTTTGTGACTGCGGATAAAAAGTTTTGATGGAAAATTGTAATAAAAGTCATTAATATGATATATGTTTTAGATAAACATTATTTGTAATTTGTAATAAAGCCAAAATGGTTCGCAATTAGCTACATACACCATAATTGCAGTTCGTTAAAAGAATAAAAAAAAATTAATAATTACAGAAACAAATAAGCCACCAGGAAGTGTTAAAAAAAGTTTTAAGCCATTTTATCTGTTGCATGAAAATACTAACAAATTGTATGTGGACATAAAAAAGCCATTAGATACTTGTTAGGAAATATGAGTTTTTAATAATACCCATACTATATTAAACGAGAAGTTAATAAGTCACAATCGAAACCAAAGCTAATAAATTATTAAATTAACTATATGCATTAGGTTCTTGATCCCCAACAAATCGATTAAGTAATTAAAAAAAAAAAAAGACAAAAAAAATCAATTAATTATAACAAAAAAAACTAGCTTGCCAGGAAGTGGTACTAGTAAGCTTCATTCTGCAATGTATGGATCCCAATTAGATCTAAATAAGTCAGTATAACTATACAATAATTAAACCTATCCAATTGAGTTGTATACTAAATAAATGTTTCTTCAAATAAAACAACAATCTAATAAAAATGAGCCGTTAACATCCTATCCTGATTAAGAAGTCAAAAAAGTTCGAAGCGTTGGTAATTTTATATAGAAATAAATGAACCCTAAAAACTGTGTTTAATAAAAAATTATAAGCAAACATATGATTAACAAATATAATTACAATCAATACTATAAATAAATAACATAGTTTAATACTCTAATAACTAATATAATATAATTTTAAATTTTAATATTATTATTTTATTCCTTTTTTTTACCTCATTACATACCATTTATAAAAATTTTTCTTTTTTTTTGATAAATTTTTTTTTTATTTTGTGTTTATATTTTCTCTCTCACTTTTGTATTTTTTTCTCTTTCTTTCATATCACATTTTTTAATCTACATTGAAAGCAACACATAGCTTTCTGTGTAACATTGCCCTAAGACGACAGCTTAAATAATAAAACAAGACCCAAACATCAAGATAATAATAATCGCAATATATGTCCTTCACCTCTTCCACTTTTTATAACTTCCTAATTCTCTCTCATATATTCTTTTTGTACTTTCGTCCTTTTTTTAATTTATTTCTATTTATATATGTTCCATCTAAATTTTCTTATTTCTAAACTCATTTATACCGCTTCTTTTTTCCACTCTTTTTTTCAGTTGCGTTTCTTTATTCTCTTTTCATTCTCTAACTTTTAAGGCCATGTGTGGCTTTTTATAATTCTGTCACTTATATATTCATTTTTTGTTCCTTTTTACTTTCCATTTTTATAACTCACTTTCTTTTGTTACCAATTTGTTTTACCCTATTTTCTTCCATTTTTTCTTTCTGCGTTGTTTTATTTCACTGTATTTTTACTCTCTATCTTTTAACCCACGTTTCTTTTGTATAATTTTATCTCTTATCTATTTATTTTCTATTCGTCTATCTTTTCTCTTTTTTCTTTTTTATCACTAATTTCATTCTATTACCAATTATTCATTTCCTTCCGCCATTATCCTTTGTATTATCTGCATAGGTACTGTATCATGGATGAATACATATAGGTAAGAGCACTGCTCTTTGCTATGCAACAATCTACGCTCGCTCTCTGCAAAAGTGAGAGCTATAGCATAACTGTTACTGGGCGTTATAGGGGAATACTTTCTCAAAGGCGTCTACACCAACGTCGTGTAAAGTCAACTGATATTAAATACTCATTAATCTCTCTAAAAGTTTTAGCTGCAAAATTTTTCTTCACCTTTTCTTTTTCTTTTAACTCAGATTGGAGCATAGGGTCTCAATTATTAATAATGATTACCATATTAATAATGATTAGCAAAGACCAGTAGCTTAGTTATAACTAATATTTAATGAGATTTAAGATCTGTGGTAAGAGCAAACTCTTCATAAAATAATTTTATGTATTAATTTCAGTTTATTATTTATCCAGTTTAATATTTAAACTGAATCACATAAATCAACAAAGAAAAGTAGTATGACATACAAGCACAGTAAGGGCTAAATTCTATTAACAATCTATATCCACATAACACTTAATTGCAATTTGCGTAGGAAGTCAAAGTCGAAGCTGCCAGCAAAGCTTACTTAAATTAGTCGAGTTTACCAGTAGAAATTAATTAAGAACAATTAATTCTAGAACTAATTACTACACAACATAGGCATAAACACAATTCCAAAGTGCATAATTCATTTATAAAAGCAATTAATTAATTAATTAATCTCATTTCGAAAAAAAAAATGTTAATTGAGTAGTTATAATTATAAAGCTCAAAAAATATGCTTGAGTAATTTTTTAGTATGTTTTATTAACGCATAAATTGAAAGTTAAATTATTATATTGTTGAGATTTATAGGTTCGCATATAATTGCAACAAATTAATAAACAAAATATAATAAATAAATAATAAAAGTTTAGAATTAATAGTTATACTTAAGCATTTCAGATATGAGAATAAAAACAATAGTTGCTTAAACTATTAACACAAATAATTACTGCCAAACAGCACCGAGACGTAAAAACCCATAAAATTAGTTGTGTTTATGTATTTCCATAAAAAAAATCCATTTTTTTTTTCTCAACGATTAATAGAATTTTTAACAGTCCGAAGTCTACTAAAAGCGTTGCTAAATTTAAGTTGCATTTTTTCGCGCTTAGTTGAGCGCAGAATGACTAAAATAAAAAACAGTCAGACAAACAAACAGACAGACATACTTCTTATAACAAACTTTACACACTAAATTACATAAATACCTAATTTTATAATTACACATATTTGTATCTAGATACATAACTTTTATTGTACTGTAGCATAGCAAAATATGACTAAAAGATACAAATGCTTATTTAGTCATTTCCTTACACGATTTTTCTCGAAAAACATTTAAGTTTATTCTTTACTCTTGCAATATTCTAGATTTTTACTTGTAGTTCTAATTTACTAATTTAATTATTTAATGTTTAATATTTAATAAAATATTTTTATACTTTGTTTATTTTAATTTGTACAGGAGATCAATATCGAAATACCATGTTTATTGTCAATTTTAAAAATATATTGTAAGGAAATATCTACCCAATTTTTTAAAAAAAAAAACATTTATATAAAACTTTAAACTTTAAAAGTTTAAAAATATATTTAAATATATAACCTCCCCTATTCTGTGTACTTGACATAATATCTAGTAATTCTTATACTTATATATTAATATATAAGTAATATATTTAATAATATATATAATCCATTAAAGGTTTCATAAGATATATTAAGTTTGCGCGATTATTTCGTTGTAATCAAGAAGATGCTAAAGCCAGATAATTAGAAATGCAACTCTGTCAAGCAGCCAATAAGCCTATTCACACTACCGTTAACTTGATAGAAACCTAATTTCCAAAAAAATATGGGGAGGAAGAAGAATAATTATTATACCTCTTTAAGGATTAGCAGGAGTAGTAGGTATTACCTAACCCTTCTGTTGATATTATTTTACATGACACTAATTATGCCGTAACTCACTTCCATTATGTGTTATCACTAGGAACTGTATTTGCTATTATAGCAGAATTTATTCATTGATATTGTTCACCAGTCCCACGTTGAACGCCAAACGTGCGGCTGGTGTACATTAATATTTTAGTATACAGTGCTAAAATTACCGTGTTAAAATTTTGGAATGGGTGCTGGAGAGCAACTATACGAACGTTATGTTTCTTTTATATACATATATATTTATATAAAAATATATGGAAATATTTCGTTCCAACATTTGGTTTTTTAACATATTAATACCAAATAGTAATTGTCACAAGGTTCGCTTGAAATTTTCCTTTACAAAGGATCAACGTTTGCAGATCATCCCAAGTTATTATTCAGTAAGCTCTAAGTTAGACATAAATTAGCATAAAATACTTGAAATTCCGTACTAATGACATATGTTCTGGAAACTGTTCTCACAAAAAAATTACTATCTCTACCTAACATAATGTTGATGGATCTATCTCAAAAGTAAAAATACGCTTAGGTAAATACGTATTGAATATTCAACTAGCTCTAAACACAAACGAATTATAACCTAGTGCGTAATTAAATTCAATGTAGCTTGCACTTACACCACACTTTAAACATCCGCTCTACGTAGTTTTTAATTTTAATTTCTTATGTCCTAAAAGTCCCGATTTTTATTTTTCTATAATATATTCTATAATACTAATGGAATACCTACAACGCTCGTACCAATCCTTCACATAAATGAAACCTATCAATGAATTTTACTTAAAACTTTTACTTAGGGAAGAGTTCTACACCCAGATAGAAGACAAGACAAACCATTATTTTAAATAGTATGACAAATTAAAGATTAACATATAATAATTTGAAAATTTTTGCGGAACTTAGATTCATTATATCAAAGGAGGTTATATTGACTTACACTCACATTTTCTTTTATTTTAATTATTTCTTATTAGTAGTAAAATTAAATTGAAAGGTGCTATTTGGCAAGTTATATAGTGACATATACTATACATAGATATAATACTATATGCAATAATTTATCTTTGTATATACAAATAATACTTTCACAATTCATTATAACCCTTTCTAATTATGCTTAAATTACGTTTCCTTTCCTCATTAACTGTATCTTTAATTCTCTAGTTTATATTATTAGAGAATATATTTTTTTTAAAAACAAACTAAAATATACAGTTTAAAATTTATGACTTAATTTAATGTTAAATTGAACTAAGACTTAACCATATTTCATCTAATATTTAAATTACTATCAGAGAACTGTCACATAATATCTGTGACATATATGGTATAATTTTGCAATAACCTGTCTTATCAATAGATAAAACAAATGTTATTGAGAATAATTTATTACTTTTTAACACTATGAACTAATATCATATATACATTATACTTTATACTCAGCTGTACTTAGTTTTTTACTAAATCGTAAAATCATTTTTATTATCTGTTTTATATCAACTAAGTGCTCTCTTAATTGCACTTTATGATATCACTTTTAATAAAGTAGTTAATGATTGCAATGTTTCCATTAAATATATTTTATTCTTTTTTATTTTATGTATCTTAATTGAACATTTAAGTGTAACAATAAAAATAAAGTATTTGCAAATTACTTAACGATTCCTCATAAACAATTTGCATAATTTCATACTTTAGTATGCAAATTAAAAGTAATAATCGTATAATTTAGAGTATAAGATCTTATGAAGATTATGTTTTTCTATTAATAAAGAAAATTATTATTTTCTTTTTAAACATCTTATTCAATAAAAACTATATATGAGATAATTTAAATAAACATAAGCGAGAATCTTGCTATTAAATATGTATCTGATAACCTTTGTTTAACCTTCGGTTATAGATATTCATATGAATTCATATAAGATATGATATGATCATTCATATCATTTTAAAGACAATCATAATATTTGCTTTTTTTAACAAGTCATAGATTAGATTTAAGATCAAATCAGAAATCGTTTTGAATAACTCAGACCCTAATGATTCTTTAACTATTTTATGAATAAAAAAAATTTAAGGACTTAACAAAGCTCTGCATTTTTTTAATATTAGCGCCGGCTACCTCTGTGAGAAAACTACAGATATGTTTGCCCCCAAAAAGTTCGCCATGCTACTAACCAAAGCTGTGAAGAGAGCAAGTCTCAATTTTAAGCATTACTTTTTCCTGATCTCCCTTAGCTTTGATTTATAATTTATAAACAATTGGGGTCTTGAGCCCACTGTATTATGGAAATACAAGTATCGAATAATATAACAGTAAATGCAGCTCAACTAAATGTAAAGTAATTATAGTCGTCACTTTCTTTCTGTAAATATTGATGAATCTGAGAATGTATAAACGAAGTGTTTAGATTCAACTGTTGTAGCATTAATGGAAAGACTACAAGTTCATTGTATATATAACCTGGAAAGAGGGTTGATGGGCTAAACCTCTTTTTAAATTGAACCAGTACAGCTGTTGCTGATGTACATAGTACATAGAGATATTGAAATTTTGCATTTGTCGTAAGACAATAAATATAACGTCCTTCAAGTTACTAACTATTTCTCCATAAAATATTATTTTTTACTTCCTCATTCAGATAAAATTAGACTGCTAAACATGAATGTTATTCTTTCTTGGCTCTTTATTTATGGAATAAGATTCATTATATATAAAATAAGTCTATTTTCAATACATTTCTTTCAAACTGGTTTCATTGGATATAAGATTCATACTGTTGCTTTCAATGCTTACTACTTACTATCCATAGAAATAAAATCGAGTAAGACATATAGTCCATAAAAAAGGAGATTAACATAAGTTGTTTGATATTTGATAGTAAAATAAGTTAACTTATTAAAATAATGTAAATGAGAATGTAATAAAATTGGTATAAATTGCAATAAAATTTATTATCAAATTATTAAATAATTTAAAAATAGGTTAGTGTGCTGTAGTTGGGACAATACCCTTTCCCAAACCAATCGATAAAATAAATAAACTTAATTAATCTAATTTATTTCATAATGGAAGAATTCATTGTCTTTCATTTAATTGCAAAATATATCAAAGTAGAAGATTGCAAAATATATTCGTTAGAGTTACTACATTACAATAAATTTTTTATATTAAATTTTTATATTTTTATAATAAAATAATAATAATAATAAAATAATAATAATAATAAAATAATAATAAAGTAATCATAATAAAATAATAATAAAGTAATCATAATAAAATAATAATACATAATAATATTGCATATTTGTAAAAAATTGTTCATACAATTTTTATTCAGATATCATCTATTTTATCATTTTTATAATTTTCATTGGTAAATATATATAAGATAATAATAATAATATAATAATAATAAAATAATTATATTATAAAATAATAATGATAATTAAATAATAATAATAAAATAATAATAAATAATCATAATAAAATAATGATAATAAAATAATAATAAGGAGATATTAATAATAAAATAATAATACATAATAATATTGCATATTTGTAAAAAAATGTTCATACAATTTTTATTCAGATATCATAGACTTAATCATTTTTATCATTTTTGTGGTATTTTTATTTTATAACATAATTAGCTTATATCTTATATATATAATTCTTCTGTACGTGTGTTGACAGTGAACTTCTCCTAAACGGCTGAACCGATTTTGATGAAATTTTTTGTGTGTGTTCAAGTGGATTCAAGGAAGGTTTAGATTCACAATTTGGCCCACTGGATAATGTCTTTTTAATTAATTTTTTATTTTTTGGTATCCATATACATTTATATTAGAAATTTAAAATTTATCCATGCTTACTTTGATTTGTTTAAAAAGTTTAAAATATCTAAAATGAATCTTAAAATTGCATAGCTTTAGTGCATTTAAATTCCGCAGTATAATTATAGGTATAATTGTGAATCTAAACCATCCTTGAATTCACTTGAACACACACAAAAAGGAAGAATTATAAAATAACATACAATAACGTATATATAAAGGTATAAATAACGTACAAAAAAAACAATATGAATATGAGTCGGATATCGACTATTCGTCACATTTACGAATTGTAATCGGTGCTATAAACAATCAGTGCCAACACTGTCATGCACTCAAATACAAAGGTGAATCGGCCGGTTTCTGCTGCGCATCTGGAAAAGTTGTATTGCCACCATTGAATTCGCCGCTAGAACCATTGAAAGCACTATTGGCTGAAGCTACATCTCAATCTAAATTGTTTTTTTCGTAAAATTCGCAAATTCATAAAATTCATCATTTGGAACAACAAAAATCGTTCAGAATGAGATTGGTCGCAATTTTCAATCAACGCTTAAGATTCAGGGCCAAGTGTATCACCAAATTGGTTCTTTAATGCTGATGCCCAATAATGATCCCAAATTTCTGCAAATCTACTTCATGGGTGATGATAAGCAGCAAATAAACGCACGTTGCCAGTACAACCATATCGAGCAGATGGAGGAGCAAGAAATTGTGGGTATTTTAGAACCGTTTTTAAAAAATCATTACCAGTTGGTCCAGTTGTTCACTACCGTTTCAAACAGACTGCTAAACGACAACTATACAATCGTCATCAAAGTACCATCTGGGCAGCACGCGAGCCGATATAATGCACCGATTATTAATGAAGTTGCAGTTGTTATGGTTGGCGACGCATTTGAACGTCGAGATATACGAATACAATGCAGAGATAACACAGTGCATACGATTGCAGACAGTCATCGCTCTTACGACGCTTTGCAATATCCATTGATATTTTCTTTTATTTAAAATGTAGTGCTTATAAGGATTTGAAGTAACATGAAAATATTTGTAACATAAGTAATGCATGTGGACTTTTTGTAGTTCAAAAGAAAAAATCAATTTAAAATAATTTTCGCATTAAAATGCTAAAGGTTAAGTTGAATAACAACAAATATTATAACTCAGCTGAGCCAGGAAAATTAATTGCAAGGGGAAACAACGTTCGCCGGGTCAGCTAGTAAATATATATATTAGTTCTCATAGATTCTATGAAGAGCAAAGGGCCACAGTTTTAATAAATAAATCATGCTAAAATTTTTGTAATTATATTATCAAAAAATTATTTTTATTATTATATTCTCTTTTTTTACGAAAAATTTTTTATAATTAATTTATATATGGGTTAATTGTTCAATTAATAAAAATAATGTAAATAATTAATACATAAATCATTTATAAGAACTCATATTATTATATATCATAAAATTTGATTCATATAGGTAAATGTATATATGAGCTAATTGATTTCTTCTTTTTCATTCTTTTTATTGTATTCATATTTTATAACATGATTTGTTTTTTAAATAATTTAAAATAGAATTATAGTAATTATATCATTAAGAAATTATTTTCTTTTGTTATTTTTTTCGTCAAAATTTTATTAAAATTAACTTATATAGACTAATTAGTCAATTTAAAGATAAGGAAGTAGCTTTTTTTAATTAAAAATTGGGGTTATAATTAATTTATATATGAGCTTAGTATTAAATTGACTAATAAGATCTTCATTATATAAATATTTTGTAAAAATTTAATCTTCTAATCTACTAATTATCAATATAGTGCAAAATTTTAACACATATTAGTATATTGTTAATATTACTATATATTTTAAATGTTAAAATAATTCATTCTATATATGATATTAAATATTAAATATTAAGTGAATTATATGATTATAAATATTATAATTATAATTATATTATTATATTATAAATATTAAATATATTATATATCTATTTGCAACCGATATAAACTAATATATATAACAGGGTTATTTTTTTATCTTCTGCACTTCAAGATGACTTCAATGAATATTTTGCAATTAAAAAAAACTAATAGTTTTTTATTTATTTTAAATACGTAAAATAAAAATATACTCATTCATATCATATTTTTAATTATAATGTAATTAATTGCATTTCACAACTAATCTAATTGCTTTCAACCGATTTAATCGCTATTTCACACAAATAAAATTTATTTCTCACGATTTCGAGTTAATCAAGAAATAAATCCGAATTAAGAAATTATGAGCAAGTTTTTCATTTAATTCAAAATGAAATAAAAAAGTTCAATTTCAAATAAAATAATATTAATTTTTTAATTTATTTCGACTCACCACAAGTGTCACTGTCGCTGTCGTCAATGGTGCTAGCCTGATCGCCGCTAATACTGCTACCGCCCGTCGTGTTGAGTGCATTGCCGCTGAGATCGCGTATGCCGCCACTGCCACCGATTGGATGCGGTGAACGTGAACGTTCGTCATGATCGAGCCCTGCACTCGAAACTGAGGTATCCAAATCACGTAGGCGCTCCTGTTGTAAGGCAGCATAATGTGCAGCCGCTTGCGCAGCATGTAATCCATTGGCAGCAGCGCCTGGCGGAAAACCAAGTAAAGCCGTTGGTGGCAAATGCGTAAGCGGATGTTGTGCTGATTGATGCTGTGCTTGTTGCTGTTGCTGTTGATGCGTTTGATGCTGTTGTTGATGTTGTTGATGTTGATGATGATGATGCATTGATATTGCCGTTGGTGAACCTTGAAAATGTTGTTGTTGTTGTTGTTGCTGCTGCTGCTGTTGTTGTTGTTGATGATGTTGTTGCAACAAATGCTGTTGTTGTGCTATATAATGTTGCAATGCTACATGATGTTGATGTTGATGCTGATGTTGGTGTTGTTGATGCTGATGTTGTGCGGTGTGTTGTGGATGTGTGGCATTGTGATTTGCTGTTGGACTGCGTGCACCATTTTGTAAAACTGCAGCTGCTGCCGCAGCGCTACCTGCCAAAATATCGGTGATCATAAAACGCGAACGTGAAGATTGCAGTGATGACAGAGAATCACGTTGCATAGCATTTGGTGTGGCTAAAGCTACTGTGGGGGAGGCAGCAGTGGACATCTCTGGTGGCATCGTTGTCATTGGTAGCGGTTTTAAGCTTTTAATATAATAATTTGTCTTTAAAAATTATTTGATATTTTTTTTAAACTTTTCAAAAGTATTTTTTACTCTTATTACTCTTATTTATTTTATCAAACACTTTACACTTTGCACTTAATTATCAATTAAAATTCTTGATTTTTAGTATTTAATTTTAACACATTTTTCTTTATTTTTTTAATTTTGTTTGCTTTATTTTAACTATTTCAGTTTTGTGAATTTCTTTTTTTGCCGTCGCTAATATTTTTTTAAACAAATTTCTTTTTCGTATTCGTGTGAGAATTCGCACGCAGCTCTACAAAATTCCAACCATTCAACTCTACTTTTCAACCGATACTAAATCCTACGCTCTTCTTTCAATGCTATTCAATCCATTTTACTCAGCATGGTGCCAAATACACAACAAGAAACCAGTAATTTTTTTTGTTTTTGTTTTTGTTTTTGTGTGTTTCTTACCACTATACTATACTACTTGTCGCTCACCTGTCGTCTCATTTGCGCTTTGGCTTTGTACTCCCAGCACATCTTTTATCTTTTTTACACTTTTCTATTATGAAGCGGTGTGTGCTCACAGTGGTGGATTTATTTACATGCCAATGTATTTGCTTGTTGGTTGCATTTATTGGTCATAATTGTTTTCAATTGACATTCATTATTTTTCAATAAAAACAACATTCAACGCAACAACTACAACTACAACAACAACAATAACAACACTGACAACTTATATGAGTTAAAGTTGGTTGAAGTCATTTTTTTATGTTGAAAACCGTTTTATTATTGTTGTTTGTCGTATGTTGTCTGTTGTTTGTTGTTTGCTTGAGTTGTTTTTGTTATTTATGCTTGTACTGTTCCAATTTTGGCAAAACGAAGGAAGAATGGTCAAATTTTTTATGATTGTTTCACAAGACAATGGCTGTTTGTTTAGTTGTTAATTTTTGGAGTATGTTGAGAAAGGGGAGAAACTTTATTGTGGTGAATTATGACAATAGTATTTTCATTTTTGAGGAATTTTGATATTTTATGGAATACGGAGTATATGGTGGATAAAAAAGTTACATTTGCAAAAATGACCTCAATATCTTTAAGAAATCATTTATGAAATTGCAACTACTTTAGTGATATTTTTAAAATATAATTTTAAAAAATTCGAAAAATATCAATAAAAAAATAAGAAATACATAAGCAAATCCAATATTGTTTATTGCCAGTAATATAACTTTAGCAGTAAATATGTAAAAAGATAATTAATAAAATGTTAAAGACGTTTGAGCTTCGTACTCGGTTGGCTTCTTCATGAAATACCGTAACGCTGATCCCAAAAGAGCCAACCGTAGGAAATCATGGTGATTTTAGTGGGACAAAAACAAAAAAAAAAATTATTATAAGGGAATAATAATCGGGTGGCACTGCCCCCTTACTGCTGTAAACGTCTTTCTAAAAGTACTTGTAATTTTTCTTTCAGATCGTTAACAGAGATACCCACATCCACTTTCTGCCGTTCACTAGTTACAGATGGAAGTCGCTCACAACATCTAAAACTTACTGGTAAACTTGACTATACAGTATAAAGACCAGATTCAGGAAAGTTGTCAACATAGACAGAGTCCATTCCGCCAGAGCAATTCGCCAGGGTTTTTTCAGGTGACTTGGATATATCGCTGATTCGATAAGGGCTAACCATTGGAAATCGACGGTGATTTTTGTGGGTCACAAAGCAACAAAAAAATAATAATAAAATGTATGAATTAATTTTATTATCAGTCGTACTATCTAGTTTGACTTAGGCATTCCAATGCTTTATAACATGTTTAAGACAAAAAGAAAAAAATTAAAAAAATAAAAAGAAAATAAAAAAATAGGAAAATTATAAAATTAAATAAATTATAAAAATAATTATTAGAAGAAGAAACAGTGGTACTTCGTAAACTCTAAAATCAATCTTTCAGATCTTTCTGTTCCTAAAGAAAATATCTTAAACTAATTTGTATGTCGCTATTGATATACTTAATAATATCTTTATATGTAATATTCTAAGCCCCCATACGTTATGTTGTTTGATAAAATGTTAATAAAGATACGAGATCTGTGTTTTGATAAACGCAGAATATAAACCGAAGGGATGGACAGAAGTTTCATTTCTCAGACTCTAAAGGTGTCTGTACAGATTTCATCTACGTATACAACTTATTGTGACCAGTTCAGAAATTAATGATTAATCTAAATTCAAATCCATTAAGACTGTAAAGCTCATTATCATTTTTATATACTAAAGCAATTTAGCAAGCAGAAGTCGTGATCCAATATTTTTTTAAGATTATCAACTATTTTATAACTCAAGAATACATTTTATGTAGTCAAAGGGATTCCTTTCTTCAAACTAGCCAAATTAGACATGAGTTCTCTGTATCAAATTGTATTTTATGCTCAAAAATTGGAGATGTAATTATATTAACTAATAAAATAAATTATTAACTTCATTACAGTTATATTCAAAAGAACTAAATAGATTAAAATAAATTTACTGAACCTCGTAAATACAAAGATTTAATTTACAAATGAATAAAAGCTCGAGAACGTAATGACAGCATTGATGTCTGTAAACCCAGATATATTTTATTTACTCCAATGCAAAATTTTATGCTATATATCATTCATAACTCACAGCATCTAAAGCATTCCAGTCGACCTGGTCTTCAACTTATTAACAGAAACAAATTGCAAACCACCAGGCTAATGGTAGTCTTTCAAACGACTAGCATATAAGACTCTACGCAAAGAAACTACACCTTCCATTCAACAGAAGAAATTGCGGAAACTTCAATAAAGTTTACACAATGACACACTCTTAATGATTGCGTACATTAGAAACACATTTTTAAAAAAGTAAAACATGCCAGACGATCGGACCTTCAAGTGATAAGACCAAATTCATATAACTTATTATAAGTGACCGAGTTCATACAGCTAAGCTTATTTGCGGAAACTTGGATGAAAAAAAGATAATCACACACTTTTTCTGGGTTTGCTAGCCTCTACCTAACAAACGGAACAGATTTCTAAAAAGAGTACTTTCAGTTCAGTTATATTCAGTTCAGACTTTTTATAAAATAAACATTTTTTTATATATTAAAATTATCTGCTGGAACCCTCTGGTAGCAGACTTATTGGAAGATATCTATCGAACTACCATACTATATGCAGCATAAGATCGTGTTGCTGCCTCTATTAGTTCAGTTATATTCAGTTCAGACTTTTTATAAAATAAACATTTTTTTATATATTAAAATTATCTGATGGAACCCTCTGGTAACAGGCTCACTGGAAAATATCTAACAAACTATCATATTATATGCAGCATAAGATCGTTTAATTTAATTTAATGTATTTATATCGTTTTAATAAATCGAAATACGGTCTTCGATAATAAATTCCATAACACATAAAATTATAGCAAACATGCTGATATAATATCTACCACATTTCCCCTTTTAAAACTGTTATAAGAACTACTCAACAAACAATACCCAACTCAACATATACGATACACACCACACACACATAACACAACTCTTTTTAAGTCATAAACCAAGCATTAATGATTTTAACAATGGCTGCTGCGTCTGAAAGGGGAAATATTGCTTAGGTGAATATTTTGTTGTTGTGCCAGCTTAGAAATTATGATAAAAAATCTCTTTGCTTGTAGCTCCGCCTTCAAAACAAGTTTGGAACAGCTTCATTTTTTTTAATTGTTTGTTCATCCTCTTCTTACAAATTTTTTTTTGTGCCAACTGTTTGTCTCATACTTGCTCTGTTGACATTCCTTTTCAACTTTTTGTTAACAGAGCTGAGCATCAGCATCAGCTGCAGCAGCAACGGCAGCATCTGTGCTACGCATAGTAAATACAACTCACACAATTTGGAAGTTAAAGAGATCTTTTGTGTTGCTGCCTCTTCTTCTCGGCTGTTAACACTTTTTGTTTGGCATTTAAACAGTAAATTGACAGCAGTTAAATGATGCTACTTCACACTGTTACACATAGCATTCACGCTTGTGTGTGTGCGCGCACTTTTTGTTAAGTTGTTGTTTTGCCGTTTATGCATACTTTTTGTTGTTGTATTGGTAATTCGTTTGTATGTGTGTTGTTGGTGTCAGTTAAGTAAAATGGCTTTATTATTTGCTTTTAATTTCTGTCTACAAATTTACTTGAAATGAGAAATCAGTTTTTTTTCTTTTTAATTAAAAACACATGTTGCTCTTAACTTCATTATATTTTTTTTATTTTTTATTTAATTTTTACGTTTCTCAATGTTAATGACATTTAGTATGAAGGGAAAATAATTCTTAAAAAAGAGCGTCTTTGTTGTTGTCATTTTTTACCATTGAAAATATTTGAGAGTGAGTTACCTAATGGAGTTTAATTTCTTATTATTCATATTCGTATTTATTATCATTATTTTTTCTTTTTACAACACTAGCCTCTGTTGTTTTAAGCATCAAGCATACATACAGTGCAATGGAGTTATTATGGCCATTAGAAAAATATGGTCTGTTGTTATTGTTGTGTAATAACGATTGTGTATGCGTATATGCGCAAGTACTTAAGTAAGTAAATATACAGTTGCTTAAAGTTAACTTTTTCTCAAAATTCAGTTAAGTTCTCAAATTAATTAAATTTTTTTTCAACTTTTCGCCAGTTTAATTTATTGTATTCATTTTCAAAGGCAGAAATTGTTATAGCTAATTAAAATGAGACGAGGAATGAGACATTTACGTAACATATACGTAAAAGGTAAAGATAGTTCCAGCTTTAAACAAGTTACGCTGAATTTTGTTCAAGATAAATTGACCATAGTTAATCTGATAATTTCATTTGTTGTATATATATATACGAGGGCGGTTTGATAAGTCAGTGAATTTTTGAATTTCCCGCAGTTACTCCGAATGCAACCGTGCTGCCGTCAGCTGTAATCTACCAGTGGTTAACTTTCTAATTTTGAGCAAGCTACGATGTTCAGTTGGTGTTTGATAGTCGTTCAAAGCAGACAACCTCGTGAATTTTTACGAAAATGGAAAAAAGTGAATTTCGTGTGCTAATGAAGCCAAAATCCTCGAATTGGGATACGAACTGCTACCCCATCCAGCATATTCTCCAGATTTAGCCCCCTGCGACTATTTTCTGTTTCCAAACCTAAAGAAATGGCTGGACGGTAAGAGATTTGAGTCGAATGAAAAAGTTTACCAAAAGAAAAGCGTATTTTGAGAGCTTTAAGAAAACCTATTATTTGGAGGGAATAAGAAAATTAGAAAAACGCTGGACTAAATGTATCAAACTAAAAGGTGATTATGTAGAAAAATAAAATGTTTATTTGCCGAAAAATATTTGTTTTATTCAAAAAGTCACTGACTTATCAAACCGCCCTCGTACTATGGCCTTTAGCATATTATTGCCATTTATATGCCATAAATGCTCGTTTAAAGTTAGTGAACATCACTGTGAAGAATTTCGTAAGTATTTGTAAGAGTGGTTAATGGTTAATCGAATTAATGTGATCTATCTTAATCGACCTCTATCTATGTGATTTAAATTTCTGTTGATATATTGACATATTCTATTGATACGTACATTTACTACGCCTAAAAATATGAAAAGGCCTATGTAATTTTTATTTATTAAATTGCTCGGAATAATTAGATAATTCAGAGACTTTCTGAACTTTTCCCGTAATAATGCAATACTGTTAATGAAAATTCAGCCAGTCATGACCCCCCTGAGGACGTGCCTGATGTACTGTTTCTCCAAAATTAATATACCTTCCTATTTATTTTCAATGAATAGACAAGTATTACCTTTTAGAATGAAGCTATGGCGTGGTTCTCTCATAGATTGTGAAGCATTTTTTTTGAAATATTTGAAACCTGTCCCTTTATTTTGTCGATTTCTATCTTTGGAACAAATACTGAATGCCTTATTTGTGATATACAGCTTTTATAAGGAGACAACAACTTATTTAGTGACCATACAAATCAACTGCCGATAATGGAGTCATATTTTTATATATCACAGACTATTTTTACAAGAGGAGCATCTAACCGAATCCTGTAGAGCTAAGGAAATGTTTATAACATACAATCCACACCGAAACACTAGAAAGTTAAAAACAATTAGTAATAATGTAATTATCAGAATCACTGTCGAAAAATATACAGTTCAAAAACTCTATTCGGCATATAGGGTTTATTATTAATAATGTTAATAAAACATCTGGGCAAATGGTAATGTTTGTAATGTCAAGGACCCATAAACATACTGCTGTAGATATCCGCACTGTGAATCAAAGTGTATATAAAAACTAAGAACAATCTGAATCTGGTTCTCTGACAAAACTTAAAAAATCGACGTTTGAATTAATTCGAATATGAAATATGTTATTCTCCGAGATATCAAGACAAAAGTTCAAAAATTAATGTTTGAAAATTTATGAAAAT
Source organism: Teleopsis dalmanni (assembly GCF_002237135.1). Taxonomy (NCBI): domain Eukaryota; kingdom Metazoa; phylum Arthropoda; class Insecta; order Diptera; family Diopsidae; genus Teleopsis; species Teleopsis dalmanni. The sequence goes on along the minus strand of NC_051846.1, from coordinate 163,751,992 downwards.
TTTTTTAATTTGTGAAAAGAGATAATTTACGTGATTTCATCGAACATTCTATAAATAAATATATCAGCATTTTAACATTATACATAATCTCCCAATTTTTCTTCTTCCCTTTCTTCCCTCTCAAAAGGACAGATATTTCAAATAATTCTTTAAATCTTCCTGTAGATAATAAGTCTATTTTTGAGGCTTATGAATAATACCTCTTTTTAATAGGAAAAGTGAACATATTGGAAAATATAGCTAAGATATATGTATTATTTTATTTATTTGCAGCAAGTTTACTAAAGTCAACTGATTGGTATCTCTTATAATGAAAAAAAAATATTAATCCTTTACAACCTAACTTTTAGTGGTTATTGCCAAAGACAGGGTGTAATTATGTCTCGAAGAAGAGCAGGTTATAAATTTGAGTTCAGCAGCTTCAAATTACCCTAACCCGTTGAAAAATCAAAAATGAGCTAACCACAATCGCTACTTATCAAACTATTGCTTAGTTTCCACATCAAATCATTGTTATATTTTTTAAAAATAATTTATTTTATTTTTAATTTTTAAAGAAAAAGAACTAGAAATTCCCTAATTTACACATCGTGCCAAACACTCCGTCATATTTAAATTAATCTTAAAAAGCTCCACAATTCTTGGTGCTTGTGAGTTGCTCGGTCAGTAACCGCAGTTTACGATGCATAACAATTTTAGGTCATTAGTCCAAGGTGCGTATCCACTAAATTTGTAACATTTTACCAACTTTATGATTTCATTAAGTTGACATTTTTGTTGGTCGTAATTTTTGCTTATCACAAAATAAGTTGACAATTATTACGTTTCGTTAAATTTTATGAGCTTTCGAAATATTCGAGTGTAGCATAAAAATAAAATTTTAAATAAACAAAATTTTTATAAATGTGTTTATGTATTTACATATTTGCATAATTAATAGCATTTTCGTTCGAAATTAATATTCAAATCCTACCTTCTTAGCGCTCAAGAGCGCCTGGCGTTACACTTTTGCTTAATTAACGATTCAAAGGCGACGCTTCGTGCATTTAAAGCAACTTAAACACTTTCCTTTGATTGGCGAGGTATCCTGAATATAAGGACACTTAACATATTTATGAATACACTAAAATATGGAGTAGGGAAAACTTTCTAAATGGTTCGCACCCTTCTAAAATCTACACAATAATTTGATATATTTTATTAATATACAAAATCTGCAAAACAAAAAAGTAAGTAGTCTCATTCCCCTGCTTTATTAGATACCTTTTTTAAAGATTTTATATCTTTTTAATATCGAATTTAGAATTCATTTTGATTACTTTCATATTATTTAAAAAAATTTGGCAGGACCCGAGTTCGAATGCTGGGACTTGCACTCTCAAAAATAATTATTTACGAATAATTGAATACAAGAATTACTTCTAAGACCACTGATGATGGGTATTTGGCAATACTCGAAAGAGCTGTATGGTCGGAAAAAAATTCAATTAATTAAAATAATATAAAAAATAAAATTTTTGTTGTTGTAGCTCACTACTGTTCGAAAAGACCTCTTTAAAAAAATTTAAATAAAATAAGAAAATTAAGATTTGGCTTTGTTGAACCTTCCTTCTTCCTTTATTCCAAATTACTTACTATTGGTTTGGGCAAAAAGTACTAACCGTTTTTTGGTTTGCTTGTCTTTAAAATGGAATAATTTAGCAATAATCATTGTAGCTAGAAATAATTTTTTTCTTTTATAGAATAGAATAATCATTAAGTCCCTCATAAATAGTCTCTTTCCACAACTTATGTTAGATACTTTTTTTAAGAGATTTAATTTCTTTTTAATATCGAATTTAGTATTCGTTTTCAATACATTCTTATTATGCAAGAAGAATTAAACAAAAGAAAAATTAAACTTTAAGTTTAACACAGATACTTTGAACACAAATTATTTATCCTTGTTTACTTGTCTTTAAAATGGAATGAATTGGAAATGATTCATTGCATCCCGAAACTCTTCTTTTCTTTTATAGAATAGAATAACTAGATTGATTATTGGAGAATATTTAATTGGAACTGTTATTTTTGTTTGGACACAGGAATTTAAAACAATTTTAGTATTTATAGTGGAAATACTCTAGCGCAATATCTGGGTTTAGTTTTGAATATCTAATTATGGTGACTGTATTCGCAGTGAGTTGAAGGTTGAAAAGTTTTGAAAGCAACACTTATTAACTAGTAGATAATTTAAAATTTATACGCAATGCTGACATTTCATCTTTTATCTGAACACACTCTTTTTTTTACAGGCCATTTAAAGCTGACATATGATGATTTTATCACAATGGAGAAAACTGAATCTTGCGCACTGAAACCTTTTTTTTTAAAAGGTTTATCAGTTACAAAAATTGTTACAAACATGGTGAGACATTCACCATTTCCTCCATTTCCAACTATGCATCGATGTGTTTTAGAGTTTAAACATGGACGTACAAACATTGAAGATGAACCACGTAGCGGGCGTCTAAAAAGTGTAACAGCACCAGAAATCATTGAGAAAGTGTACAACATTGTTCGTAGAGATCCAAGTTTGTCTAAGCACAAAATTGCTGATACCACAGCCATTACACGCGAACGAGTAATCTACTATATATTTTAAAAGAAGAATTACGTGTGAAGAAGGTATTCGGAAAGATAGTGTCTCATTTTTTAGCAATTCAACAAAAACTGAATCGAAAACAAATTTTTCAGCGTAACGTACAACGTTTTGAGGTGAAGAAAACAGATTTTCTTCGTCGTTTAATAACTGTGGGTGAGACCTGAATTTACCATCGTGATCCTAAACTGAAACAAGAATGTTTCAGTGGAATAAAGTTAATTGTTCAGCTCCAAAACTGGTGAACTCAGAAAGATCGGCAAAAAAGGTTACAGCATCAATTTTCTGAGATGCGAAAGAAATTTTATTGATTGATTATCATGCAAAAGGCAAAACAAATAATTCTAAATAGTATTGCAACCTTTTAGACCAGTTAGATAAAAGAATATTTACAAAAAAAGACCCGGCTTACAGAAAAAATAACTCATTTTCATCAGAACAATACAGGGATTCACACAAGTGTTTTGACGATGGCGAAATTGAACGAATTAAAGTGCGAATTACTTGAACACCCGCCGTAGTATCCAGATCTGGCTCTGATTTATACATCTTCAGAAATTCCTTCGTGGAAAGCCTTTTCCGTCGAATGCAGAAGTCGTGTAACAGTATTTTGCAAAACTTCTAGAAAATCATTAAAGAGATGGTTCAAAATTATTGAAGAATCGTTGGTATAAATGTATTAAAGTTGCGAGAAATTATTTTGAATAAAACTTTTAAATCAACCTTTACATAAAGACTGGCTCTAGAAGACCGTCGCAGTTACTGGAACACTTTCTGGAATAACTGTAATATTTCAATGATATTTTTCATGATAAGCAATGATCTATTGTGATTACAATAGTACCCAAAATCGTAAGTAAATACTTCAATGCTGGATAATTAGTAAAATCATTATAATCTAAAGATTTCAACACCTCATATAGATGCATCAATCGTTGAAATTCTTCCCAACTGCAATATATAATCGATGTTCAATGTAAACAAAGACATTTTATATTGACGTATTCATACACCGGGTTATTTCGGAGTGATATTCATTACCTGTCCCCGGTTACATGCCTGTACTAAACTATTATAAATTGTAATTTGCCAAATACTAATTTATACATTGTAGGAATACATTATTATCAGTAGAAAAAAAATACCAATATAAAATTTAGACAATACAAAATGATGTGACATGATCTGCTCAATATTAAAAATATTAAGAGAAAACAAATTTGTTTCCATAAACCTTTTCATATTTTTTAATTTTTAATCATTCTGCTGACATTTTAATATTAAACATTTCAGCGAAAATAAGATTAAGTCACCTTAACTCATTTGGCGTGTGTCCTCCATCAAACAAATGTTCTTAATGAGTTCCAATTGCTTTATAATATCAAAAAATATTAATGCAATTTTAGAACTTTTGTGAAATGTGACTTTGTGAGTTTTAAGTGACTTTGTTATAGATTGGTAGGTTATAAGGTAGAAGGAGTGGAACGCCCAATCCTTAATTACTACAAAAAAATTTTATAATCACGGTTTCTCATATGAAAAAAGGTATGGATTAACATAAGTATTCCAAAATGACACAGACGCTTGCATAAACATTAGTACTCGAGCAGTATATAAACATTAGACCGCTTCTCTTCATTGATTTCTCGCGTTCTTGAATTAGAAACTAATAAAGTACATTGTGCAATGAAAACATCCTGACTTCTTTCATTACTCAGGCACATTGAAGATTTTATTTACTTCAGATAAATACTAGTTTCTATCTCAGCAGCTATGCTCTATCTTTTTTAAACACCAACGCACGTCTGCTATACGGCGGTATCACCGTAAATATCGTAAATATAGGCGTATAGGCCTCCATTTTATTGCAAATATTTTATTTGATATCACATGTCATTTTGAAATAAATTAAAATCAAGTTGTAGAGAAATGTAACGAGAGTATGTCCTTGTTGATCCCAGAGATAGCTTCGAAAATGTGCATTAGCTTTCCTTGTATACCTTTTGTATTATTTCGGGTTATTCCTACTAATCTCACTATCTTCTTTGAAATGTATTTTTAAGAGAGAAAAATCAATCTTTATTATTTTTTCGATGATATCGAATACTTGTTGTATAAATTAATCGATAAATAAAGTATACGTTTTAAATTCATATAAATTCGAAGATTTTTTATGATATAATTTTCGGATTTACGCTCAAACCTTAATATCGATATCGCTTGTTCTATAAATTAATCGATAAATAAGGAGTAAATGTATATCTCAAATTCATACAGTTTGGAATGCTTTATTCAATAAAAGAAAGACTTTTTTTAATGAAAGAAAAATCAATCTTTGTTCAACCGATGACGATTATTATTGGGTAAGGTAATGGATATTAATATCACTTGTTGGATAAATTAATCGAAAAATGAGGAATAGATATATGTTTCAAATTCATATAATTTGAAATGCTTTATTCAATAAAAGAAAGACGACCGAAGGCGATTATTGTTGGATACGGTGATGCATATTGATATCACCTATAAGATAAATTAATCGATGAATATGTATGTATAAAATTCATATAATCGAGTATATTTTTTTTTAATGACAAAGATCAATCTTTGTTCGACCGATGAGGAAGCTTGTTAGATAAGGTAATCGATATATAAATACATTGCAATAATTTATTAATAAAAGAAAGACCAATCTCTGTCAAATTGATGCTATTAAAAGCTTGTAAGAAGTCGATAATTCAGAAGTGAATATTAAAATTGATATCATTTGGAATACTTTTTTATGGCAGAAAATTTAATCTTTATTCCATTCATATTATCGAAAAGTACTTTGAAATTGATAAATAATGTGTAAATATCTGTTTCGAATTCATAGTTTTCCAAAAATATCACAAAATGAAAAGCATTGGTCAATTACTGATCTGTTTGAACGAAAACTTCACTAGTAATCACCAAGGACATGTTCTGTAAATACCTCCGTACGCTGGAAGAATCCAACTACACTTAACCAAATTAAATATGATGGAACATCTGCTGTCACATTTCAAAAGTGATATATCATTAAAAGCATTCAAAAACGTTAAAATAAATTTCAATTTTCGACGCCAAAGAGACGTTCATGATTTCGTAACATTTCATTCATGATTTTATTTCATTCATAAAATTTTACGTGAATAGTTTTTTCCGTGTTTACATCACGTCATGTCAATTCATCTGAAAGTCAAGCCGCAAATCTTAAGTTATTATGAATTCTTCTCCCTTCGTCGTGATTTTCAGTGTCTCAAAGTTTCTTAATCACGCAATTCAGCGATCGTTTTGTCGGCACGTTTGGACTCTCGATCAGAAATGCCGTAAACATTATTTTCTTAGGATTAATCTTGTGCCTTTGTTTTAATTTTGTTATCTTTTTTGTTTTAATATTTTAATATTTATTTAATTTTTCTCTTTTCATGTTGACCCTCATTAGGGATTTGCTCAGATCATTTTAAATATTTATTAATTGGTCTGAGAAAGACTCGCGCGAATGTGCAATACAAATTATAAGGCGATTATGAAGATACAAATGGGGACCTTAATAGGAGGATGTGGTTTTATTGGCTAAAAACTTTGCATGATTTATTTAAATATACATTTATAAATCTGAAATGAGTTCAAATCAAAACAAAAAATGTATGATATATAATAAATATGAGCATGTTTTCACATTTACAATTATTGACAAGTCAAAACAACGCCCTGATTTTTTTTATCTTTTTATTTTTTATATATATTAAATTGATATTTTATATATTATTTATTTTTAAAAAATAATTTGTCGCATTTAACATAAATAATAGGATTTATGTTTTTTGTAGCTTTTCACGACTATTGAGCATAACATATTTTTACAGAACATAGTAGAGATTATTTCTTTCGGACAATAATATCGCCTTCGTAATGACATAAAAATGTGTCTCCTACGACAAAACTAGCTGTAAAATCTTGTATTGTTCTTTGTTTTAATCTCTTCGTATTTTTGTTAGTCATAATTTTGTTATATCTCTTAAAAAGAATGTTGTAAATTACTTAGTCCCTAGAATAAAGCCCAAAATTGTATCTATACGTGCTCTGTTAAACAATTTATTTATAAGAGCTTAATTTCTTATAGACAAAAACAAAATAACTTAATAAACAAACAAAAAAGAGACATGAAAGAGTTAGGAAAGGGACCAAATAGAAACAAGTGACAGCAAGTAAGAAACAAGTGAAAGACACGAACGAGATAAAAAAATGACAAAAGAGAGTCAACAGAAAGACAATAAAGAGACGAAAAAGAAACAAGAAAGAGGAAACATAGAGGCAAGAAAAAAGCAAGAAAAAGACAAAAGAATGACAACAGATAGACAAGAGAGAGTAACAAATGATTAAAAATAGAAACACAATAGATGGACAAGAGAGAGAGAGAAAGACAAGACATAAACAAGAGAGAGACAAAAGATATACAAAAGAGAGACACGAGATAGACAAAAGAGAGTCAAGATATATAAAAAACCGACAAGAGAATAACAAGTGAGACACAAAAGAGAAGGAAAAAAGATATAAGAGAGAGACAAAAGTAAGAGAAGAACAATATAAAAGAGAAACAAAAGACAAAAAAGAAAAACAAAAGCGAGACAAGAGCGAAACAAAAAAAAATTAAAGGAGAAACAAAAGAGCTAACAGAGATAGAAAAGAGAATGCAACAAAAAGACAAAGAAAATTCAAGGAAGACAAAAAAAAGAGTCATAAACAAAAGAGAAACGAGTGAGAGGCAAGTAACACAAATAAAAGACAAGAATAAAATAAAAGAGAAACAAAGAGGACACAAGAAAGACACAAGGGAGATACAGAAAGAGACACAACAAAGAGACAAGAGAGAGACACCACATGGGCAAGAAAGAGAGACGAGAGAAACAAGAGAGAAACACAAGATTTACAACAGGGAAACAAGATATAGACAAAAGATTGACAAAGATAAGAGAGCGACAAGAGAAAGACAAGAAACAAAAAGACAAAAGAGAGGAAAGAAAGATACAAGAGAGAAACAAGAAAGAAACGAAAGAAAAACAAAAGAGAAAGTAGAAAAAATGAAGAGAAACACAACAAAAAAGACAAGAGAAAAACAAGTAGAACTATTTATTAAAATGTAATGGGTACTAGTAATGTTGTTAACAAAAGGTTATATTATTAGTGTGATCTGACAAATACACTTAAGCCTATTAGGCTATTGTGTTATCATACAAAATTCAAAGGCTTTGATACTATTATTAATTTCGAATGAAACCGAAGATACTTTTCAATCTTTTTACTATACATTTTAAATTATTTTTTAAATATTATGCCGAATACGTTTTATGAAATTAACTATTAAATGCCATACAATCTGACACATTAAATACTTTGTTTTTCAATACTTCAATACTCAATTAAGATACAAAATACAACAATGTTGCCATAAACTGTCTACGACAATTGAAACATGCAATGGTAAATTTCAATTAAATTAATTGAAATATCTTGTTTTTAACACTGAACGAGTCGATAATAAATCTATTTTTTCATTTCATTTCAGTTCTAAACATTCACTTTATTTGAGGTACATTTTAACTCCTATTTCCTCCTTCTCCTTGTCTATAACAATGTACATTAAGCTATTGAGGTGACACTACATTTTTAATGCAAACATATTTTGTATGTCATGTTTCGCCAGGACTCAATTCTTTGATTTAAATTTGATTTAAATTCTACAAACGTTTTCTAATAAAAATTTAAACATAAAAACCTATGCGAGATTTATATTTCATAACAAAAATTTCTAGACTTCTGCTGCCAACAATCGCTAGAAATTAGATCTTGGGACCTGTAGGGTAAGTGGAGAAGTATAATTTAAACCCTAATTTATTTTATTTAATTATTATTTTTTTCAACTTAGCTTTCGTGGCATAGACTTCTATAGAAACTTACGAATACAAATGTTTCTAAACTTTAGGGACAGGATTTAACCATACTACCTTTGAACAAATACCTAATTTTCACACAAGGGTGTGTACATGGACTCATAGACTAAGTCATCACTTGAACCAACTAGCAATTCTCGCAAAAAACGGACAAAGCGCATTTCTGATTCTTTAAATTTCTATATTTTGCCAACAGCTCTCAGAGAAGCTTTTGACGGAGGAAAAACGAAGAAGGATTCGTTTTTCTTTTTTTAATAAACTTTTTTTTAAAATATTATCTTCATTGTCTACTTGGCATTACTACTCATGGAACTTATTTCATTGGCAAAAGTACAAAAAATCCCTATGTCCTTTCCAAAACTTTTTTGTATACAATTAGACGCGTAGATAGCGGAGATTAAGGAAGGAGTGAAGTCCCACACGTAAAAATCGAACAATGTTATTTGTAGATATCTAAATTCATTGTAGATGCATTATGTTTATTACGATAAAAAATTTTTAAATTACTCTAATTAACTAAATACACTCTCTAATGCACTCTCTTCTCCTCCAAGAATATTACTGACTACCAGCCTGAGAACGTTGACTTACGTTTCTTCAACTTTTTTTTTTATCAAAAACTTCAAACAAGGGATCGCAGATTCAGCTCAATAGGAACGTTAAAGTATATACTTTACTATAATAACTCATGCGCAACCAGTTTTCCCATGTCCATCATATCTGGTCGGGTATAAGCTTTCACAGAATGAAATTGATCCGGTGTTTTGAAAAAAGACCTCTTTGTGATGGCATTAATTACGAAACACGGACATAATTTCTTAGTTTATAACTCTTCCAAAATTACCAACATAGTCTAATACTACACATCATTAATAAATAAGAGATAAATAAGAATCTTTTAACGAATCTGTAATTCTGCAGTGTTGCAAAAACCACCTTACGAGCTTACAGAGCAACAATTACGACAATCAAAGGGTTAATTTATAATCATTTCTATCAACTAAAACTATCAGAAGAGTTATTCATGTATAAAGAATGATCTTAGTTTAAAGTATAGATTTAAAAACTTGTAAATTTACTGTTAGTCGATCTACTGAATAAAATGTAGTAAATCATAATAAAATTAAGCGAAATAAGTATACACATATGTGTATATTATGAATTAAACTATATAATTAAATTATTATCAATAAAATTTTTAATTTTTACCAGGCTAAGGTCGTTCATATTAAAACGATAATATAATATTTAAGATTATTAAAAAGAATTATTGCCAAGATCACTGATGATGGATATTTGGCAATACTCAAAACTGTATGGTCAGCCCAAAATTAAATTAATTAAAATAATATAAAATGAATTTTTGTTGTTGTAGTTCACCACTCTTCGAAAAAAACCTCCATATGATGTGTTAAATAAATGACCTAAACCCGTTGAAAATCTTATTGATAAAATTAAAATCGATAAGATTAAAATCGTATTAACAAATATTATATTATAACATTTAAATAAATTAATAAAATTTAAAATCCAAATCTTCGTTAACTATTTATTAACATTTAATTCATGGCAACGTAGAGTTTTTAACATTTAAACAATATATAAATAACATTGCCCCTGTTAATTTCATGTTAAAATGACATTTATCTTTTTACATTTAAACACACTGTAAAAAATTACGCATTTTAAATAACAGAAATAAATACGTTTAAATAACAAACGTATGTTAAAAGCTCAGCAACAATAAGTTAAATGTATTATTTTTCATTAATTTTCTTATAATTTGCTTTAAATGATTTATATATATATTAACCGCATTAACAATATTAATATTTTGTGCAACAAGCAATGCATTCATTTCATTGTTGCATTTTATTAACATTATGTTAAGAATAATAAATATTTAACATTCTGTTATAAATTATATGTGTTACACATTTACTTATTTTTGCATACTCGTACGAGTGCATACATACATGCAATTGCCTTAAAGATAGAACTCTAACAATTCGCTTTGGCAATTATTTTCAAAAAATAACAATAAATAATGTTCAAATAAATTTAAATAAAAAATATTATATGTTCAACAAAAAGTTATATATAAATTGTAAATTTATAATTTTTAATAGTTAGAAAAAATTTAATATAAATAGAGAATGAAAATCGTTTTTCAAAACTTACCTATCAAAAGCAATCGTCTGTTAACAACTTGAGCGGCTCCAGAGTAAACAAAAAAAAAAACTTTAAAATCGCATGTGCTTTGACATATTTTTTTTTCACTTATGAAATTGTATTACTTTGACAGCAACTATTAAATTATTATTTATTATATTAAATGATTATTAAATCAATTATTTTTATCACAATTCAAATAAGTTAAATATTTATAAACAAATAAAAAAAACTTTAAAAAACACAACACAGAATTTTTTAACGAAAATCTACGCGGCGATTGAATAAACACAATTTCAGTACTGTTTGTGACGACAAAGCTTTGGTTTTTTTTTAAGTTTTATGCTGAGTTTCAAAACAAGTAACGTTAATAACGGCTTTTACATAAAAAAAATTGAAAAATTAGTCATGAATAGGAGTTCAATAACGCAGGGTTGCATTTTTGGAAATCTAAAAATTAATTTATTTAAATCATTAAAAATGTAATTGGCAACTAGTAAAATTTTGATAATAATCATAATAATAATCATAATAATAATATATTAAAATATATATTCGTTTTCTATTTCTAAGGAATAAAATAAAAAAAAATATATATTAAGTTATTGATCATTATTTTCATTATTATGAAAATTGATCATTATTATTAAGTTATTGATCAAAAAATTATTTTCTTATTAATATTTTTTATGTGAACAATTTGAGCAGCTCCAAAGTAAACAAATTTAAGCTGACAGCCCAGGAAATTTCATTCAAATTTACATAATTAATTATAGATATATAGAATTATTATTATATACTATTATTATATATTATTATTATGTATTATTATTATATATTATAATTATATATTATTATTATATATTATTATATATTATTATTATATATTATTATATATTATTATTATATATTATAATTATATATTATTTTAATACATTGTTATTATATATTATAATTATATATTATTTTAATACATTGTTATTATATATTTTAATTATATATTATTTTAATACATTATTATTATACATTATTATTATATATTATTATTATATATTATTATTATATATTATTATTATATATTATTATTATATATTATTGTTGTATATTATTATTATATATTATAATCATATATTATTTTAATACATTATTATTACATATAATTATGTATTATTATCATATATTATTATCATATATATTATTATTATTTAATTATTATTCTTACATTAAAATTAATATATAGTTAATTATAAATATATTATTCGATAAAATCATTATTATATATTATTATTATATATTATTATTATATATTATTATTATATATTATTATATATTTTTATTATATAATTAATTATAAATTTATTCTACATATTATATATATTCTTCTTATAATTGTTTTTATTATTGTTACTATAAATTAGTTTTACAACATTAATAATAATTATTACAATTTATTATTATGTTCTCTGAAACTGATGTAATTAAATGAATTTTAATAAATATTGTGTACAAAAACTATCAATTAATAATATAATTGACTTTTCATCAGTTATACATATATGCATATTTTTCATGACAACAATGATATGAATTTCCAAAAGTGAGCAAATAAATATATCAAATAAATAGATTTTTAAACAAAAATATTCAGTAAACGTTGGGAATAAAGTTTTAAAAACGATTTCCATTAAAATTATTTATTAAATAATTAGTCAATTCTCTGACACACAGCAAACATTTTTTTGTCTATTTCGATTTTACCTGAAATTCTAAAATTCAATAATTATTCGGTTCTAAGATTTTTACAGATTTATGGCCAACCATCGATTAAGTAAACAGTCGCTTGCTACAAAAGCTGACAACTCTTACTGCAGTTCATTTATTTTCAAGACACTATCCAACTTCTATTGCTCAGTGATGTGTGTGCTATTGAAATTGATTTGCTGAACTACATTTTTAATATTCCTAACTATTATACTCTACATCTGTCAATTTATGTTAAAGACCGCAGTCGGTTCCAATGTCTTAAATATGTCATGCAACTAAGTAACAAGTTTACATGTTGCCTAATGGTATTAGCAGATGAGAATGCGCCACTAAAAACGTCTTTGTTCTATAGGACATGAATTTCAAAAACGAAACCTATAATTTATATGATGATAGGACTGCATTTGTGTAGCTTCTCAAATCCAATAACTCATACTCATTCAGTTTCAGTTCGACCATTCTATTGCCACTTCCATAATATATTCCATATTTTTTCCTTATCTTCCAGTTATAACAAATTCAAATTTAATATCTTATAAAGCACCATATTCTACGCATTAAATCTGGACCTTACTGCATACTGAAATCGATTGTCTGGGACAAACCAATATTGAATAACTAAGGCTAATATATAATCAATCAACACAGCTGCAACAGATCGTTTTACTATAGACTTTCTAATGAAGGTGATTTATGTGAGAAGAAATATAGCAAAAATAATAAATAAACGATAGCTATCAGATTTACAATTTGTGCAATCATCATCCATAGTTATATAGTCCATGTAGGTCCTAAGCTTGCTATACGACATTCCTCCATTCCACCTTCTCTATTTTTAGCTTTTATCTTTCAGTTAATGATCTTCATATCTCTCATATCTTACCTAACACTATCACTCCATGTCTTTCTCGGCCTTCGTTTTCTTCTCGTTGTTTGAATTTCACTCTCGAAGATTTGTGTCCTATCCACTTCATTATATATATAAATATATATATATACCTTACATATTTTATATATATATATATATAATTAGATTGAATAAATTTTAACTATTTATTTTATTTGTATAATTGTATACATATAATCTTCGGTTTCGTTAAAATATTTTCAAACCCTCAACCCTCTCGGGCTATGTGCCTGGGGTAGTTGGGATTACCAGTTGGTTTTTTTGATAGAATGATACGATTCATATATTTTTCTAACAATATTTTTATTGAAACAAATGAGTGAATGATTTGACATCCACGAGGACTCAAAGAGTGTCCTTATGCAATATTTACTTTACATATTAATTTAATCACGTTACAAATTTATTTCCAAATAAACAGAAAAAATCAGAATAAATAAAAATGAAGAGAGAATTACTGTGAAATCCATTCGCATGTAAATTGTAATTGAGTCAAAATGAAATGAAAAATTTTATATGCAAAATTTTGCAATGGGAAGAAGAAGCATTGGAAATGAAATGCAACCAAACGGAAAAGAAAATATGAAATCTCAGTTGAGCGCCGCACAAGCACAAATTCACACGTAGATTGGTTGGATGCGATGGTGAGCATCCGGAATGGGTAATTGCGCCGGCATTCGTTTGGTCTAAGTATTGGGTTGACAGAAAATAGCTTATAGTTCAACTCATTCATCCAATCTGATTTAAGTCAACCGTGCAGTAAATTATCAAATGAAAGAAGTGTTGAAGCATGGAGGTGTTGAGATGTTGAGATGTTGAGCTGTTGAGGTACCGAAGTGTTGGAATGTTGAAGTGTTGAAGCGTTGGAGTGTTAGAGTGTGCTACCATTTCCAACACCCAATTGTCATGCAGATACTAGTACGTCCTTATACTCGAACTCATCTATTCAGATTCGCATGTAAATTGTAAAATTTGTTTTTCGTTTGTTTGTTTAAATTCCTCGCATTATGATTTGCTTGATTCCTTTTCTAATTCTCACTGCTGATTTATATTCATGGGTTGGGACTTACAACGCAAAGGTTGAGTTATTTTTTCAGAATTTTTTCATTTTTTTTTTCTTTAATATTTTTTGTGCAAATTACATTGAAAATTTGATTTACATTCGAAACTAATTTGGTCGAAAATTACAATTTTTGAGTGCATGAAATTTGTAAATCACATTCTCAGCTATTTTAATTCAATGAAAGTTAGTAAACAAGATATATCATTTTTTATGCATAATATAAAAATAATTTGAATTTATATATGCAATAATAAAAATCTACATAAAGATAATCGAAGACTACAACCTTCTACAAAGAACATAGAAATTTCTATGTTTTTACTCTTTCATCAAAATATGATATATGAGTTTTACAAGTTCTTACAGAAATAAATTTGGTACAAATATAAGTATTTAAATATGGTATATAATGCACATAACAAGGATATTGCATTAGGAGTCGTCGTAAGCACGTCGGTCCTCAGGACTTCCTGGGAAAGTATTGGAAAGTATTAAAAAAGATGAACGACAGTCTACCTCGGGTGTGGACTTTAGATTCACTTTTACAATTGGAATTGTAAAACACGTGAGTCCTTTTTCATTGCTGTGTTAGTTATTTCCGTTGAAGTCAACATCCCATTTAAGTTGCATCACACATCTAATAAGAATACTGTGTGGGATCTTTCACATTTGACTAGACTGGAGTATTACTCTTTGTTACTTTGCAGTCCGAATTCACATGCAAGTTGTATTCAGGTCTATGTATAACTCTACAAGTGATCCATTTACTGGAACTCATAGTTGAGGATGATATATGGGTTGTACAGTTATTAAGAATATATTAGTTTAAAAATCTCATGAGAGATTAATAAAAACTCTTGAACAGTTAATTACTAAGAGTTTATTTTGTAAAAATGAGATACAAATTCTACATAGATTAAAGTTGCATCAGCAGACAACTTATTGATCGAAGCGAAGTTCAATATAAATTGCTAAAGTGTTATAATAGTTATATACTCGATCCTTATGCACGTGGAAATGAATTATGTTAGAAAAGTGGTTTGTGGGACTAAATTATAAATTATAATAATCCATTTATTTGAGTATATCGTATATAGAAAGCTAGCTAAATTTGATTACGTTGTAAAATTTAGAAAATCTAGAGTTGCACTTGTATTTAAAGGGGATATTAGTAATAGTTTAATGAATGAGAGTTATATTCAACGATAGAAATCACAGATCGCATAATGTCAGGATAGATAACTAACTATAAATCATGTAACTTAAATTTAAATTAAACATATAAGAATATTGAATTTAAAAGTAATATAATTGAAAATTACTTTCCATGGATAGTAACATACATAACATATAATTCAATAGCGCCATTATTTTGGGGAAA
The DNA here is from genome assembly GCF_002237135.1 of Teleopsis dalmanni. Classification (NCBI taxonomy): domain Eukaryota; kingdom Metazoa; phylum Arthropoda; class Insecta; order Diptera; family Diopsidae; genus Teleopsis; species Teleopsis dalmanni. The sequence continues at coordinate 163,736,089 of NC_051846.1, read as the reverse complement.
GATTACAAACTTGAACTCCAATAAGAAGATATTGAAATTGATAAAGAGAGAGAAACCGAAATTGATAAAGAGAGAGAGGAAAAAAAAAGAAAAAAGTTCGAAAGAAAAAAAGATCAAGAGAAAGAACCAAAGAAGAGATAGAAAAACCGCAAGGAAAAGAAATAGAAAAACCGAGATAAAGAGAAAAAAAATCGAAAGAGAGAGACCAAAAAAGAGATATAAAAAACGAAAGAGAGAGATTAAAAACAAAACACAGAGAAAAAGACCGAAAGAGTAAGAGAAAGGTCGAAAGAAGCAGAGAGAAACCGAAATTGATAAAGAGAGAAATACCGATTAAAAAAGAGAGAAAAGATTTTAAGGGAGAGAAATACCGAGAGGGATATAAAGAGAGAGAGTAAAAGAAGACCGAAAGAAAAATGTCTGAAAGAAAAAAAACCGAAAAAAGAGAGAAAAACCGATAGAAAGAGAAAGAAAAAAAACCGAAAAAAGAGAGAAAAACCGATAGAAAGAGAAAGAAATAGAAACACCAAGAGAGAGACCAAGAGAGAAAGAGAAAAAAGACCGAGAGAGAAAGAAAGACCGAGAAAGAGTTATAAAGAACGAAATAGTGAGAGAAAGACCGAAAGAGAGAGGAAAAGACCAAGAGACAAAAAGACTAAGAGAGGGACAAAGACCAAAAGAAAGACTAAGAGAGAAAAAAAGACTAAAAGAGAAATTTTATTATTATTATTTTTAAATTATATTATTATTTTTTTATTATATTAAAATTTTAATATTATATTATTATTTTTATATTTTGTAATATTGTCAATGAGAATCTAATACACTGTTCTTTTTACTATATATAAAAATCATATTAATATTGGTAATGCTGATAATGCAACTTAAATTTTTATATGTTATATTTTATATATAATTTATATATTATTTATTATTTATGTATATTTTTATTAGTCTTTTACACTAACACTTTCAATTAGAATCAATTTGTTTTTTTTTAATAAAAATTATGCTATTGTTTTATGGTAGATCAAGTTTGTATAATATATTATTATATTATTATATTATTATTTTTATAATATATTATTATTTTTATATTACATTATTATTATACTAGTTTTAACTATTTTATCAGACTTCCACATTAATATTTTCAGTGAGAATCTAGTATTGTTATTTAAATTATAATAATGTAAATGTTTTTGACAGCTTAAATTTTTATAATATGCTATATATATTGTATCATTACATATTAATATTATATTATTGCTTTTATATTATATCATTAATTTTGTATTACATTATTATTTTTACATTATATTATTATTATATGATTACTATTTTAATCTTATATTATTATTATTATATTATATTATTAATAATAAAAATAAAAAATAATGTATTATAAAATTTATTTTATTCACTTTTTGTACTTAAATCAACCACTGTGCGTCTGGTCGTAGTATTTTTATCACAAGTTACCAGATGGTATTTGTTTTTGTTATTGCCTGCATTCAGCTGTATGAAGGCGAATGTTGGTAAATTAACAATATCGTGTTTTTTAAATGTGGTAATGTTGTAATTTATACCAGCTGTTTACATAATTTATTTACTATTTTATAAATTTATTTATATGAATTAGAATTTGTTATAATAAAAGAAATTATCGAAGGAATCGTGCAAGTGCGATGTCGAGCGAGAAAGTAAACATGAATTTATTAATTTATTAGTATTTATTATGAAGAGGAAATATTATTTATATATACCACTTTCATTTTCAGATTAAACGAACTCGAGTACGGAAGGAACCATATAAAAGGTGGACGGATTATGAGCACAAACTGCTCATTGAATTCTTAAATGAAAATAAACCGATAGAGAAGCCAACAGCACAAATTTACTACACAAGATTTGCCAAAAAAAATCAAATCGAAGTTGATTGGGGGAATATACGCTGTAAGGTACGGAATCTACGAGATGTATATAAGAAGGCTCTAAACTTACCAAATCCAACGGAAGATGGACTTTGGCAAGACGAAAACACAATTCAAGGTAAAAATTTATACTTATTTTTAATTAAAATGTATTATCAAGTGTTTCTTTTTGCAGGTCAAAGACTTAAAATATGTCCCTTGTTTAACGATTTAAGAGTAGTGTTTGGAAACTTAACAACTAGTCAGCAAAGGCCTGTTAATACAACACTAATAGAAAGAGACGATGACACTATAATATCGATACAAAACTATCAATCAAATGAAGACATCTCTATAAATGTAAAATTAGAAGACGACTATCTGGAAAGCATTTCTCCATCGCCGTCACACAATGCTAGCAAGCGAATATACTCCTACACGCCATTGTCGGAAACATTAGATATGCAAGCAAATATGAATGAGCTTAGGGACAACAATATGTTAGATTTAGAGGTACGTAGGAGGAAACATAGTCTTACGGAACAACAGTTTGCTCTTGAGCATGAAAGATTTTTGCTGGAAAAGGAAATTAAACAAAGGGAAATATATTTAAAAGAGAAGGAGCTGGAGAGTAAGGAAAAAATTCAAATACTAGAGTTAGAAATGAAAGAGAGAATAGCATTAAAAGAGATTGAGTCTAAAGAAAAGTTAGCTTTAGAGGAATTGAATATGCGTTATGGAAATTTAGAAACTATAAATTGATTATTATGAATAGTATATTAATATCAGAAACAATAATTTTATTTTCTGTATAAGTCGTCATGTTGAACTATGACAAGCTGATATTGTTATGATCCATGCATGGTCCTGATAAACAGAATCGTATGCATGTATAATTACAATATAATTACAATGCAATACATTAAATGATATGAAAAGGGTTGTGCTAATTTATATTTAAGTTAGGTTAGGTTATGCCGGTGACCCCAAAGGATCCACTCAGGCCTATAGGCCCATTTTATTATCGCATAATTAGATAATTTGTATTTAAAGGAACAGAAATATAGGAAGAAATCTTGCTAAATATAGAAAGAAATATGAAATATGAAATCTAATAGGCAGTAGGTGAACTAAATTTGACAGCAACATTTTAAACTTCAAAAGTTTTTCTTCCCCTTTTTTAATTTTTTTTTCTTACACCAATTTGGAAATCTAATCTGGTGCAAGCTTCTAATCAAACCAAGTTCAATTCCTGATAAAATTCAAAAATGTATACGAACTATTAGACTAGCAAATATTTCCAAAGACAACTGATAATGAATATTCGACATTCAACTGATAATGAATATATTAGCAGCTATATGATCAGCCGAAAAATGTACTTATTTAAAAACAAATTTTTGTTAAACATACATATTACGTTAATAAATTTTTCTAGTTAATATTATTCCCCACTATGTGATCCATAATTAAATTATTAGATTTTAAAAGAGTGTGTTAGTACTCCACAGACAAATTATTAAAAATAATATTGAAATTAATTTCAAAATAGAAACTATACATACTACTAACAGATTAATGGTTGATGGTAGAGACATTAATGAGCAGAATTTCTAAAAACTCTCGGAAATATTCTTAAGTTCATACCACTTAAACTTATATCATGTGTTATGGTGTTGCTAATACTAATCTTTATGCTATATTAAACACTTAAAAATTTACAAAAAGATATCTATATACTTTGAAATAAAAATTTCATTATTATTTCTACATTCTCCCATAATCTAAGTAGTAGACTAAATAGTAGCACTCTCTCCAACTAGTAGACCCTAACAAATACTATTCGTTATATATTATTTAAGGTAATACTTAAGATTTATTTATTTATGCATTAGTAATTGTACAAACTATGTTAATTAATTTAAAATATTAATAAAAATAAATGTTTAACAATAGCTTCTGTAAGTACTCTTTACATATGCAGAGATATTGATTTGTTTATTAATCATACTAGAGTATACAAAATATATACATTTTTTCTTTATTTTGATTACAAAAATAGAGTTTTTTGCATTTCTTAACAAATCTCACATTTTTGTTATTCATTATTATTTTAAAACAATGTTTCAATTATAAGTTGTGTCTATAAAATTAGCACAATAACAAACGATATAAAAGAATATCGAACGTTCCCGTATTAACATTTCAGCATTTCAAAGTATTGAAATAAAGGGATTACATTTCACCTGCATACTTGCAGGTAAAAAAATATTTAAAAAAATATTAAATGATTGAAAAAAAATAAAATATTAAAAAATTTTGAATTTCAGCGAATTAAAATTAAAATAAGGAATTTGAAAATGTTATTGAAATAATAAAAATTAATTATTTAAATTGTTGAGCATCTTTAATTGTGTAAACGGACATTTCACCTTCTTGAACCTCCAGACCGACTAAAGTAGAATCATTTTGATGTGGAACTTCCTTCTTTGCATCTTTTGGAAATGCATCCAACAAACCAGGTGGAATTTTAGTTTTACCCTCATGCCGAACAACAGCTGGTAACGTAGCGGAATCTAAGAATTTATGGATCTTTGGTCCACCGGGTATTTTGACTGGTTGTCGCTCATCAAAAAACTGAGAGAATTTAAACGTTTATTTAAATTTGTGGTACTAAGTATGACATAGTATATATTTTAATTAAATTATTTTTAAATAAAGATCTTGAGTGTTTAAATTTTTATTTAAATTTGTGGTACTAAGTATGAAATATATTTTTTTTTATTAATTAATTTTTAAAAAACAAATTTTAAAACAATGGCGTTACATTATTTTTAGTTAAAATATTGACAAAATAAATTATTAGTTTTTATTAAAGCAATGGAAGATATCAAAATAATAAGCATATTAAAAGTAAATTCTGTTTAAAAAAAAATAAATAAATGTGATATTAACAGAAAATAAACCACGATTACTAAGCAGTAAAATAATTCTAGGCAGTATCAGATTAAGGTAAATAAATATCAAAGATAATACATTTTTCTACGCCAGCTTACAAATTAATAACAAATCCAAAATAAAGAAAAGTTCACATTTCCATATCCAACAATATAAATATCAAGCAAATCGCAAGGAGCTGAACACGTTTCAGTATATAACTATAGTAAACACCTGCTCTACACATAATCACACTACTGCGAAATTTAATATATAACAGGATAATAAAGGTCCAATCTGTTTCACATATTCTCCCACACATTCACATCTGTTTCATTCACTATTCTCCCATAATCCCCTACACTATTCTTCCAATACACACACCCCATCACAAGTAAAGCATTTGTCTTATAGCATAATAATATTCTGTAGGTCTATTCACGCTACTACAGATTATATCAAAAGCATATAATTATCATTCTACCATAACAGATCCTTGTCAACGTTAGTCTGCATTGGAATTTTACTTTTTTTTCAAAATACTCATGTTAGCCATTTTGAATTTAGTTGAAATCGAAAAAAAGATTGTGAATGCCCATATAGTATTCGGAACACTTTTCTTGTATTTTAGGTATGGTAAATTGTCGAAAGAGCAAATTAAAGACTACAATAATAACGCATGTGTCTTTTTATTATTGTTGTTGTGCTAACCCACGGAGATCTATTGAGCATATAACATAAAACTAATTACAAATATATACGTATAAATCGATGTGCATAAATGATGATAGTAAGGGAGGAGCGAATTGTTTAGGAGTAAGAATGTATTGGAGGTGGGCGGAATTTAGATTAAATTCAACCTGTGTCAAAACGGAGAAACCTAGCCACTTCAATGGGACGGAGCTAAAGATGGAATATATGTCTAGTAGTTGGTACAGATCCTTGAGACGGAACAATAATATCGAAATTCTACTCGTTTGGTATGCTATCATCTACCTAAATCGTTCAAATATTTTATATGTTGAACACCTATCAAGACTTGGTACAAATCTTAAGTTCTAAAATATAAAGATTTAAAGGCTCATTAAATATTAGAAACTATTTTGAGAGAACCCCTATTAAAATTATGTGTTAGCTTGAAGAAGTAGCCTTGTTAGGTACAAGACCACTTAAGCTCAAATGATGGCTCATTGTAGTACCATAGGATTAACGTTTGTATATACGCCGACTAGAGTTCAGCGTACAAGCAACGCGGAAAGGCACGACTCCCCCATTGAGTAGATATGAATCAACCTAACAATTCTATAAAGTGGGCGAAGTTCCTAGTTTTGCAGGATGACAGCTTTGAAAGGAGACGGATGAAGGACAAAGATTTGAAATCTGATTTACAAGTATAAAATGTTTAAATAAAAAATCTCGTCATCTTTTATAAAAATATGGAAAGAGGAAATAATGTTTTATATACTGTGTGATATTTGATATATAATATGTAATATTTGATATTATAAATAATATTTGATATTATAAGTAATATATATAAGTAATACATATACAATATTACTAACCCTATATGAAGGGTTAGTAATATTGTATTTCATATATTAAGAAAGCTACAGTAGCCTAATGCCTCGCCTCTACGCAACAAGCAAAGTCATTTTAATATAAACTGTTATTTTTTACGTTTCATATACCACAAAACTTATTGCTAATATTTTTGAATATCTAAAAACTTACATTTTTACATTCGGAAGATATATATGCCTTTTTCGGTAATTTTGTTGGTACATTTGGTATTAGATCTCTCTCATCGTAGGTCGACATTTTACCAACATTATGTGACATGAAATCCAATTTCTTGAAAACAGGCGAATCATTGATGTTTGATGTTGTGCTAATAGGCTTAAATCTGGTCATGAGTGGTGTGGTTGAAGTTTTGTGAATGTACGCTCTAATTGGACTGACAACATTATTGAATTCATTGTTAGTTTTCTTTACTGGTGTTTTTATATTTTGAAATAAATCAAGTTTAGGCATATTCATGTTGAAAGCATAACGATTCTCCTTATTCTCACCGCGTTCATATAAACGTTTAGTTGTTCCTAAAGGTTCTTCAAATACTAGAAAATTGAATATTAAGAAACAAAAAAATAGTATAAAGAAATAAATAAAAAATAAAGAAAAATCAAACAAACCTTTTCCTGGAGTTTTTTCTTCATGGACTAAATCAATTGTTTCAGTAACTTTTGCTGCTTCTGCTTCTGCTTCTTTCATTTTAATTGCATTGTTAGCAATTTTAGCATTTGTTTGAGCCATGTACTTATTAATTAGATAATCAACCTCTTCCATTGTGTCGTCAAAATTCAATGACTGTTTACTAACATCAATTTCATTTTTAGATTGTCGACTGGACTCAGTTTCTTGTTTGATAGCATTCAAAGACATAGTAGATTTAATCATTTCTTCTATTTCATCCTGATCATATGTATTGTCCTCATCCGAAACTAAATCAATTATGGAATCATCACATTCCAAATCAATGTGGGTAATATTTTTGTCATCCACATCAAAGCACAATTTTGAAATATCTGCATTTTTACTGCCCGATGTTATTTTTAACATATTTTCATTTTTATTATCTGGTGATAAACATATCAAATCACTATTGTTTGAATGAGTATCTCCAACATCTGCTCCGACAAAAGCTTGTTTTGCTTTATCTGGCAAGTCATACTTAAAAAGATTGCAATAATCGTATGCTGTACTATAGGAACTAGTGGTTATTTCACTGCTGGAATCTTTTTTAGCTGTGTGATAACTTATGCGTGACACTTCGGACTCATTATTCTCTTCCATGATAGTGGACGGACGCATTAAACCGACCATTTTGACTGGTGATATTTCTGGTTCTACTAAATCTAAAAAGGTATTTTCCCACAAACGTGTTGGAGGCTCAATATCATCTAGTTGTGTCATATCACCGCAAGATATATTCTTAAATTCTTTTGTTTGATCAATATGCATTTTCTGCAAATTCGAAACCAAGTTACGTTCATCAGGTTTATTCATACCATCTAAATTGATAAAGGATTATACAAAATATTGAAATATATTTTATATATTACTTTACCTTGCACTTCCCCGTCTTTTAGATCACCATATAAATATTTGTGCAGTGTGCTATCTGGATCAGATGCTGTTTTGTCGCACATCTTTTCCAGAGTCTCGAAACTATCATTGAAACTCTCATCGTATTGATCATCACTGGCAAAACATTTGCGAAACATTTTTGTTTACTAAAAGAATATTAAGTTTAAAAGTATTTGTATTTGAATAATAAAAAATATTAACAAGCTTTGACGATTTTTATTTGTATTATTTGACACTTTAAATCAAAAAATATTTTGAAAATGTGTAACTTGACGCAACTTTGTTTGGACAAAACCTGTTGCTAACACAAATGCATAGTGGCGTCTTGCCAATATTATAAATTATACATACCAATTTCAGTGTATTTTTTAGTAAAATACTTTAAAATATTATTAGAAAAATGTTCTGTGATGTATACAATATTTATTAAATATATTTAATACCGTTTGCAAAGAAACTGTGTTTTCTACGTAGCACCAATTTGAATGCAATGGCAGCCGCTGCCGATTACGGAGTAACAACAACAATAATAAATGTCAATTTGCGTGCTGTCATAAATCTTGCAGTATTGCCAATTCAAATAAACGCGTATCAAAAAAAATTTATTTTAATATTGTATTATTTCAAAAAATTAAGAAACTAAAACGTGAAAGAGCACTACAGACTACATTATTATTATAATTATAATAATAATTATTACAAATTATTATTCTACAAACGCCATATACAATATTAATAATTTATATGAACGACTAAAGTATAACTTTTCTATTTGCAGAAAAAATTTTAAATGATGTTTAAGTATATATTTCTATATTTATTTAAGATTTATTAATTAATATTCAACAAATCAGTTTTAATATAATTTTTTGAACAACGTAAAGCGCCATCTATAAGTCAACTAAAAGTGCTTAAAATTTTCACAGCAGTGTGGCGCTGTTGCTTTTTCTGTGAGAGCGTAATCACGAAGAGAGCATACATTTACGGTAAATAAAGTATTTGCTGCTGTCCACATATTTGTTATTGCATTATTCGAGAAATGAATTCGTTCTGCACAAAATAAGTTATAGTTTTTTATTTTGTTTATAAGGTTTTTTGTTAAAAATAGTAAATATTATATATTAAATAAATATGAAAAAAATATTTTTACTTGTTGCTGTGATAATAACACTGTTGGGTTGTGTCAATATTTCGCAGGGTAAATTTAAAAACTGTATCTGCCTTAAGTCTTTTGTTTTGTGACAATATGGATACTTTCTTTCAACATTAATTGATTAAAACATAATACGTGAGAGTTTATTGTCATTAAAAAACTTAATATTTTTTATGTTTGCATTTACCTTTAAATAACGTACTTTGGTCCAACTTTTAATTTCTAAATCAGCAATTAAATATCAATTAAAGAATATAAAATGCCAGTTATGGAGAATGTGCAATTTCAAGGTCTTTCTTTAATGACTCAAGCCTCTAAAATGTTATTTAATGTAAAATTTATTTAAATATTAACCTTTAAAAATTTTACCATTAAAAAATTAATTTGTTTATTTGTTAAATACAAGCATAGAGTGACTGTGATTAGCTAATAGTCAATGAAAAAAAAAAAGAAGAGAAAGATAAAAAATTTTTCTTAAGATCCACTTTTTTCTTAATTTTAATATATCATAAATCATCGATAATTACAAACCTAATGAATAAAATATTTAAAAATTTCATATCTTTCATTTTAAGGTTTACTGCGGCGTTGCTATCAATGTCGATCGCGAGGTGAGTTGGGAAGTTGCAAGGATCCATTTTCATTTAATGCAACCGACGTAGAGAATGAGCCGGGACTATCAGCAATACCCTGTGCATCAGGTTGGTGTGGGAAAGTAATTGAAGGCGGTGGTACCTATGCAGTGGACGGTAAGTCTATCTTTTTAATAATAAAAAGAAGTACAAATATTATAATTTTAAAATTTTTACAAATAAATTATACTCAACTGGACTTAATAAATAAATAAAATATATAAAATAATAGAATTGGAATTAAAAAATCTTTAGCACTTTTTCTTAAAGTGCGTATTCAATACCAACAAAATTATCACAATCCTTTCTCTTCAGATGTAGAATCTTATAGTTAGTTTATTTTTCAGAACACATCCAAAAGACACCGGCGAATGTTCTCAAAAGTTATTATGAAGACCCTTATTGCTACTGTGAGCTTATTAATTATATTGTAATTAAATTCTTAAGTAACACATCATCTATGTTTCCGTCTTGTTTTCCACATGCATAATCAAAAGATATGAACGTATATTCTCAAAACCCAGTTTATATATAAGATTTGTATTCAGTTAAAATCAAGTCGAAAAGTAAAAACAAACACTTCTTGTTTGGTTTTACTTTTTCAACCACAACCCTTTTATAACTCAAAACGCCATTATTTTTATAAACAGTTATTATAGGCGGCTTTTCTATTCTATTATACCTAAAGGCAATTTCGCCAACTGTAAATAGACGTTGTCTTACGTAACTGTATGCTTTCACCCTTTGTTTTCACAACACAGTAAAAATTACATATATTAGTTTGCACTAGATGGCGTGTGTAGTTTATTATAGAACAATCAATGTAAAACATTTACTACTTTGAACCTCAATATCTGAAGAAGCAAGCTAAATCTGCATATTTATTTATTTATTATTAAGAGTAGATGTGGCGAAGCGACCATCTTCCCTTCTTAGAGATTTACTCTAAACCCTAGGGACTTTCTAACCTCTACAACCTAATAACAGAGTTTTATTACTTCTATCATAAGGATATACATACCCATATATTCTGTGTGTGCATTAGCGCAGGGCATTCTAAAAGCACATGTGTACCTAACTCCTTATTCTCTTCGCAGAATCTACAGTTTGATCTGTATATATGACCATACTCGCAAGGTGGTATTTTAGTTTACAACGTCTTGTTAAGATTCTTAGGTATGATGTTCTAAGTTTTTCCAAGTTTGATACTTTCATACAAATCTGGTATCTCCTATTGTCATAGGTACCAATAAATGGTTTGAATTAACTGGTAGATTATCACAGTATTTGTGTTTGTTCTGCTTTATTTCGGCATATAGTATTTATTATTTTTTTCTTAATTTGTTTTAATTTTGAAATCAATACAATTAAAAGCGTATATATTATGTTGAAGCTGTTTTGAGCTAGTGCACTTAAGCACTTATACTCTTTTTTAACTCGAGGTTTCTTCAAAACCCCTCCCTACACCTTGAATATATTATTGTTTATCACTTCATCAGACTAAGCAATAATTGACCTCAGATCTGCATACCTCTCCGAGGAGCCTGTAACCATTCTGAGATTCGATAACGCGGTGTTAGTATTCGATATACTGTAACGTTGATCTTGTCTAGTGCAAAAGATATTAAGCACTTTTTTTCTTCCTTATATATAGAATACTGGTAACCAATGGAGTACTGGAACCTGTCGCTAATTAAACAGTATAACAGTCTGCTATTCCAATACAGGTCAAAATGTCAGTTGTTAAAGAAATCTAAAAATTAGACAGAACATTCGAACATTAGGGACATTCGACACAGTAATCTTCTCGAAGACCAAATCAAAGACGGACCTAAATGTAATTAATAGTCTTATCCGTCGCTAGACAAAATCGATATTTTCTTTTTGATAGCGCTATCCTGTTAAGATGATAACCTTACGACCTATCAGATAATCTGTCAATAACTTCAGTTCTGTTCTTTATCCGGCGGTTATCAGGATTTTCGCTTCAGTACCTCAGCTACATTGCCAACAACCTTAGTTCTATAAAACCTATGAGGGGCGCCCGACTATAGTTGTAAAGACGAACCAACTTGGGGTTACTAGAATGACACTCCAGGTAACCGAATTTTTTGGGTTATAAACCATTTTTCTATCAGTGACCTCAACTTATTCCACAATCAGGTTGACATAATTTATAGGGTTGGGCTTTGCTGGGCTTACCTTATCTAGCTTTGTTTTATAAACAATATTTATAATAATTATTGTTAATTCACAATGAGTAAAAATATCCTTCTAAAATATCCTTTTATCCTTCTAATCTTGTGTTTAACTATTTTATTCACAGGTTTTTTAGATATTCCAAATATGTTCATAAGCCAAACTGTTCGGTCATCTTATGTAACCAGCCATAAGCTGGTCATAGTCTACTGCCATTTAGTGACAGTCATAACCACACATCCGGTCAGATAACGCATAGCCACAGTTTTATGACCACAAACGCGGTATTAGATTTTTAGTTTTAAAACAACTACGTTACAAAAAATGCTTGATGTTTCTGTCTGTCTTCCTGCATAACTTAAATGCATAAAAGTCTCTACCACAAAAATCTACATAGACATTTAATTCGTAACTGTTATCTCTAGAGATTAATAGGTCTATGAGTGGTTAACAGACAGCCATCTTAACTTAACCTAACCTTACCTTAAGAGTCATTACTTAGTAGATTGCCATTGCGTGTGTAATGTCTTAATCTTATTAGGCCTGGGCATTTGCAAGGGATTTGTTTTAGTTGTCATATAACTAGCTCCTACTCATGGCTATTGTCTGTGGCTGCACAATAAAAATAATTAATTGACTCATAATTAATTCTATTTTTATTTCATTTAAGATTACGACCAAGCTATACAACGAATGTGTGTACAACGTGGACCAAACGATAACCAAGATCGTTGCGCGAATACAATTTACAATTATAAAAAAGTCTATATGTGCTTTTGTCAAGGTAAAAATTAAAAAAAAAAACAATTAATTTTATTTCATCATGATTTATTTTAATTATTATTTTTAGGTGATCTTTGTAATTCCAGTAACAATTTACAGAATACGAAAAATATTATAAATATAAGCATCGTATTGGTTGTAATTCAGACAATATTTAATTTTAATTTTTAATTTTTCTTAGATTCATTATTTACAAAGCGTTAGATACTGTGTGTGTTCAACTAAATAATTATTATAAAAATTATAATATCTCACAGTCAATTTTTTTATATATAATTTCTATAGTAAATTTATGTTTTTATGTAGCAAATCATGAAATGTACTGTTAATAGGCTTAATTATTACTAACTACTAATTATAAATTAAAGTGGCAATCAATAAACGTATGTATGTAATTAACGTAAAAGCATTGAAGAAAATTAAATAATTCAAGAAAAAATACGTACGTACATACTTAAAGTATATAATTCAAAAGCAATTCAAAATGCAAAGAAATATATAAACATATCAATATCTCTTAAAAACCGATTATTATAGTATATATATTAAATAAATAAATTAATTATTTAATATAATTAATATATGTTTTAAAAAAAATTTTTTTTGTTGTTTTTTTTGTAAATATTATACATAGTTTTTTAGTTTCTTTTTCATGCTGAATTTTCCTTTCAAATTTTGTGGGTTCTAACAACATTAACGATATTAAACAATTCACGCATTTGTGACTTAAATTCGGTTGACACCTTTTCTAGACTATAACGACGGTTAAGCTCCTGTTCGGCTTTTAATTGAAACTTCTGCCTTAAATTAACAAACTCAACCCCTATTTTCAAAGAAGTTTTAAATTGTTTAAAGTTTGCAACTCATGTGCTTTATATTCAAAAACGCTTATTTAAATAAATTAATAGATTGATAATTACTTATTACCTTTTTCGAGTTCTTCACTCATAGCACGTTTGCATCGAGGGCAACGTTTGATATTATCTATTTCGTAACTATCTTTATCAGGTAAAATTTTTTCAATATCGTCTTCGTGATGGCAGGAATCATGATAATATAATTGACATTCGGCACATTGATCTAGACAACCTAAAATATTTATAAAAATAAGTAATTAGTATTATCTTACTTGCAAATAATGTATATTATTATCTAACGCCATTATTAAATGGCGTTTAAATAAATAATATGGAATGAAAATAATTATAATACTAAATATATGATTCTATATATATTATATATATTTCTATGTATATTATATATATTTCTATAGGTATTATATATTATTATGTTGAGGTTAGTTGAGTCAGTGCACTTGAGTACTTGTACACTCTATTAACTGCGAGGTTTCTTCATAACCCTTCTCTATGCCTTGACTGGATTAGTGTTTATCACTTCATCATATAAAGCAATAATTGACCTCAGATATATATGCGTCTATCTAAGTCAGCTTTATTATTACCTATTATAAGAGAATAATATTACGGATACTAATATACGGCTTAGTTCTACTGAACAATAGGGTCTTGTCAAATCCCTTAAATAATTAATTGAATTAAGCTCGTTAAACTCAACATAAACCACTTTTGACATATTAGAGAAGAATAGAATAATTCTATTAGGGAAGAATTCTAGAAATTCTTTTAATGCCACTGAACGACGGGTCTTTCAAAAACAGGTTAGAATTCATAAGCTCGATAATGACAGAATATTATCGAGCTTATTAAGCCTCTGCTTAATATTTTTAGGAAAGAAACATGCCTTCTATATGCAGCAACAACTGCTCCAGCCCAGTTGAGATCTATGTATAGCTAAATAGTTACTTGATGCATATGAATTTCAGTTCTTAACTACACCCTAACTATAGCTCTACTCCCTGTTTTCATGTCCCATACACACATTTGTGCCCTATTGATCTTTAGTTCCGACCAATTCAAATGGCCTACCCACTCTACCCGGGCTACTTTCAATTCAATTCTATCCACATACGCAGTCTACGCTTAACAACACTCTGTCTTTCTACCCTAATAAATCCTAACCCATGTGTTTGTAATTCTTTTTTGTAGATCCTCAAAGTATACAACAAAGTATACTACTTCTCCACGCATTTAATCATCTTGTATATTCTTTCATGTTATCTGTTTACAGGTCCTAGCGGGTTTACCACAACAACAAGTGGTAAAATTCTTGTTAAAAGTGTCGTTCAAGAGCGCTCATCTATATCCAATTTTTGCTCCCATTTCTCAATATTACTATTTTAGCACACTTCATCCTAACTGATGGTTTCGATTTGTAATCATTCCTACACTACAGTATACTATATACTTATTATTAACCATTATTAATCTATAGTATACTACACTATAAATTTACAAAAACTCCGACATCAAGCTGAACATCTATCCTGATTAATAGACAGAACAGAAGCGGTTCGAGGAAGATATGCATCGCTGATATGGCATATAGTATTTATTATTATTTTTTTTCTTAATTTTGTCTATCTTGTCTATCTGAATAAAACGTGTGTGGATGATGGACATGATGGAGCAACGTGCGTTATAAAACTAACTTAAAGAGCAATGTCTCTAAAATGCTCTTCGAATAGAGTGAATATTGTATAAACCAATTTTTATCGCAAAATCTTAAATGAGATATAGGTATATATTTTTTTTAAATAATATATTTATTGCAACTTCAGTTATTTAATTTAAATATTTTTACAGAATTATTGTGAATAATAGAGACGAATTACAAATTTTATGTGGTTCAGTTTAATTTTTAAATAATTAAGGGCAAACTGAAGTGCTTCTGTAAATATTCTAATTATCTAATAATTATTATTTGTATGTTTGTTTTTATTTAAACATTCGAAACAAAATTGGTCTGACCAAAATTACAAATTTATAATTATTTCATTAATTAAAGAATCATTTACCTCCTCCTTTAAGACACTCATTGCAGGCACGTTTATCATTTGGCGAACTCGAATTGGAACGGGAACTATTTATATCATCTTGTTTATCTGCACTGCGACGCTTAGTGCGTTTTTTTGGCTGAGGCGATAGCCATGAAGGTTGGCGTTTCTTTTTCTCCTCAACAGATGATGCAGAATTATTAACCTATACAAATATATAATTTAATTTTAATTTAAAAAAATGTGATTGTGAAAATTATATTGGAATATTAACGCCTAACCTCAAAACGTCCGTAAAGGAAATCGGAACGTTCATTATTGTGAACACAACGGCGTTTACGTTTGGAACGACGCTGTTGCATTTGGGCCCTGTATTCAAATGTAAACAAACCAAAAATTTTTAAAAATGATTCCTGTCCGACGTCTTCAGGCATTGTTTCTGTTTGTTTTGGCTCATCGAACAATGAAGATTTCGGTGGAGTTCGCTCACGTTCTAAATTGGAATCATCGGATGATGTTTGTATATCAGTGGCTTTAGTAGACGCAGTTGCAGCGCCACGTGTAGATTTTCTAGACTCACTTTTTTTTGTGTTTGTGGCAGAATGTACTGTTGTGGACGAATTAGTATTAGAAGCACTTGTGGATTTTTTAGTTCCTTGTTTCACCGCGACTGGTGCAGGTGCAGGTGCTGGTGCTGCTGGTGGTGGTGGTGCTGCTGCTGCTAGTGCCGCCGCCGATGTACTTGGCGCATCTTTTGGTGTGCGTTGTAATGCAGCTAAATTTTCTGTACGTGCTTTTTTAAGTGCTTGGCGTAAATTCATGCGACTCATGCGTATATTCGTCACTGGTACTTTGGCCACGATATTGTCTTTCGAATTATTTTCACTGCTTCCATTTGACAATGATTCGACGCTTGATTTTTCATCACTGATAGAAGACAAAGGCGATGTATTGCGAGAATATTTCTCTTGTTTAGGTAATGAATCAGTCGATTGTTCATTACCATTGTTCACCACACGTTGACCCAAAGGTTTAAGCAAAGATAATTGTTTACCATTTTGTTCTTGATTAGGATACTCGACAGTTAAATCAACTTCAGCAACTGTGCTGTCATTTTTTATTTGTTGTGCTTGCAATGAAGCTTCTTCATCAGAATCAAGTACTTCAAAGCACTCGTTATCTTGTCGCACCTCAAAATACTTGTTAATTAGTTCTTCTTCACTGTTACGTAGCGCTACATATTTCGGGAATACAAGTATTGATTGATCTTCAACTAATGAATTCACCTCTCGCGAAATCATATCGTATGCTGATGGATAGTTAGGCGGAACACCAGCATTGGACATTGTCTTCACAAAATTATCCACTAGACGTCTTAAGCGTATTACCAAACAGGCTTGTTCTGCATTTATTGCGTAGATCTCTGCTTCGACTTCTTCTAGGATGCGCTTCTTTTGTATTGGATTCTAAAAAAAAAAAACAAAAATATTAATTATTTTCTAATTATTATTTATTTTTTTTTTTTTGAATTTGTTTTTATATTTTATTTAAGCACCTATGTTCTACTGGGAAAATAAAACAATACGTAAAATATAATATATATTGAAATCTGAACTAATTAATAAAATAAATGCAAAACTTTAAAAAGTCTTAGACCTTTTTATAAAAGTTAATTGATTGGTATTATTTGATTGATAAAATTAATAAAATTAACTGAACTCTGAGAATACGATATAATGCATGTATACACACAATAATCATATACAAAAAGTTGATTATCTCTATAGACAAAGTATTATATAGTTTTATATAGTTTATATAGTTCATTTCATAGTAATAAAATACCTGAACTGGAAATCAAAATATGTCAAATAATAACTGAAACAGTCTAAAAATAAAAAGTGATGGCAACTCCAAAATATATTAATATGTATCACACCAAAATAATACAAGGTTACCCTTATTTGGTGCACAAAGCTATGGTAGATTTCTGTATGTATAGTATAAAGTATAAGTACAAGTATAAATTTTAAATCTCTTTAAAATCTTTACAGGTATATAGTATATAACTTACGCGCCATTTAGACAGAAAAGTAAGATCTGCCTTCACCACAATTAAACAAGCCACCTACAAGCAGTAAAACCTACTATTATAGCCAACTACCCTATCTCTCGATAGAATAATAATAATTGTACAAATTTCTATTAAATATATTAAGATAAACGTTGAAGTTCCGTTTCAAATTCTATTAAACAAGATAATTAATACAACCCAGCATACAGGTCCAGATTTTGAAATTACGGGTGTAAATGAACCTCTATAAATGCGATATATTAATTTATATATATATAAAAATTGAAAAATCATATTTATTCAAAAACAGAGGCATGTTTATCAGAAGTAGTGGAAAACATACATTAAATACTTTAAAGTCCTATAAGTGCTACTTAACAGCACCAAAAACGTGACAAATAAAACTAAATAAATGATGTCAAAGACAAATCGAAACTCAAATGTACGAAGTTTCAAATATTTATAAAATATATATGTGCATAAATATCTACTATTCCTTTTAATACTGATTGGATATACCAGTTGGTGTTAGATGATATGTATAGCTTTTGTTAGTGTAATTAGTGTAAAAAATTAACTACTAAGCCACGATATCTTGAGTTGGGCATATAACGTAATGTTTACAATAGGCACCAAATGGCTACACTCCCAAAATTCTCGACAAAATTTACCTTTTTATAGAAAAAAGTACCCAAAAAAAATCATAAGACCAAAAATTCTTAATATTTATATTAACTTATCTTACTAATATTTTAATCCTATTTGTTCTTTGGTTTGAGTTTCTTCAACAAAAACAACGCAAGTTCTTTAGTCCGTATAAATAATTTTAAGCATTTTTGTTGGAGAAAGTAGTAAATTCTTGATTTAACCGACATCTACACGAAAACGATGTATAACAGAAATAGAAATTTCTAATACAAATAAAACTTTTTGTCAAAAAACTTACATGACACATGAAAAATAAACTTAAATGTCAATAATTGAAAAATTTTGTGAATCCCATAAAAATAACTTTGAATGCATAAGAGAATATTTACATATATAAAAAGTTATTGAAAATTTCCTAAGAAATAAAGTCTGAAAATTTCCTAAGAAATAAAGTCTGAATGTATCAAATGAGAGGATATTTACATATTTCTATGTATAAAAAATTATTGAAAATTTCCCAAAAATTAACTTGAAATTAATTAGGTATCCTTTAATTGTATTAGGTATCCTATACTTATGTTTATAAGATTATAATACAATTTATAAGATTGTATTGAAAATTTCCCAAAAAATGAAATTTGACTGTATTAGGTATCAAATTAGAGGATATTTGCATATCTTTATGTATAAAAAATTATTGAAAATTTCCCAAAAAATTAACTTCGAATTGAAGTGTTAAATTGTATTATATATTGTATATATATTTATGTATAAAATTATTAGCTGAAGACTTTTTGTGTTGACTTTTCTTAAACACTTTGTATTAAGCTAAATATTGACAATGAGGTCGCAAGAGAGAACTATTACGATTTTTTTTTTCGTTTTTTGGAACGAGAAATATCCTTCAGTACTTATGGTACTTTTGTTTGGAAATGACTTGTGTATATCTTATATCCAGACAAACAAACAACACTACACCAATTCGCCTTGTTATATATTAATGATTAACTAATTTTAAGAAATAATGATTTGTACCATTTCTTCCATATGATTCGTCCATATATATATCTAAAAACAAATACTTATGGTACTTTTGTTTGGAAATTACTTGACCTTATATCCAAACAGACAAACTACACCAATTCGCCTTGTTATACATTAATTAACATTGATTAACTTTGATTAACATTGATTAACTAATTTTAAGAAATAATAATTTGTATCATTTCGTCCATATATGTATATATCTAAAAACAAATACTTATGGTACTTTGTTTAGAAATGACTTGTATATACCTAATATCCAGACAGACAAACAACACTACACCAATTCGCCTTGTTATACATTACTGATAAACTAATTTTAAGAAATAATGATTTGTACCATTTCTTCCATATGATTCGTCCATATATATATCTAAAAACAAATACTTATGGTAGTTTTGTTTGGAAATATATTTTGTATTGGAAATAAATATCAGGTATATACCTGATATCTAGACAAACAAACAATACTACACCAATTCGCCTTGTTATACATTACTGATTAACTAATTTTAAGAATTAATTATTTGTACCATTTCACAGGGTTTCAAGAAAATAACCACTCAGCACTTTCAAATTGACTTTCATACATGTATACATGGATATAATAAAATATATTTACGTTATAGATAATACTAACTAGATAATACTAACACCTTACATATAATAAAATATATTTAAAATATATTAAATATAAAATATAAAATATATCTGTGCATTGATGTTAAAATTAAACTTCATATAATAATTATGTGTGTATATATATAAATACTTATATATGTATATATAAATGAAACATAATTTAAACTTATGACATATATGTTATGCCACAGCTTCAACACACTTTTTTTAAGAACTCAGTTAATTTTAGATACTAAAGCGCTAATTTTTTAATCCATTATCAACGACTTATATCACTTCAAATCATTTTTATCATTTCTTACTAAAATTACTATTTAATTGTTAATTCTATAAAAATAATTTTTTAAAAAAAAAAATTTGTCGGAGTTAATATTATACGTCATACATAACATGTAATAACCTTTGACTTGTCAGATATTCATTGTGTCAATTACTTCACATGCTCAGAGAATACAATTAAAATTCAACAGATACTAATAGAAAATAATACAATTGATGTCCAAATATTCCAAATTTGCTAATATCATCTTTTTTATTTAGGTAAATGTGGTTTAATCAGCCAACTTAACCTCACAAGCAAAAGTAGATATGAGTAAGAATGATTTATGAAAGCTAGACACAATGGGCAACAGGGACAAAGAACTTCAGTAAATAATATTAAGACAAAAATTAAGACACAAAACATTTGCATGTTTTAAATTTTAAATAAAAACATAATTTAATAATAGCTATTCATATATCAAATCAATTTTTACAATAAATTATAAAAAAGTCATTACTTGACTGGAGCACAAAGCATTTATGTGCACATGCACGCACATACACACAAACAAATACAAAAGTCACAAGATTCGAGCACCAGGCACAAAAATTCCATAAAAAATTAATAAAATATATTTATTAAATCATGAGTCAGGTGTTAATGTAAAACTAAAAAGTAAGAATGGCTTATCAATATGATTTATGAAAATTTTCAATGATTTTGGTAAATTAAGTGAAAGTGTTTTTGGTAATTTTGAGCATTTATTTGCCAATGAGATTTTTGGGTAGGTGACGTGACATTGAAATTTTTTGCTGAACCAGGGCAGAGACAATGTAATGACCACTGAATGATGCAATTATATTAAATAAATTACATTAATTTATTATATAAATTGTAAGCTATTAAGTCTTAGAACAAATTATATATTTGTGGAAGTTGCACACTGATGTAAGGAAGAAACACCACAAAAGCAATTATCGTAAAATTGTTTTAGGTACAAATGCCATTACTATTCCCTAATTCAATTTCTATTTTGTTTAAATTCCCATTTCTAAGCAAATGAATTATTAAAATATTACAAAATTATATTGTTTAGTGAAAAAACTAGTTTTTTACTTACGGCATCTGGCTGCTTCTCAAAAACATCAATAACCATCTGAAACAAATTAAAATAATATTTTGTTAGTTTGAAAGTATAAAATTTAAGATTAAATGGAATTTATTCCACAAAATTCTTAGGTGAAAACAAAGCATACATATGTATATTAAAATGTATGTATGGACATGTTGAACTTACTTGTAGAACTCTCAAATGTGATTTTAATGCACGCTGGGAATAGACCAAGTCATTCTTTATATCCAATGGAAAATTGAAATATTTTTCCAAATAATGTTCAAATCTCTGCATCTTGTAATATCCAATTCAATTTCCTTGTGCGTTATCAATTTTCCAACTCCAACAATGATTTTTAACACACTTATATTTAAATTTATTACGGCAAACGTAGTTAATAGAAAACTTCAACTTATATTTTAATTCTTTAAATTTTATATTAAATATCCGTATTACTTAATTAGTTTAAAATTGGCATGCCGATACTACATGAAAAACCGTACCAACTAAATGAACTTGACGCAGTACTTCTGACTACTTTTGACAGTTGATAGAGCGAATTCTGTCGGCGTTGGAGGGAAAAATGCCCGTTAAAAATTTCAAACAAATTTCACACTTTACAGTTTTATTTAATACAATTTTTTTTATAACACACAACTGTCATGTATTAGTTATTCACAGCAAATTTATATCAATAATGTTTATATGGAATTAAATATTTTTAATATTTATTGTTCAAAAGCAGCATTTCACCAAAAACGTTCGTAACGCCACATCGCGTTAAATATTTAAACTTTTTTGTACGTATTTTAAACGGCACTTATTATTATTTTAAACAAATTAGAAGACTTTAATTTTTTAAATTAATATTATATTTAAATTTCACTTAATAATAGGACGAACTGTTCCATGCGGAAGTCAAAAAGGATCTGGTTCATTCAAATAAATTTACGTCTAATTTAAATAGACTTCTGCTATGGAGTATTTAATACTGGCAGCATTAACTAATACATATGTTCACACACACATGCAAATAACATTTATGTCAAACTGACATTTTAACTCATAAATTAATTTCTGCCTGCCACTAACATTTCGGTTTTTTGGTGGACATCGAGATCTAGTGCGGGTTGTGCTCAAATCAATTATATTTTCTTTGAATTTTGAGCGTTATTTTAATAACAGGTAAAATTATAAGAATTAGTAAAATTTTCATGGAGAAATTGTAGCGCGTCGTACATAGTTTAACTCGTTACCTAAGTACCTGCACATATAGTCTAACCTACAAAGTTATATAATTTTGTTGTAAAAATTGAAAATATTGAGTAAAATTAGATGTTATTTTTTATGTAAAACAAAGTACCCAATTATTATTTTTTTGTTTTTGTAGTACAAGATGTCATTTGTGAAGAATGCGCGTATCTTAGCTACCCGCGGTGTTCGTATGGTTCAAACTCGTGGTTATTCCGATGAAATGAAACTTACATTCGCTGCAGCAAACAAAACATTTTATGCTGATGCTGAAGTACGTCAAATAGATGTCCCCTCTTTCAGTGGTAGCTTTGGTATTCTTGCTAAGCACGTACCAACCCTAGGTAAATATCTATTTGTATAAAGACTAAATTACAATTACTAAAATTATATTTTAAAACAATATAACACAATGACAAAGTAAATACTGCTCAAAAAATGAATAAAATAAGCGATAATTGAGATTTTAAGGATTGGTTAACATTGCATTAAATATAATAATTGTAGTTGAATCTAAGCAAACATCACTTAATGTCAGAAATACTCAAACGTCCATATATATATATATCTAAAAACAAATATATATTGTATTCATATTATAATTCATTTAATATACACATACCCAAAATAGATATCCTGAGTTAGTACTCAAAGTTGCTGCTGTTGTAACTTAAACAAGCGAGCTATTCTGTCCCTGATGAAAAGGATGCACAACACTTTGTCCTTGATATTTACATAAGATTATATATATCCGTTACTGGAACTCAAATTGGTAGAGCTAATTATTCACAATATATGACATATTTTTGGTATACGTGACATGAATAATGTTTAACATATATAATAAGTATTAAGTATTTATCATTAAAGACTAATTTTTTTTAATTTTGGTCGATATTTGATGTATATTCTTAATTTAATAATATAATTATAATTTTACTTTATTTTATTTAAATCCAATCTTTAACTTTTGATTAGTTTTTGATCCAACAACTATGAATTTTACTACTTTATTTGTTTAACGTTTGCTTATTTTTGCTATTGACTTATTATTTTTTTCTGAACTTTTACACGTTTAGATTTTTTTTTGTTTAAAAAACTACACTTTTAATTACAAACGAACTTAGAACGAATATTCGTCAAAATATGTTCTAATATTTTCCATGAATGATATTGGTTCTCAATATTATATCTTAATGATAAAATATGTTATTCTTTGTATAAATTATCACATTGTAGTTAAATAAGTCTTAATCTAATTGTCTATAACCCAATAAATTGATTATTAGACTAGGCTAAAAAAGACATTAGAAAAATTAGAATCTACTTGGATCGATTGTTTTATTGTACAACTATCATATTCCAAAATATATTTAAGAATAATTTCAAAATCAATATCAATTTTTTATCTAAAATCAAGTAAAATATTTTACTTATATACATATATATATATTGTTCTTCCAATAATCTTTTAGATTCATCTAGAACCAGGATCTCAAGGTACTGTCTATTAGTTTAAACGACTAGCAAAGAGATCCGATAAACGTATATCTAAGTATGTTTTAAGAAACTTTGATTAAATTCTGTTCAACAATTTAATAATGCTTCAAAAATAAAAATATTGATAAAGGCTAAAAGAATAAATTAATATTAAAATAATAAAATACTTTACTATAAATATCTACATTCGATTAAAATACGTCTAATAGTTAATATTTCTTTAATATTATTACTATAATATTAATACCATTTTAATACTTTTACTATATTTAATATTACATCAATAGTACTCCATACCTATTATAGCTGGAAGACTGTACTCCTTTCTAAATTGATTTTCTTATAAATTATCTTCCCTACCAACATAAAATGTTTACATTTAAAAAAAAATTAATTTATTGCATTTAAAAATGTTCGAAAATTCGAATACCACGAATAATATTTTTAAATTGCCTAATTTTCGCAAAATAAACAACAATTTAACATATGTTTATCTAAGCTGAAAAACAAAATTTTAAACAAAGGGGACAAAAGAAGAGGGCACTTCACGTCCTTGAAGTTTATCATGATTAAAATCCATTTAAAACTGAAAACAAGTTCAATTCATATGTAACAGGTCGAATTCAGGTAGTTCCTTTTGGTGATATGTATATAGAAATGAACCTTTGCCTTTAAAAATTTATATATACATTTTATATATGTAAAATATATTAAAAATAACTTATATAAAAAATTAAGTCATTTTTTGTAGGATATTTGTGTTAGAAAAATTTTGCTGAAATACAAAGCCTTTATGAAATGCATATATAAAAAGACCTCAGCGATTTAAATCAAAATTAAAGACTTTTTAATTGAAAAACAATTTTAAAAATTGAAATACAGCTCACTTTTTTAATTAAATCACCTCAGCGATTTAAATCAAAATTTAAGACGTTTTAATTGAAAAACAATTTTAAAAATTGAAATACAGCTCACTTTTTTAATTAAATCATTCCATCAAGCTGTAGTAGTTCATAGGAAATGTTACAACTGCAGACCCACAAAACACCCAATATCCTAGTCCATGTCATAGTTCGTTCTTGACTTTGCGATAGTTTATGAGCTTCATATTTCATCTGTTAGAATGGTTTTATATATCATAATGGTATATGATCCATTTTTCATCACATATTATAATATATTTTAACAGTAATTCTTAGATGAAAATTCAGTCCAAGAAGGACCTAAAAATCAAATTTCTTTTTATAGTGTATTGTGTTTGATTTCTGGTTCCTTAACAGTGTTATTCTGAAAATTTCATTCACGTTTTTAGTGATATATGGACATATCCGTATTTTTTACATCTAACATTTTAAAATTAAAACGAACCATTATCTGACATTATATTGCGATATACCTCATCTATATGTCTTGTAAAGGGTTTATCGTATTCCTTAGCGCCAATTTCAATGAATTGTTTACCAACAATTTAATAGTAGAACTTCACAGCCTCAGAATGTTTTGCCAACAGAAAAATTAAAAATTATGAAGTCCTCACCTGTTATTAATATTATTAAGATGTCCAACCTTGGCAAAAAGCGGAGCCCTTATAATTCTTAAAGAAAAATTTGTTAAAATCAACAAGAATACATATATCATAAAACAACCGTCTCTAAAATAAACCATTAGAAGGGGAGCTCTAATCAGATAATAGGTCATATATTCAATATAATAAAGAATTGCTATGTTTTGTCTAGAAGAACCTCTCTAGTAATAAAACGTTTTATGCAGTATTATTTTTCTCTGCTAATAAGATTCATTCTGCTGTCCAGTCTAGGTATATTAGCTATAAAATATAATTCCTTTGTTATTATAATTATATTCTTCTGCGATATTATGTCTGATGTCTTATTTTTAATGGCTTTTTGGTTTTTATCTGTTTGTGTTACAGTCAATAATATTCACCGTTGTGGTTATTTCGTATATTGTTTATATATACCATGAAGAAAGCAATAAATATAGAAATATATACCTTTATTTATAGATATAACTTCAATTATAATATCCCTATTTTATCTTGAAGTTTTAAGATGTTGGTTTTAAATTGTTTTAAGTTATCATTAATATCATAATTTGGTTCTACAACTTATTATTAGTTTTAACCTACATGTATGCATATTGATCAATTACTTCTACAATAGTTTTAGGTTGTCAAAATTTGGAATCGTTTCTTTTAACACAAGAAAAAAGCTATTATGTCGTAACTAATCTTAATTCATAGGAACTTGAATTCAAATATTTCATAAAATTCATATGATTAAATTGTTTAAAAAAACACTGCAATTATGCTTTAATATTTCAATATATCTATTATTTTGTTTTATCTTACAGCTACCTTAAAACCTGGTGTTGTCCAAGTCATCGAGAAAGACGGAAAAGCCGAAAAGTTCTTCGTTTCAAGTGGTTCCATTACTGTTAATGAGGACTCCTCAGTGCAAGTTTTAGCTGAAGAAGCACACAATATCGGAGATATTGATATCGCAGAAGCAAGACAATTGTTATCAAAATACCAATCACAATTGAACTCCGCCAGTACTGATGAGGTATATAAATATTGTCATACTATCATACATTTATACTAAAAGCAGTATTATATTATTTTTATAGGCTAAAGCCGAAGCTGCCATTGCTGTTGAGTGTGCTGAAGCTCTTGTTAAAGCTGCCGAATAAACCAATTAAATATTTAATTTCAAATTCCGGTGTTATTAATTAAATTTGTATTTCGAATATGAAAATATGAAAAATACAAAAAAATTATTTACTTGTATTTGGTTTACAACTACCGAATTCAAAAACAATTACAAAGAAAATAAACAATTTGAAAAATTAATTTAAGATACAAAACTGTGTATGTTTTTTATTCGAAACCATTTTCCATATTATGTCACATCACATATACATCTACTTGTACATGTGTCGGACGCCAAAATGTCTCCGATTATCTGAGGCTGTTTATCAAGTTGAACACATAGGTTGCAACAGTTGTAATATGTAAATGCAGTGCGGCATTTTTCTTGATGTCATAATTTCAAGTTACGTTTTATAATAAAATTTATATCTTTTACTTACGAATTGAACATAGACATAGACTAAGGTCAAGTTTAAGCTACTCAATGTTGGATGTAAAAACATGTTACTAATTTGATTTGAATTCGATCAAAACTTGTTCTGCTACACGAGAGAAAGCTTTGAAGTGCCTATAGTTTTTAAAGAAATATCTTTTGTTTTAGTTGTATTGAAATGTAAAAATATTTTTATTACACAAACACTAAATTTTAAAGATATCAAATTTAGTTTGGACTTAAAATTAATTATTTTGTAAAAATTTAATAAAGTAAGTTATCCATAAAAAGGTTGACAATATTAAAAAATAAAACATTTAAAGTAACTACAAGCTAACACAGTTTAATAGAATTCTTAATAGATTAATTATAGCAATAATTCTTCAAAATACTAATATGACTTTAAAAAATATTTATTATATTTTAGTTTCAACGCATTGGTAAATGCCAATAATATATAATTGCATATATAACGTTTATTGAATAAATGAGTTATATTTGGCAGGACCCGAGTTCGATTCCTGGTACTTGCAGTCTCAAAAATAATTATATACGAATAATTAAATATAAGAATTATTTCCAAGACCACTGATGAAGGGTATTTGGCAATACTCGAAACAGCTGTATGGTCAGCCAAAAATTCAATTAATTAAAATAATTTAAAAAAATAAATTTTTGTTGTTGTTTCACTTCTGTTCGAAAACCTCTTTATATAAATGAGTTATTTAATTATCAATTGTTGGCAATAACCATCTCATTACTTAGAGAATAGTACAATAATATTGTACTTAGAGAATTTATGAAGTAGTTATCTTAAGAGTTGTAGGTGAACCTTATCCGCATATAAGATATTTTGAGAAAAGTTGCTCAAAATAGCCTAGTGTTATAAAATGCGTTTTCAAATCAGTGCACCCAAGAAATCTGATTCACGCAAATCTAAATATACAAGTTTAAAGCTATTAGTCCTTTTAATTGAGATGCTTATATCTGCTTCGGTTAAATGAAATCTAAATGAATGTTTTAGACCTGTTCGCTGATAATTGCAACATATTAAAAAAGATGAGTATATGCTTTACTTTTAGTTTCAGAAAGTATGCAGTCTTCAGACTCCGTTGACACTAACTTTAAAAAAATATTCTAATTCGGGAAAACATGTCTAGTAGGTAGCCAATAATTACTTTGAGTTTAGATGTTTTCACATCAACATTTTCATTGTTATTTAGACGTTTCTCTTTGGATTATCCGAGGAATCTGATATAGATCTAACACTTCTTAATTACATTTAAATTCTCTATATCTAAGTACTGCTACCGATTTTAGGTGTTAAAGGCATTCACTTTACTTTATTTTTATAAGCTAAAAAGATTTTCTTCCGGTCAAAAAATACATAAGGGACAGAACAATGAAGCTATATGCAGGCTGTCCTACTTAGCACTGTCTAATCTCAGAGTAATCACTAACCACACAGCGCGGTACGCAGATCTTAGATCCATCATTGAATAATAACGAAGTTTATGAGGAATACTCAAATTAGTCAGTGAGATGGGTAGGACTCTGCAGAAACTCCCTAGCCATCATAGATTAAAAGTGTCCAGATGCACTAACTCGGAAAAGGCTCAACATAAGACATAAGACTGCTACGGGATTTTTGCAGCGTCATACAATCTTAGATTTAGTGAACAAAAATATAGAGATTTCACATTTCTTAATCTGTTATATAAAAACTAGTGGGTTTGATTATTTGGTTAAACAACACCAATATTAAACTGTTCAGCATATTATATACTTTTTTCAAATTATTGAAAATGAGAGGTATCAGGAATACATGTTATGAACAAACAGTTTACAAAAGTTTCAATAAAGAAAACAATTATTTACAAAAAAAGTACCTAATACTGTTAACTTAACATATTAGAAGAGAATTATCAGCTCCTTAGTAAATATTTTGTGATAGACGTGATATGCTATATAATGTTTTATTATAAAAAAGCAAGTTTTAATTTAAAAAATTTTATAGAAACTAAGTTTCATTTTTATTGTGTAAAAAAGTAAAATAGAGTTCATTTCGCATGAAATAGAAATAGATATTAATGACTTAGAAATAACATGTATGCAGGTTGTGGGTTTGTACATTTTTACTAGTTTATCAGTTTAACTAGTTTAGGCAGTCTCATTATTTAATAGAGGATATTGTTTACCACTGTTGTGATGGACCATATGTTTGAGCAGGCAAATGAGCTGCTGGTGCTGGTTCTGGTGGTAAATACTGAGATGATGGTCCAGCAATTTGTGGTGAAAGTTCAGCATGATATACAGGTGCTGGTGCAGGGGCAGGGGCAGGTGCAGGTGCTGGAATTGAAGCATATGCGGGAGCAGCAACTGCAGAAGATGATGCGGATGAAGTTGTGTGTTCATGTATAACACGAATAACCTTAGCTGGAGCGCTTACTTGTGGTGCTGGCAAACCAACAGCAGCGTGGCCACCGTGACCACCATGACTTACATGACCACCATGACTTCCGTGACTATGACCTTGACTTACATGCCCAGATGAAGCTCCATGTTCATGTATGACTTTAATAACTTGAGGAGCAGGGGCAACATGACCGATGGAACCATGGCTACTGCCATGAGCAGAAGCAGAAGCACCAGCTGAAGCTTGGTGATGTACAACATTGATGACTTGTGGTGCAGCAACAGCAGCACCACCATGTGCAGCTCCACCATGAGCAGAACCACTTGCAGCATGTTCATGAATGACATTTATAACTTGTGGAGCTCCGCCACCAATACCGCCACCAATACCGCCGCCAATACCGCCGCCAATACCGCCGTCAAAACCGCCGCCAATACCTCCACCAATATCACCATGACCACCTTCTTCTTGATGTACTACTTTAATAACATTAACAGCACCGCCGCCAATGCCACCACCATGACCACCACCAACACCACCGCCAATACCACCTCCAATACCGCCATGACCACCTTCATGTTGATGTACTACTTTAATAACATTAACAGCACCGCCGCCAACTCCTCCGCCAATTCCACCACCAATTCCACCGCCAATGCCACCACCGTGACCACCGCCAATACCGCCTCCGATTCCACCATGTCCACCTTCTTGTTGATGTATAACTTTAATAACATTGACGGCACCGCCACCAGCACCACCTCCAATATCACCATGACCTCCTCCAATACCACCGCCAATACCACCTCCAATGCCGCCTCCAATACCACCATGACCACCTTCTTCTTGGTGTATTACTTTAATAACATTAACACCACCGCCACCACCGCCGCCATGACCACCTCCAACACCACCGCCAATACCACCGCCAATACCACCGCCAATACCACCACCATGTCCACCACCATGTCCACCACCGTGGCCGCCTCCAACGCTAGATACGTGAACTTTGTAAATTTGTGCGCCACCACCACCACCACCGCCACCACCTCCTAGACCGCCATGACCTCCGCCAATTCCTCCGCCAATTCCTCCGCCAATTCCTCCCCCAATTCCTCCCCCAATACCTCCATCTCCTTGTTGATGAATTACTTTGACAACTTGAACTGGACCTCCGCCATGTCCGCCACCGTGACCGCCACCATGGCCACCACCGTAACCGCCACCATGTCCGCCTCCATAACCACCACCGTGACCACCACCGTGGCCACCACCTCCACCACCGCCAATTAATCCACCACCAAGTCCTCCAGAACGTCCACCACCTCCCACTAAACCAAGAAATCCTGCATTTGTTACAGCCAACAAGGCACTCAAGCATACGAACAACTGAAAATAAATTAATTCAATTAATTACTATAACCAATCCATAAGTCCACCATCCATGATTGCTTACCTTCATTTTTCACCTCTACTGCTTAGGGTCGAAGTTGAAGGGAAAATGTCCAAAAGTCAAATGATATCAACTCAATTTTGGACACAAGCTTTTATACGGAATTCATTTAATTGAAATGCAACAAATTCGATAAGCCAATAAATGCAAAACTCTATCAATCCGAAACTCGTTTGCGTTGCATACTTTTCACGCATTCTTTGCGTTATCAAAGGCGTTCGCATGAAAACTTAAAACTTTGTTTATTGCATTTTCAGCATTTGCATATATTTAAACTGCATTAGCTAAAATATTGTGTTATTATTGTAGTTGCTGATCTTATAAGTTAGTTACATCAAATATACAAAGATATTTGAGTTTAACACATGTACATCACATATTTCTTCACACCCAGTTTCCTAATAAAGCTTGTAACCTACGCGCGTATTTCAAAAATGCGTTATAAATATGTTAATTAGTTCGGCTCATTGTGTGGTTTTTTATTTCATTTAAATATCATATTTTACGCATATCTTACAGACAAAGCTTGAGATCATTTTTTATTAGTTAGGAGCATAGGTATACAGTTTGTTGATTTACGTTTTTCGGGTTAGCTTAATTAGGATGCTCAAACACTTAAGATTCTATATAGTCAAAACTTTATTCTTAACAGAAAGTTAATTAGTAAAAATCTGTTATCTATAGAAACAGCATTTTTTTATTTTCAGTATTCAAAATCCTCTTTTTCTCTTCAAGACACCTCCTGTATAGTTTATTTATCTTAAACTTTCTGCAAGCTTTGAAAAACTATTTTAGGGGACTAAAAGGAGTAAATTATTCTAAAACACCTTTATGAACTATTTATCACCCATTCGAATAGATTGCATTCTAAGAATTCTCTGCAAATACTTATGCTAAATTAGTTTATTATATAACTTTATAACTACCTTTTTCTTCTTCTTTGCTTGATAACATACGAGCACTTTTACTCAAAAACGTCTGCGATCACTTGGGTGATCCACTGAAACAAGTATTCCATTGTAATATAACAGCGGTACTCGTATTTACTCTGTCTTGCAAACTCCATTACAAGGTGCACGAAATGCATAAATTGGGGGAGCTTGTATTGGACAGCAACAAAATATACGCACAAAGTATTTTTTTCCAATTGCTTGCAATCTTGCTATAACTAAACCCATGTTTTGACATCCGATAATTGTCAATACATTAATTTTAAAAAAATATTAAAATTTTAGTTAAATAAAATAAATAAATAAAAATATATAAAAAGTCCCATAAGTCCCGGGTTGACGTCAATCTTTCGGAAGCATGGTTTTTAATTTGATTTTGATTTTTTTGTGCTTAATTTGATTTTTAATATGTTTTTCTATTGTTTCTGTTAACTATAACAATGAGTGATTCTTTAATTTTCCGAATTTCTTTTGATCGCTTTTATATAGTTATTTTGTCAATCCTCTATTATTAAACTAATCATTTACTATATAAGTCTTTAGTCAATTTTTTTCATATAGTTATTTTGTCAAGCTCCTATTATTAAACTAATTATTTTCTATAAAAGTACATTTTTAAATCCATTAAATCCAAAATATTTTTATAGATTTTCAAAATAATCTAACACAATCTAATATTATTATTTTCAATAATATTAGTGATGCTTTCTTAGCAGTTTTGACTATTGCCAAAATAATAGAAACACTAGAAATAATAAAAACACTCGACTCTTCTTTAAAGTTGGAAGATATAGTAATTAAATTCTGTATCAATCAATTTCAACATCTGCTTGCAACAATGATTATTAAATCTGCATACTGAGTTATAACACTTCCTATCTATTGTAAGTCATTATTATCTATTGTATTATAATTGTACCTGAAAAATGTACAGTAATATACGAGCATATGCAATATTTTGCCCAGGATTTCTTTCGAAGCAAAATTGTTTTTTTACTACAGTTATTAATAATTACGATATTCAATTTCATAAACAATATGGGCCTTAATAACTGCAAGTATAATACTATCCTTGCATGCACTAAACATTCCTTTGTTAAATTCTGCAAATTTAAGTCAGGTACATAACGTAAGACTATAGCGTCCATAGTATACAAATTAAAAAATTAAAAGATATTTTGACATCTGTTCTCTTGGTTAGTCAGAATTTATTCACAGATTTGTAATCTTTGTTTGATGAAACGCGAGTAAGTTTCTAACCCTCTTTCACTCAACAGTGTCTGTGACTAATTAGAAGATGCACTGTAACAAGAGTTCCATTGAATTCTAATAATAAGATATCAGGTGGATCTACACAAGTATAGTTTGAGTATATCTTCCTGGCGGAATATTTATTGCATTTGATTTACAAAACTGTAATTCTAAATTCTAGTGTGCGAATTTACAGAAACGAACTATATACTAATATATTCTTTTACATATAGTTATGTTATGTTAAGCCTTTTCCGAGTTAGTGCATCTGGGCACTTTTACCCGCCCATCTCACTGACTAATTTGCGTATTCCTCATAATCTTCGTTATTAATCAATGATTGATCTAAGATATGCGTACCGCCCCTTGCGGTTAGTGATTACTCTGAGATTAGATAGTGCTAAGTAGGGCAGCCTGTCGGTTTTCGCATATAGCTTCAGAGTTCTGTCCCTTATGTATTTTTGACCGGATCTATTCTAAGATCTCTTAGCATGACATTCGTGCGGATGTACCATGGTACTTTAAAGAGCCTTCGGACAGCCTGATTTTGAGCAACTTATAGCTTTTGGGTAGTAGAGTCGGCAATTTTGCTATATG
This sequence comes from Teleopsis dalmanni, assembly GCF_002237135.1. Taxonomy (NCBI): domain Eukaryota; kingdom Metazoa; phylum Arthropoda; class Insecta; order Diptera; family Diopsidae; genus Teleopsis; species Teleopsis dalmanni. Next base: position 163,702,108 of record NC_051846.1, on the reverse strand, counting down.
CGACACACCCATAAAGTAGTGCTAGTCTAATTATCTGGCTGCACTCTTTAAACAAAAATATGTACAAAATATTCACATCTATAGTTAAAAATTAATAGATAAAAAACTGTACTGGTGTAGGAACTTTACAACTAACGAATATGATAATAAAACACAATTGCATGTATTTGTGATCTCCGAAACCCTATCTGTGTGAAATGGGTATCAAATTATAAAATTCTTTCATTTCTCGTAATCCAAAATTACTAATGGCACCCATGTAGCCGTGGTATGCTAATATCTTGCAAATTAAGAGTAAATAGTTTAACTTGTTCACTATCAAAGTATTTTGTTATATTTTACTTTTACTTAGTTCACAAAGTCGAAAGGTATCAGCATCTGATCCTTAGTTGATCCTAATAATATTACTGCTTTTAAGCTACATTAATGTAATTTAGTCAAGAGAAAATACTGGTATTTCGTTGAAGAATTTGAAATCTAATTATCGCCTGAATGAGGAAGTTCTTGATTTTATATACCACACACACGTAGGCAATAGATTTTCTTATAGTACATATTGAAAATCATTTTAACATTAACTTTTCCTTATACATAGCTCTAGTTTTGCCATCAATTTTTTACAGATCGAGTTATCTTCCACAAGAATACGTGGGAAGTTGGATTTTACTTGCACATATTAGTTAGTATGCCAACGTCGTTGGTAGTCTTTCTATGAAATATATACAATAGGTTATGTACTTCTAATCTGTGTATAAGTCAGTGGGCTATATATTACTTCAGCTATAGTTTATTATTATTTAAATATGCCTAAATCATAAAAATATGACTTCAATTTCCAATAACGTGATTAACCTCAGTTCCTGTTTAGTAATCGATTCAATTCATTGCATTTTAATTAATTCAAGTATTTAAAAACGTCCAGTAAAATGTAGATATAATTTTGTTTTATTGCTAGAACTAACAAATAATTTAAGTATGTGAACAGTGAGCATTTTTTTGTAAATAAAAAAATGAATGCTTTATGAAAACGCTTATAACTAAAATTATCTGCTATCAATTTAAATCAGCCTAAATTACGAACTAAAATCACATGCATAATATATGCTACGCAACTACCAACTGCTGACTGGTGGATGTGGCGGATGTGCAGGTGGTCCATATGAGCCATGACCATGACTTTGTCCAATACCACCGGAACCACCATGGGCTCCATGACCACCACCTTGTACTGAACCACCATTGTTTTCTACTCTTGTAACTTGTAAAGTACCCTTTTGCACTACATGTCCACCCTTGAAATAACTGCTTTGAGCTCCTTTGCTACGCATTACAGTGGCTTTACCCTTTAGTCCAAAATGATCAATCAATTGGGCATTGAAAGCCCCATCATCCCCACCGCCATAGGCATTATCTTGTAACACTATTTGTAAAATTTGTGGTAAAATAGCATCTAATTGCGAAGAGATACCATGGGAACCATAAGAGTGTCCAGAAGCATAAGAACCGCCAACAGAATGACCACCACCATAGCTGCCGCCATAGGAGCCACCACTAGAGTATGCGATACCAGTTGCGGGTGCAGTTTCCTCGATAACTTTATACACTTGTGTATAGCCACCAGCCGAAGCACCACCATAACTATGACCTCCAGCATAACCGTGGCCACCAGCATAACTATCACCACCATGACTATAACCGCCTCCAATGCTGCCACCAACACTGCCGCCACCGGAGTAACCTTGACCTTGTGAAAGTATTACTTTAACAACTTGTGGAGCTGCAGCAACGTGGCCACCTCCGTAGCTTCCATGACCACCATGACCACCATAACTGCCATGACCGCCACTAATTCCTACACCACCGTGTCCACCGTGACCACCATGACCACCATGTCCACCTACTCCTCCATGACTCGGTCTAGCTACTACATCGTATGTAGTTGTTGAGCCACCACCACCTCCTCCGCCACCGCCCAGCAAGGAAAGCAACGTAGCATTGCATGCACAAATCAATGCAAATAGGCAAAGGAAAAACTAAAAAATTTATTAACATTTTTTAATATATTTGACATCACCGAAGTTTTCGAGATATATTGAACGAAATACTTACTTTCATTTTGTCAGGTCTGTTATTTAATCCCAGTTATGACTGACTATGTCTGACCTTAACGGTTGAGTGTATCCAACGCAAATGATAACACTTTCTATCATTTCTTTTACTTATATACTCGTGTCAAGGGCTCTTCATATTTTTTCATTTCTTAGCCAACATAATCTTTAATTGCAAAAGAGAAGCACTGCCTTCCCTCATTGTTTGCGTACGCGCGTGGATTCCAGTTCGTGCGTCTGTTACCTCACACTCAAATCTTTTAAAAAACCGTATTTCAAAATTTGTTGTTTCCAGCTTCCAACATCGAAATCATATATAAGTTGACTTTATAACAAAAGTGTATAAAAACACAATCCGTAAAATAATTCGGATTTTTGCATATTTTAAATTATAAACTGAAAAATATTTGTAACTACTGCTAAACAACATTAGCGGTCTTCTGCTGCGTCTGCGGCTGTAGCTGCGTCTGCTCTTTCCTCCAATTCCCAGATGACCGAATTTGTTTTAATCATTCAATTTGTTGATTTGTTGCCGGTTTTAACTCTGTTCAAACACAAAATTTTTCTATTTAATTTTATTGTGTTGCGAGCAAATCTATTCAAGCCAAGAAATGGATGATTAAACTGTCGCCAAACGTGTTTCCATTTTGGGTCAAAACAAAACATCAATTATTACCAGAGCGCCCCATCGACTGCACATTCGATCGACGCAGTCGGTGTATTGGCGTACATATTATCAACACTTATTACGTTACATTGTTATCTTTGATTGTCTATCGGCACAGTGGGTAAATGTTATTAACAAAGAAGTGAGAGGCATTACATTTATCATGCATAAATTGATCTATTTGTAAACAAATCTGGCTCATTATTGAATTAGATACGCTTACGCATCTCAATTGGAAGATTTACGATTGGTTAAATCTCTTTTATTGCAATAAACAAAAATCAACATAAAAAATAATTGAGGTACTAAAAATTAAAATATTCATGGGAATATTTTTTAATAATAGCAATTTTATTAAGCTATAAAAATAATAAGGGAATTATTGAAATATGTTATTGTTTATATGTAAATACATAATCAAATAAAAATTTTTTACATATCAATTATTTTAATGATGTAAACGGTTTACATTTACTGCTAATATTTTTGAAAACCTACATTGAATAAGTAATCTTCCACTGAGCCTACTAATAAATATTGAGAGCATTTGTAAACTAAAGATATTACGATATACGATATTATTTAAAAATCTGTCACTGTTTTCACTAAATTTTCATACAACGGTTTACTCAATCTAATCGCGTTGTCAAATAGAGATCACTGAAACAATCAAAAGTAAGTATATCTCTATAAAGGTTTCAGTTATAGTTCAGAAAAATTGTAAATTCTACACTTTCTGTATAAGTATTACCCGACTAGTAATTTGTTCAATAGTGTTAGCCGTAATAGTGTTCATACCAGATTTGGATACGCTACAGTAACATATGCTAACGTTTTCTATACTCGATGCAGTTTTGAAACTAAATTACTTATAACCAAAAACCATACCAATATACGTCAACCTTATTTGGAGCTTATTTGGAACCATTGAAGTACCTTGCCTGGCATGAACGACTTATCTTTGGAATAATTGCCAAAGACGTAATACGAAATTTTGTACAACTCCCTTATCACACCGTATGCGAAACCGTGAACAGAGATTGAAGAAGATGCGAACGCAGCAAAGCTGCCTGGAGAGAAATGCTGCATCAATCCGAAACCCGGTAACTGGTTGTTATTTCCAAATAAGTAAGTATAAACATTTCAAACGTTAATCCATGACGTTATATTCTATTGCATCCGGACCTAATCACTATTTATTACTATGATCAAACTAAATAATTTTAAAATAAAATACTAATTGGGCGACTGGAGGACTGGAGAAGTTTATGCCCAAACTTCCAGCCTTTCAAAACTAAACTAGGGGCTTGTCACCGCCCTGCTCTCTTTACCATAATTTGGTAAGAATCAAATTAGTTTTGAGTGGCTCGACGTTTGGGCACAAAACAAATATACAAAATTATGGACGTGTGCGAGTTAGGCTAAGTTGCGTTCTAAATGAGGGAAATTCTAAGATGAGCCGATAATGTGGTGATGTGTCGATACGTGTTGATAAATGGCTAAATGTGTGCAGTGCAAAAAATCCCAAAAAATCTCCCATTTGGTTTAGCATCAACTTAGCCTAACTCGCACACGACCTATATGTGATATGTACGACGGTGCGTTATTATGTTGGATATTTTATGTTCAACATATATGCTCTACTCTTATATATTAATATTATTTTATAGTGCATTCGTTTATATGAACTTAAAATAATTAAGTAATATTCCTTATAATAATTGAATGGATAGTAAAACATTTTAAAAATTATTGAATATTAGTCATACGTTTCTTAATTATAATTTTTATTTTTCCCAGATATATATACAATATATTATGAAATGGTATATATATTTTATTTTATAATATCCTTGGAGTCTTACTATTAATAAAAGATAATACATTGTGACCGAAAGGTTTTCGGAGGTTCTCATTTAAAATTCGCGCGCTGTATATTTTTCGATATTTTAAGTTTATGTAGTTTGGCAGCACTGTCCTTAATTATTATGCCAAAAATGAGCGCGATCTGTCGGACAGTTCGTTTACGGCAGCTGTTGAAACCAGTTCACCTCAGTAGTGCGTTGCGAAAAAAACAATGGAAAAAAATATTGAACAAAGAGTTTGCATCAAATTTTGTTTTTCGAACGAAATTTCGTGTGCAGAATCGTTGCGAATGCTACAAAAGGCTTATGGGGAATCAGTTTTATCGAAAACTCAAGTTTATGAGTGGTACAAAGCCTTTCAGGACTGTCGTACGACCGTCGAAGACATGCCGCGTTCTGGACGACCTTCGACCTCTACCACCGACGAAAACATTGAAAAGGCAAAGGAAATCGTGTTCAAAAATCCTCATGTGAGTGTTAGAGAGATAGCACGAGAGCTAGGCATCGGTCGTGAGATGGCTCGTTTGATTTTGGTGGACAATTTGTGTATGCGACGTGTCAACGCCCGGCTTGTTCCGATTCACCTCAATTTGTTCAACATTATCAACGATTTTAAGGCCAAACATTCAATAAATACCATCGAACAGCCACCGTATTCACCTGATCTTGCACCGTGTGACTTTTTCCTGTTTCCCAACCTCAAATTACCACTCAGAGGAACGCGTTTTGAATCCATAGAAGACGTAAAACAGAATTCGCAGAGGGAACTCAAAGCCATACCGGAAAGCGCCTATAAAAAATGTTTTGATGATTGGAAGAAACGTTGGCATTTGTGTATCGCTTCTAATGGAGCATATTTTGAAAGAGATAAAATAAATATTGATGAAGATTAAGAATTTTGCGTTTTATTTATTTATGACCGGAAACTTTTCGGTCACAATGTAAGATACTTAGCGAACTTATAGCAGAGATAATTCACCACTAAAAGATAAGTGTTGGATTGCATTTTTAAGTATAAATTCCTTGAATTCCTAGAAGGAGCATAGGTCTGCAAGGTTTAATATTTTTATATTAATATTTGTTATAATTGTTATATATAATGTTTGTATATTTGTTATTATAATTTCAGCTTACTTTTCTAGTTAGTAATTATAAGATTCTCATATTTGTAATATCCCCAGAGTATTTTTTTAAGTGAAAGGAAAATTTGCTTTTCCTATTAATAGAAATTTTTACTAGAAAATTAATAGAAGTAAATTAAACCCGAGTAAATGTAAATATATTTCTTTATAGCATATAATAAAAAATTAAAATTTGACAATTAAATTAGCTATAAAAACTGCTGCACCTTCAATTTTTGGACCCAAACTATTTTGGTACTGGACCAAAATTTTGTAGTTAGTTATTATTACATAATAGATTTATGATTACTAATTTATTAGTTAATATAAAGTTTATAACATTTTATTATTATTTACAAGCGCAATTAATTTTCACATAGCAATAAAATTTTTAACTCCAAGACATAATATTTGCTCCACTGTACAGAAAATCTCAGATGCTATATATATAATTTGTAATAATTTGAATATTTTGATTTGTTAAAATTAATTATAAACTAAGCATTATTATGTAATTCCGAATCAACAACAACAACAACAATAACTGCTACAACAACAAAACGTTAAAATAACAATTTACAAATAAAACTGTTATATCATCTTAGAAACTGGAAATCTTCAAAAAAAGGGACACACACGAAAAAAAACTTAGCTCATTCATTCATAAATATTGGGTAAACGTAAAGTTGTGAGATTTTTATCCACGAAATATGTAAATTTTTATTTCAAAAAATATATATTTGGAAATTCTTCTTGTATCTGTGGCATTCGCGTTTTTAATCGTTATTACTGCAGTTGATGATGATGTTGGAGTTGACGCTAATGATCGATATAAGAGAAGATGATCATGTTGCTGATGAATCTTGACCCACGGCAATATGTGACGGATTAGTTTAGAAACAATTTGTAAGCTTTTGTAGCAGTTAAACTTGATTTGATTTTGGATTCGATTATAACTTCAGATAATATTTTTTTTTTTTGGCTTTTTCACATATTATGTGAATGATGTGTTATGATGTTTTGATTGAAACACTGAAATAAGTTGTTTGACTCTTGATCGCTTGTAGGTGAGTATGTAGAAAGGGGTCGTCAATGTAATTCATGAAATAGTATGGTGTATTAAAAATATTTATAGATAGGTACAAGTTTATCTGAAGTTACTTATGATTTATTATGCAAATTACAAAACAACAAAATTTAATGAATTTTATACTTCTGCGAAATTGGATAAAAATTAATTGTTAATCAGTTATAGTGGCAGCTAATAAATGAACCGCTGTGATATATAATGGGAAGCTGTTGAGCGCTGGTAGCAAAAGGATTTTGACACTCGAAGGTATTAGATGAACACGAACATTTTGTTATGTCTGGCTGTAATTTAATACTTGCATTTATTAAATAAAAAACATTTTTTCAAAAACATTTACAATAGATGTATATGTGATACATCTTAATTTTTTTTAAGATTAATTAAACTGTATTAATAGTTGTAATGGTAAAATTATACTAAATTTGGGTTTTAAATTATACAGTAACTGATTCGACTTCTTCAATACTTTAACATGATTATGGATTAGTTGCCTAGATTCTCTACAGTATGAATAAATATTATTTATATTACATTTTTAAACTATTCTGTTAATATTCTGTTAAACTATATTAATGATTAACATTTGCCAATAGTGTATATTCGACTAAAAATTTATTCAGTATAGTCGTAATAGTGTTCATACCAGATTAAAATACGCAAGAAATCATAATTCGTTAGCATTTCCAGTACACAATGCAGTTCTGAACTGCAAATATGTACTTAACATCAAAAACCGTATTAAAAGATAGCCATACAATATACAATGCCCTCACCATAAACGTAACACATTTTTAGTACCTTGCCTCACACAGACCTTATAAGGAATAATTACCAGAGACTTGAAAAAAAGTTTCGTACTACTCTCTGATCAGAAATGAATGCGAAACTGTTATCAGAGAACTTTCACAATTTCCTAAGCTTGTGAATTGATCACTTATTCAAATTGGAATAATATTTATCAAAGAGTAAAAGTGCCCACTAACTCGGAAATGTTTCAACAACAACATTTACATTTCGTAAATTAGATACGGATCAAATTCTTTAATCTACAATAGAATGTTGTATTAGATCAGTAACTCATCAAAATTTCTCATCAATGTCAGACTAAAAAACATGATTTGTACTGGATAAGGAAAAATCGATCTAATTTTGATATGAATATAGTTTATATTTTGATTATTAGAATCAAACTAGTATTACGATGATTTTTCTAAAACACACCTAACCATAACACCTTATCGGAATCTGATTTTTAAAACGATTATCCAAGTAAGTTCAGGTTTATTCCTAAACAAATATGCATTTGAGTAGTTATAATTTTTGTAATTGCGATTTTCTAGTTAATACCCTGTATTTAAATTACGGTAATGAATTTATAGTTGAACCAGTTAGAAAACTGTTAAGGAAACCGCGGTTTAATTAGTCATGTAAGAAACATATTAGAATTGATTATTTAACATATTAGACTAAAATTTTAAATTTTCTCTCAGTTTTAAGTAAAAATTTTTATAATTTGGCAAGAAATTTTGAACTTAATAATAGCTATTATTAAAGCTAATTAATAACGTTTATTATTACTATAACTTAATAGCTGGACTTAATTAAATTTTTTCATGTTAGAGAAGTTTCTTACAACCTTGTTTCTAAACTTCTATTTGGACTTGTAGTTAAAAAAAACAAGTTAAGAAAAACTACTTACAACAGTTGTAACATTTCTTAAAATTATATTGACAGTTAAGTCCAATAAAATAGATGACGATATACATACTATTTAGACTATCAACAAATTATGTGCGAATAATTAAATACAAGAATTGTTTCCAAGAGCATTGATGATGGGTATTTGGCAATACCCAAAAATTCAATTAATTAAAATAATATATAAATGAATTATATAGACTATAGTATATAGACTATATGTATACAAATATCTATTCATGTTGAAATTTATTATATTACTAGATAGAGACTCTGGGCGTCAGTGCTAAAAAGAGCAGTGTCTTTCTCTTAATGAGAAAATATTTTATTTATGTTTGTATCATCGTGAGATAAGTACATAAGATACAGTCTGTAGTTGTATTTAATTGACTCTGAAATATATCAACGCATTTCTTACCAATAAGATAGTTCCGGATTATTATATATTTGTTTAACTGCTCATGAAATTCATATTGCAATCAAATTGTTAAATTTTTAATTTAATTCAACTGATTTATTAGTTATAAAGACTCTGATCATAATTAAATACTCTTATTTTTGAATTTACAACTTATCAGTTGAATATGTTTTCATCTATTAGTGCACGAGTTAAAAATAGAATCTTTAAATTTAATTACATATTGATTTATTTTACTAACTAACTACAAAAACATAGTAACAAAAATTTACATTACATGTCTTTGCTCAAAATTTAGCCAGATTCCACCATCTAGTCTAGCCAAAAAGTATTTGGGATCTAATTTATTATCTTTTCGGGTTTTTTCATTCACAGAAATATTAAAGTTAGTCAAAATGGCAACAATAGCAGCTTTCGTCTGTGTTAAAGCAAAACGCATTCCTGCAACATTACAAATAAGTATTCATATTATAAGTATATACACTTCTGTTTATATTTCTATAATTTACCTAAGCAAACACGTGGACCATCTGCAAAACCAAAGTAAACACCCTTTTCACGATATTTTTTCACACCATCAGTTTCTTCTGAAAATCGTTCCGGTATGAACTCTTCAGGTTTTGGATAATACTCCTCGTCATGCATTAAACTGTACAGCGGTAAAGAGACGACATCTCCTAATTGTACCTTTAGTATGGACCCATTCTTGTTGGTTAACTCAATTGGCTCTGTGCATAACTTACTTGTTAACAAGCCTGGAGGAAATATGCGTATCGCCTCTAAAATGTATATAAAAATAAATTTATAACTGTGATAATCTTATCTCTATTATGAATGCATTAAATATTTTCTTTAACAAACCATGCACACAAGCGTCTAGATAAGGTAATTCGCTGAGTTTATCGAAATCTATATTACTATCCCCCTGAAGGTGTTCCAATATTTCAGCACGCAATTTCTCTTGTTTTTCAATATTTCGTCCAAGCTTATTTTTATTTTTGTTGAAAATTATTAAAACCCATTATTTTTAATTTTTAATTTATTTTAAAGACTTACAAGCAAAAGAAGATGCGATATAACACCAGCAGTCGTTTCGAATCCATCCAACAGAAATGTCATGGTATGAGCAGTCAATTGCATAGTATCAAGATTCTTTTTCTGTTGTAATTGTAGCATATAATTTAAAAAGTCCACACGATCCGTCTGCTCAGTCTTTTTTCTTAACTCAATAACACTTTCCATAAGGTTGATGAAATATGTTTCTACAGGCTTTGGTATTAATCGCACCTTATAAAATTGTTTCAAAATTGGGAAGAATCCAACCAATACCATATATATAATAAATACATAAGATTGTTCAAATAGATTTTTGATGTTATTTAGAATGGGTTTGGGATTTTCAGAGAAACTGTCAGCATTTATACCAAGTACACAATCTGTAACTACTTCTGATGTATATCGTAAGGAAAGCTTTATACAGAAAATAAAATATATTTATATATATATTATACTTAAAATTAATATTACAAACTACATACATCTTTACCATCAACACCATCCTTAGGTGCCATTTTTATTTGTTTACGTATGTACTCCACCATTCTGTCGCAGACCTTAGTCGTTACTGGATAAACTGTTTTTATCTGTAAGTAGATTTTCAAATTAAATTTTTTTTAATATACGATCTATATCTTTTATTAATAAAAACTCAGTTTTTGGTAACATTTAATATTTATGACGATATGCTGGAAGTGTTCTCTCTTCCAGCAATTACATCACCAAACACTAAAACTCAGTACCTATCTTTAAGAATATATTTAATAAGAACATACTCTACTAGCCGTAAGACCCGGTGTCACTTCTGCACGACGCTGTTTCCATTCCTCACCTCTTAAACTGAACGGATTATTAGCAAATATAAAATCGGATTTACTATCAACCTAAATGCCATTGATAAATTAAAAAAATAAAATTAAAACTCATAAAGAAGGAAATTGTATAATAAATTAAAGTTGTTATTATTTGCACAATTACCAGCTTACCATAGTAGATGCTTCATTATCGTGAAAATGTTTGAAATCAGTCACATATACTCTGCGAGCTAGTTCCGGACTTGTAACCAACAATGCAGGACTTCTACAGTTAAATATACCCACGAAATCTTCATCTCTTTTGTACTTTCTACAAAAAAATATATAAAATTATCACTACGGACACCAAGAAAAAGTATTGAAAATTATATTCACCTATAAACATCATCCATATCCATAACTATATTACGTTTTTGTGTGTAAATGCTAGGAAAACTTCCATAGAAAGGATTTGGTTTAGGACCATTTACGTTTCGTTTTTTCCAATAATTGGAGTTCCATATTAAGAACAAATATATTAAAGCAACTACAGTAACAATTAAAAAAATTGTTATCAAAAACATTTTGTCGTTGGAAACCAATCTAGACTAGCAGCGATCAGAACATTCACTCTAAAAAAATTAAAATTCAACTGAACTTGAGAGAATATTTTTCATTTTTAAATAATTTTATTCACATATGGAATCTATCTATAAACACAAAGTTTCAATTTATCAATTGAAAAATTTAAAAAAATTAAAACAAATTTGAGCATGTGTTTATATTGTGCCCATATTTATTGTGTTTATATAAAGATACCGTCTATGTAAATAAACAAATACTCTATTTAAGAAAAATAACCAACAATTTGTGATATAGTGATAAAAATAATGCTTAAAAAATATATACATATAAAGATATTATTTGATTGTATTTTGTATTCTAGGGCTTATATTACTGTTTCGCGTTTGAACTTGACCATCCTCCATCAATCCATAACAATGGGCGGAAAAATTAATTTAGTATTCCCATAAAGTTTCTTCAAACAAAATAATTTTAAAGTCGGTCAATTATGACTTGAAATCACGCTATGTAAAGAACACTTAATATGAAATAATTTAAAATAACCGCAATGAAAACAAATGATATTTTAATCAGATATAAAAAATTTTGTCTTGGAAAAATGAAATTGATTTTCTAACAAATTGAGTTTCAAGGATATAGTGATTTTTTATTTTTTATATTTTATTTTTTTATTCTTTATAATGAATTACAAAGGAATGACAGCCATCGATATATTTAGAACCAATGATTGAAGTCTCATTCTAGTAATTAAAAACGACCGGAAGAGATGAATAGGCTTATTATGCAGCAACTTCAGTTTTGCCAAATCCAATAGCAAATTATGTGCTCCACATTCAGAAAGATTTTGAAAATATATTTGAAAAGTATACTGAGAACATATATAGAGAAGCCTCTTACCAGATTTTCCCAGATGTGGATGTTAAAATATATGTAATTTTTAAATATACCGTATACTACTACTATAAAATACCATATACCATACAAAGTGATCGGAGAAATGGAGAAAATTTATTTGTAGCATGCTTACGTAAATAAAAATAAACACTTCTAATTAACTTCTTAATTAGTTAATAATAAAATATGTATTTTTACCCAACTTACTTTAACGTGAACACCTCACCTCGGAGCATTGTGAAGAATATCAGATAATAATTGAAATTCTCATTGTTGTTTTTATCAACTTAACATTATTAGTTTATCATACCGAAATCAATCAAGTTAGGAATGTTGGATAAGTTTTTTGTATTAAAATGATCAGATATATTTTGCTATAGCTATGATAATCTATAAAGTAATCATATTGTAGAACTTCTGTACTAACTCTGCTGTAGCTAAGATATTACCATACTATACTACCAAATTTCTTATTAAAATGAGTGAGGTCTGGAGTTATTGTATAGTTTATCAATAACTTTAATATATCTAGGTAAGCTCAGAAGATATCATCCATGGATGGCATAATATTTGTATGCGTGTGACTTCCAGTAATTATAATTACTGGAATAAAATAAAGTATAGCTAAATTAAATATATTTGTAAAAACATTTATGTAATTATTTTTTACAAATGTAGGGTATTGTGGTGATCATTTGAATGCTAAATTTTTAAAATTTATTTTTTATTATTATTTGTTTTGGAAGAAATTGTACATGTATATGTACAAATTTTTCGTGTATATAAGCTCCACAGCTTTCAATATTCATAACAAAAAATATATATATATAAAAGCCATACTCGTATGTGCTCCAAATATCTAAAAATATATGAATAAATGTTTTACTTGATTTATTATCAACTTTTAACATTTTTGTATTTCTGCTATATTTATCATATTTACCCTATTATAAACACTGAACTTTTAATGACCTACATCAATAAAATAAAACAACTTGAATGCTCCTATAAATAAATAGCGCAATCAATTTTAATCAATCTACTGATAAGAGGAGGTTCAGTAAAATTGAAACACTTAATCAGTTAATTTTATTAGTAGTACTTATAAAGATATTTTTATCTTGAACTTTATTGCTTAATAGCCATCAATAATAATATCAATTTAAGTTGTTTTAATTTAATAAAGGTACAGATAATACAGTATGATGAGCAGAAGCCTCAGAATAACACATCTCACTTTTCGTTATCAACAACAGATTTTAATAAAGAAATATTAACAGCTTTATTCGAATAACTTTTTGTATTATTCTATATGTCAATATATTCGTAGATTACATTTCATAACATCTGAACTAAAGGTTGGAAATTTTTGCAACTTCTTCGTTGTTACCCATTATTTGTGTAATCAATATAAAAATTACATATACTAATTAACACTAGATGGCGTATGTAGGTTTCGTTGAAATAACCATTGTAAGAAGTTAGCTAGCTATATCGATATAAAGCATAGTGGGAACAAATCGATATATATCATTGTCGAATTGGTGTGTCTTGGATATCGTAATATTGAATGTCGTGCTATTGATTCTTCTAACCTATGTTACATAGTTTTAAACTATAAATTAAGTGAAGCCGAATGAAAAATGGATAAATGGCATCGAATAAGCCAATATGTTAATAAATTGACGGGTATAATCCTAAGAATCAGAATATGGGACTGTTTCATAAATATTATGAAATTGTTGCTTTTTTAAAATAATATGTCAAATATCAAATGTTAGAAATCTCAATTATATTGTAAATAAAAAATATTTATAATTGCTGAGTAAAAGCTAATTTATTAGATTCAATGTCTTGTAACATAATACTTTTAAATTACAAACGTTGCTGAATGGCGCATAAAAACGAGTTATTTACTATTATAATAAATTAATATAATAATTTTAATAAAAATTAATTCACTAAGAGTTTAAAAAAGCTTACGAAATAGATTGTAGAACTATTTTTTCTGAACAGAATAAAAAATTATGTATAGCATAAAATTAGTATGTATAGCATGAAGCCATTATATTATTGACAGTTCTCTTTCTATATATCATATTAAAGCTCATATTCAGTGATTTTGTTTTATAAAATACTATATTACAATAAACATATTTTTCCAAAAATTCGGGACAGAGAATTCTGAAAGCTTAAAAGTATTAATTAATCGTAAATGCAGAGCTTACTAGACATGATTGGAATAGATAATTTTTGTAAGAAAATGTATAGAAAATATTTTTTGTTATGATCAACTCAGAAATTTTCTAATGCAAAATACGATATGATTGGAATAGATAATTTTTATAAGAAAATATATAAAAAATATTTTTTGTTATGATCAACTGAGAAAATTTTCTAATGCAAAATACGTAGATATTGAAAGCAAATACAGACAAAAAAATTAATATTCCAGAAAAAACTTGGCAATCTGAATATTTTGATGACAGGCATGCATTCCTTATTATAAATAAAACTTCAAGCACAAGATTATGAATCAATAACAATAAAAACAGTATATTCAAAATCTCTGAAAATCGAACTCAATCTTGAAAATCGAAATGAACTTTAAAAAAATTATTTAGTAAACAAAAACATTTTAATTAAGTAAATTAAGTGAAAAGTAGTATAAATCTCAACACATCTGTAATTAAATAACATATTAATAATATAAAAACATAACATACAAAATAGATAATATGTAGTATGACTAGATTAGGAGGTTTTAATAGAGAATTTTTGAGTATCTCTGATAATGACTATACAAAGGAAATTATTAAACATTTACTATGATGTATTATGTCCCACCCTCTTGAACCAGACGGATTTCTACTTTGACTAATATGTACAGCTTGGCACATATAAAATATATTTATATAATCTAATAATATAAATTATTAATATAAATTTAAAAACTCTTCAATATCATTGTTTATTACATAATAACAATAATATGTAATAAAATAGTCACAGTTTATATATAATATAGTACTGTATCGTATATATTTACTGGTACTTTACAACAGTTTGTTTACAATTCATTACAAATTTAAAAAAATTTAATTTATAATTTGCTTCTATATTTTAACGTTTCTATAACATATCCAGCCAAAACATTCCAGATTCCTCCTTTTAAAATATACTTTCCCTCCTCCCTCCAAACTATTTTATTAGTTTTCTTAGTCGATTTCTATGTTTTTGGTACAGTTCATTCAAATAATATATTTTATTTATATCTATATTATTTATATTTACTTTTATATAATATAATAAAATATCTATATATTTCCAATTTAAAAATATTATATATATATATTATACTATATATTTACTTCTAAAAAAAAATATTACTTTAAAAATGTACTTTAAAAAATGGCATGTGTTTGGGCATTGTCATATCTGCCATATATTTAATATTACAAATAATTTGAGTAATAAAAACTATTTAAATTATTTCTAATTAACTATTCGAAATTGTTACTTAAATATTAATTAAATTTATTAAATTATTTCTAAAAAATTATTCTTTAATAATTATTTTACCGTATTGCATCGCTTTAAACAGAAACTGGCTTACCGTTTCCCAGCTTCTCCGGTTAAAGATTTTTTAGTAATACACGTTTTTAGTGGCAAGAATTATTTTTGAGGATATAACTTTCTCAATTATTCTACAAAATTGCGTTTTTGTTTGAAGTGAATCATATCTTTTTGTTCCCGAAGATTAATACATTGATCTTTGTCATGTTCTTGGTGAGTGCACGGTGTAGTTTTATTTTAGTATTGCTGCTCTTGCTTTAAAGATGATAGATTTTAAAGTTTATTTAATAAGATTTATAAGGTTTTAACTGTTTTACTAGAAGTATTTTAAAAATTGAAATTAAATTTATTAAAATTAATGTGATTTGGAAACATTTTCCTGCATTTACCTTGAAAACATTTCTCTGAAGATTAAATGGTTTCTCTTCCTAATCGGCCGTGGTTCAATCCTAGCTTACGGAGTGAAAGTCTGGCCTTCCGCTGGTTTTGAAACGTAAACATCTTTTTTTGAAGATATTTACATCCAGTTTTTATTATTAAAGATACTCTTAACCTACATCTTTATAATATCAGAATAAATTTTTTTGAATATGATAATTAAAGACTACCTCATTAACTACATATAAAAATATTTAATAAAAATATTTACTATTTTAAAGAATTTTTAAATCAAATGAATTTCATTGATATTTTGGACAACAAAAAAGAAACTGTCTGCTCGCTATGCAATTTAAATAAAGTAGAAGATCTGCAATATTTTATAGGAACGTACCCAGTACTGACAGAGATAGATATTTTGACAGATATATGGTAGATATTTTCAAAACGCCATGCTGTGTGAATCTTAACTAATGGGTGTATTAAATGTTAATGTAAATAGAGAAAAGGTATTTAATTATTTTTAAATAATACTATACAGTTTTAACTGTACTAAAATAAAAATTTAAAATATAACTGTACTAAGAAAGTACTTAACATATATTTTTTTTCATATTGTATTATACAAAGTCAGTTTCATAAATTGTTCAATAAAATTTTTTATTGCAACACCTACTATCATTACGAATTATTCATTAATAACGTTTATTTATTGACTAGTAAAACTTCACAAGTTTTATCGTCTAGTTCACAACAGTTAAAAATATCAATAAAAACAACATTTAATAACTTTTATTGGAGTAATTACTCTTATTTAAAAAAAAAAATACTCATATCTGAACTTGTAAAATGATTCGGCATTACAGTTTTGCATAAAATATTGTGGCATGAGGGAGTCTATAATTTACTAAATTAGTGTCAGCGGAGTAAAAAATAACCATAAACGGATGATTTTTGGAAACCTATTTATAATTTATATGATAATATTTAATAAAAAGTACTTGTTTTATCTAGTGTGATATATTGCGAAATATACCATAAATATGGATATTGAACTCCAGTGCAATTTGAAATTGAAATTGAATATGCGTAGTAACTTGAGTAATAAGTTGATGTGAACTCATTTTCTCAACAACTCACATTCTATATAGTTTTTAATTATTTATATAAGAAGGAATACAGTTTCTAAGTCTTCTTGATCTATTATGCAAGCTAAACTTAACATCATCCATAAGACAGTTAAAATGAATTAAGGTAATACAACAGTGTAAGCTGGTGTATATTTTTACATACAAAAATAGTCTGCTTTTAAATTATTCACTATCAAAAAGACAAGATCAAGATCAAGAATGTTTTCGTTAAGCCACTGATTTCTAGATAATGTGAGATATAATATAGAGAAACTATGAGCATGAGAAACCAATTGTTACATACCAAGCCAACTTCTAACTAAGTATAATTGATATAATATTATATGTAGTTGCAGTGAATAATTAATTATATATAGCTAAGTACTTCTATTGACTATTAAATTATATCTTTTTACAAACAAGAATAAAATAGTGGTAATTTCTTATTCGAATTTTAAATTATTTACGAGTATCCGTTATTTAATTTATAGTTAAATATAAATTGTTTTTAGTTAAATTATTTTTTTTAAGTTTCAAAAGAATGTTGGTCCTACTTAGCCGCTTTAAAAAGAAAGATTATGCTGTTTAGTCATTTTATAAAAAATTTCAGCATTACAAAACTCCAATAAGATGAATATTAGTAAACTTTTATTACTTTTAGGGAAAAAATCTCTATCTATAGATTGTAACAATTAATCTTCAGCCTGAAATTTATTATATTATTAACATAGATGACTCTGGACGTCACTGCTAAAATGAGCTAAAAGAACAGTGTCCTTCTCATGTTCAATCATATTCAATCATATAATCATACTTCAATCATATTTTTATCATCGTGAGACAAGTATATAAGATACGATTTATAATTTTATTTAATTGACTACAAAATGTATCTTCACATTTTTTACCAGTAAGATAGTTCTGGATTGTTAAATATTTGTTTAAAGGCTATGTTGCAGTCATTTGGGTCATTAAGTTCATAAACCTTTTATCAATATAACTACTTTTAACTCTTGAATAAATAACTAAGTTCATATTCCAATTAAATTTATGAATTTTTATTGTAATATAATTTAATTTAAATAATTTATTAATAATTAAAACTTTGATTTTACTTCAATAACTTTTAACTTCGATTTTAGAACATATCACGTTATTATGTTTTCTTTTATTTAATTATTTAATATAATTGGTTTTTCTTTATTAACCATTATCATGTAGCTATAAGAACATAAAAAAAAATTTAGATTAAACGTGTCTTGACTCAAAATTTAGCCAGATTCCACCATCTAGGCTCGCCAAAAAGTATTTGGGATCTAATTTATTATCTTTTCGGGTTTTTTCATTCACAGAAACATTAAAATTACTTAAAATGGCAACAATAGCAGCTTTCGTCTGTGCCAAAGCAAATCGCATTCCTGCAATATTACAAATAAGTATTCATATTATAACTATACATACTTCTGTTTATATTTATATAATTCACCTAAGCAAACACGTGGACCATCTGGAAACCAAAGTAAACACCCTTTTCACGATATTTTTTCACACCATCAGTTTCTTCTGAAAATCGTTCCGGTAGGAACTCTTCAGGTTTTGGATAATACTCCTCGTCATGCATTAAACTGTATAAGGGTAAAGTGACGACGTCTCCTAATTTTACCTTTAGAATTGACCCATTCTTGTTGGTTAATTCAATTGGCTCTGTGCATAACTTATTTGTTAACAAGATAGGAGGGAATAAGCGTATTGCCTCTAAGATGTATATAAAAATAAATTTATTACTGTGGTTATTTAAACTCTACTATAAAAGCATTAAATATATTGTTTAACAAACCATGCACACATGCGTCTAGATAAGGTAATCCATTGTGTTTATCGAAATCTATATTATTATCCCCCTGAAGGTGTTCCAATATTTCAGCACGCAATTTCTCTTGTTTTTCAATATTTCGTCCAAGCTTACATGTGTGGAAAATTATTAAAACCCATTATTTTTAATTTTAAATTTATTTTAAAAGCTTACAAGCAATAAAAGATGCGATATAACACCAGCAGTAGTTTCGAATCCATCCAACAGAAATGTCATGGTATGAGCAGTCAATTGCATAGTATCAAGATTCTTTTTTTGTTGTAATTGTAGCATATAATTTAAATAGTCTACACGATCCGTCTGCCCAGTTTTTTTTCTTAACTCAATAACACTTTCCATAAGATTGATGAAAAATGTTTCTACATGTTTGGGTATGAATCGTACTTTATAAAATCGTTTCAAAATTGGGAAGAATCCAATCAATAACAATTGTATAATAAGTGCATAAGATTGTTCGAATAGATTTTTGATGTTATTAAGAATGGGTTTTGGATTTTCAGAAAAACTGTCAGCATTTACACCAAGTACACAATCTGTAACTACTTCTGATGTATATCGTAAGGAAAGCTTTATAAAGAAAATAAAATATATTTATATATAGTATATATTTTGCTTATATTTAATAGTGTATACATACATCTTTACCATCAACACCATCTTTAGGCGCCATTCTTATTTGTTTACGTATGTACTCCACCATTCTCTCACAGACTTTAACCGTTACTGGATAAACTGTTTTTATCTGTAAGTAGATTATTAAATTAAACTTTTTTTAAAAAGTAACGTCTTAAAACTATAATAACTTTCGTAATATTTTTTTTTTATTTAAATGCTATCTTAATGCTAGACAGAAAATGGTATATCCATACAAATACTATATTAGCAAGCAATTTTATTTAAGAAATAATAAAACAAAATATACTTTAATACTTTAAATACTTTAAAAGCCTACATAAATATGTTAATATATGTGCAGCTTGCTATGAGGACATTAGGTCTGACGCTGTTATATGTGCTCTCTGTCGACCTTGAACAGTCCTTTATAAAATTGCCGAAGCTTTAATGTGTATTGCTCTTTATGGGTTTAAACGTATTGTTGTGCCACGTTTAGAACAGGTAACGTACCCAGGTCTCGTTGAAGATCACAATTTCGAACATTGAATGGTGCATTTACTACACTATTGCAAGTTAACAAGTTTGCTTTACGGCAATAAGATAATTTGTCTTGTTTAATTTTAAGTTGAGCTCTCTTTTTTTCTTAACGTGAGCCTTCCAATGCAGCTTTGCATCCAATGTAATACCAAGTTATTTCGCTTCGTTAGAATGTGATACTTTCATGGAATTTATATATACTGGAGTATAAAATATATTTTTAGTCAGAAATATACAAATCTTAATTATGACTGTTTCAATAGTTCGATTTCAATAAAGGAATTTAGTATTCTTTTTAAGTTGTATATGTTTTTAATATCTTCGATGAAATCGAATTAGAGGAGAAGAATATGTAGTGGTTGTTTAGTCTTCCAATATAATTTGTAAGTGACATTTATAGCTTTTATGTCTGGAGCTTTTAAATCAGTTAAAATAGATTCGCTATTAAAGAATAATAGAAGGTTTTTAAGAATGATAAAAACCTTTTACAGCTACCTTAATTGGCCTAGTTTGTTTGTCTTCATAGCCGTGTCATTAGGGTGGCTCACGTTAAAAGGGGGAAAATTAAAAATTAACTTTTGAATGAGAGCACCCTCTAGGAATATGCCATTGACCAAAAATATGACATTTCTAAAGTTTTGGAGGAATAGGATTAAAAATGATGTTGCGCCACTTGAGCAAAGTTGGGTTTTCAGTACAAAAAACGGAAATTTTTTTAATATAACTTTTATATACTTATTAAGTAATTAATATTTGAATTTTCTCTAATGTGGTTTTAAAATATTAAAATAAACTAATAAATAAATTTGATGTATTACTATGAATTTTAATTTAGAATTTATCATTTCTTTAATTTATTTATTTAGCATAATTTTATTACTAAAATACATCAGTATTAAAGCTATAAGGAAATCCATTAGAAGGACCTTTATTTGCTGTCTCTATCATCTCTTTTCAAGTGTGTGTGATTTAAATAAAAATAAACAATTTATAACAAAATAAATTTGCAAAATTAAAATTAACTTTTTTGAAAAAGACAGTGATTTAATTTATAAAAATTTCACTTTTGGCTTTAAAAACGGACACTATTTTTATAAATTTTGTTTTAGAGTGACTGGGTCAATAGTTTACACAAACTTTAAGATCACATTATACATTCTATCAATTAAATATATTAAAAGTGATTGCTTTTTGCATGCAAATTTAATGAAATCAGATCTGTTCTGTAGTATATGATCTATAACTTTATTAATAAAAACTCAGTTTTTAGTAATATTTAATATTTTTGACGATATGTTGTAAGAGTTGAGTCTTTTATATACTTACTGTATGTTAAATAAAAATTACCTTACTCAGCAACTAAAACTTACAATATTTTTTTAAGAATATATTCAAATATAACTTACTCTATTCGCTGTAAGACCCGGTGTCACTTCTGCACGACGCTGTTTCCATTCCTCACCTTTTAGACTGAACGGATTAGTGGCAAATATAAAATCGGATTTACTATCAACCTAATGACAACAATAAATTAATAAAATAAAATGAAAACTTTTTAAGAAGGAAAATGTATAATAAAATTATATTATTTTTTGTCAATCCCAACTTACCATAGAAGATGCTTCATTATCGTGAAAATGTTTGAAATCAGCTACATATACTCTGCGGGCCAGTTTCGGACTTGTAACCAACAATGCAGGGGTTCTAAAGTTAAATACACCCACGAAATCTTCACCTCCTTTGTACTTTCTAGAAAAATATATATATAAGTGTTACTACCAACACCAAGAAAAAGTATAGTAAAGTATATTTACCTATAAACATCATCCATATCCATAACTATATTACGTTTTTGTGTGTAAATGCTAGGGAAAGTTCCATAGAAAGGATTAGGTTTCGGACCATTTACGTTTCGTTTTTTCCAATAATTGGAGTTCCATATTAAGAACAAATATATTAAAGCAACTACAGTAACAATTAAAATAATTGTTGTTAAAATCATTTTGTAATTGGGAACCAATCTAGGCTAACAGCGATCAGAACATCCACTCTAAAAAATTAAAATTCAACTGAACTTGAAAGAGTAGTTCTCATATTTATATAATTTTGTACACAAATGAAATCTGTCTATAATCTATAAACAAATTTTTAACTTATCAATTGAAAATTTTAAAAATTATAAAACAAATTTGAGCATGTGTAAGCACATATTTATTGTGTTTTGTATAAAGATACCGTCAATGTAAATAAACAAATACTCTTATGTATGAAATATAATTAACAACATTTTATGTAAAGATAAAGAAAAATGTTTAAAAAATATATGCAAATGTCATTATTTGATTGCATTTTTTATTCTAGTACTCATGTTACTGTTTTGTGATTGAACTTGACCATCCGCCGTTCATCCATAACAATAGGCGAAAAAGTTAATTTAGTATTCCCATAAACCTTCGCTAAAAAAATAATTTTAAAGTCGGGCAACTATGACTCTAAATCACGCTATGCAAAGAACTTCATATAAAATTATTTAAAAAATCCGTAATGAACACAAATGATATTTAAATCGATGTTTTAATCAGATATAATAAATTTAGTTCAGGAAAAATGGAATTAAGTTTCTACCAAATTGAGTCTAATTCAAGTATATATTGCTTTTTGTATTCATAGGCAGAAAATATTTACATATAAAACTTTAACCCACCAAAACCAACTCTTTATAACAAATTACAAAGGAATAACAGCCATCGATATATTTAGGATCAATGATTGAAATCTCATTCTAGTAGTTAAAAACGACCGAAAGAGGTGAATATGCTTATTATTCAGCGACTTGAATTTTGTCAAACCCGACAGCAAATTATGTGCTGCAGATTGAGAAAAATGTTGGAAATATAATGGAGAAGTATACTAAGAGCAAAGAGAAGCCTATTATCGGATCTCACCAGAAGTGGATGTTAATTTATGTCATTCTTGATTATACCGTATGCTACTACCACAATGTATTTTTAATCTAGTTTACTTTAACATGAATACCTCAACTCTTACATCAAATAACAATTGAAACTTTTATTGTAACATTATTAGTTTGTCATCGGAATCAATCAAGTTGGGAATGTACGTTGAGTATTTTATGTTAAAAATGCATTGAACTCGAATATTATGTCAGCAATATTGTAAGTACTGTGCTCTTTTAAATTCGCAAAATTTATATTCGAAATAGTAGTAGCCAACACCAGTCTTTCTTATACCAATCAAATTAAAATAATTAATAAATTACTTCTATAGTTCATTTAATTAAGATAACCCACTGAAAAATACGCCTGCCATTTTCTTCTGAAATCCACATTACTTAATGTGTCACATAGTACTAGATGCTTCTTTAAAAGCATTATAGGTTTACTTCGTAAACAGTACAGTACAATAATGTACACCTAAACATATAACTATTTGATTTTGAGTTTTTGCATAATTGAGGATAGTATCAAAATATTGCCAATTTCAGTTTTCAGAATTTTATATAATTAATAAATCAATGAAAAAAAGAAATCCATCTTCGTCTTGAGTAAAAATGATCAAAGTTATAAAACTACAGCTGTGACGTAATCGTAAAGATATTAACTGTGCTGTAACTAAGATGTTAAAATATTATGTTAACAAATTACTTATAGAAATGAGTCTTGAGTCTTGAATCGAAAACATTCTATAGTTTATATGTCTACCTTTAATATGTCTAGGTTAACTCAAAAGACACCATCCATGGGAGGCACAATATTTGTGACTTTTAGTCATTATAGTTATAATAAAAAAATAGTTTAAAAACATTTGTGTAATTGTTTTTTACAAATATAAAAGGTTAATTGTAATTTGGAACAAATTGTGCATATCCCATCTAAATTTTTCAGTACATGTAGAGCTCTTGGTATTCATAACAAATATAAATATATGTTTCTTATATGCTCTAAATACCTAAGAACATATGAAAAAAAATTTTTATCAATATTTAATATTTTTGTATTTCTGCATGTCACTATATAAATATATAGTGACACGCAATTATAAATACAATTATATTTGCTAAACTTATTAAAGATACTAAACTCTTAATGACCTACATCAATAAAATGAGACAACTTGAATGCTCGTTTAAATATATAGCACAATCATTTCTAGTCAACCTACTGATAAGAGGTTTGGTAAAATTAACACTTAACATTAATCAGTTAATGTTATTAGAAGCACTTATAGAGTTAGTTTCTATTGAATTTTATTGCTTAATAGCCGTCAATAATAATATCAATTTGTGTAGTTTAATTTTAATAAAGTTACAGATAATACAGTATAATGAGCAAAAGCATTAGAATAATTCACCTCACTTTTTGTTATCGACAACAAATTTTAATAAAGAAAGCTAAACAGCTTTATTCGAACAACTTTTTGCCTTCCCGGTCATACTTCCCGGTCAATTTGGCTATAAATCCAAATGCGATTGGTCTTTTCGATCCGTTTATAAAAATTAAATTTTAATTTAATAAAATTATTTAAAGAAACAAAATTTAACTTTTTGTTTAAATAACTCCAAGTGACGTGCGTGAAGTGGTAATGCTAAAGTATTAATTATTTTTAAAAGTTTACTAAATCATAATTATATTTAATAAATTCATGTATAGGAGCCTCCAACTATTGAAGTATGCTATAGACCAGCATACTGGAGAGTGATTCCAGGTAGGTATTTGTTTATTATCACGATGTTAATTTTAATGCACTTCATTTCTTGCAGGTGATTCACCAGCAATAATAAAGCTATTGTATGTAGATTGGAAATTTGTTCAAAGTTTGTATCCTTACAGTCTGACCAATAAAACTTTTGATTCTTTTGAAGAATTTTCCTTAATAAATATGTTTTCGTTGATAGTTTTGGAATGAATCTGGAATAGTATGACAACAATCCAAGAAATATTTTTACGTCGTCAGCATTTCTTGGCTGCTCTATTTTATTTATGGTTTCTACTTTTTCGGATGATTTTGAAATTTTTTCATGTTCAATTTCGTCACCCAAAGCCCGGATCTTAGTTTTGAAAAATTCGCATTCACTTGAGTTTAAGTATAAATAAAATTGTTGCAGTGTACTTAAACTTACTTACTGTACTTTAATAAGTTATGTTCAAACTCTTCTGGAGTAGATCCATGTACAAGTAAGTCGTCGAAGTAGGAAATTGTCTTTGATAAGCCTTGTAATATGTTATTGATAACTTTATTAAATTCATATGGTGCTGTTTCAATATCAAACGACAATCTATTCATCCGGAATGTTCCTTTGTGTGTCGAAATCGTTTGTATTTCACTCGACTCCTTGCTTACCTTTAAATGTAGATACGCTTTGAACAAATCCAATTTGCAAAAATATTTTGAACCTATTTAACTATTTAGTATATTGTCTGTTTTCTGAATCGAGTAGTTTAAGCAAACGAGAGATGGGTTAATGGTTGCCTTGTAATCGACACACAACCTTACACTTTCGTCTGTCTTTGGGATCACTGCCAGTAGCGAACCCCAATCATTTGCATTGAGTTGGCTTATGATGTCTTCTTATCCCAGAGTTTCTAGTTCTTTTAGACCATCGGACATCTCTCGAACTTTAATAAGGACAGGTTTTGCTTTTTCTCTTAACCTCAGATTAACTTTGATATTGGAAACACACGCTATTCTTTGAGAAAATACTTCTGGAAACTTCTGCCCAATTTTATAACTGTCAATCTTATGGAGATTTATTTTTAACTTTCTGATCCATGACCTTCCTAATAGTGGTGAATATTCATGTGGCACAATGTAGGTACATGTTTTCTTGACAAGCGTGATTATCATATCTAACTTGAATTACTTCTGGCGCTAACACCATTTTTGTGTATGAACGGAAAGCTATCTTAGATCGCAAGATATTTATTTTAAAATTCAAGTTTTCGAATAATTTTTTTGGTAGTGCAATTACGTAATAAATGTTGCTGTCTATGTGTCTGCTTTCGAAAATATCAACTATTTCGTTAAAACCATAAATTTAATTGATTCCGTTTTCATCGTCACTGACTTGATTGATTGGTATCTCGCATTAATCTCTGAATGCATACTTTTACAACGTGTCCTTTTTTCCCACAACCCTAACACTTTCGCTTGTGGGAAAAAAGGGTTTACCGGATGTTATTTACCCGAATTCTATGATTACTGCAGGCACATATAAACTCTTCAAAGTTTATATTTGAACGTTCATTAGTTTTGAATTTCATTCTTTCTGACTATGAGATTTCTTACACTGACTTTGTAACAAAAAATTTTGTTTCCCAATCATTTTCTAATTTAAGTCACTCATAATGGAGCTTAGATGTGAAAAATTATTTTATCATTAACATAGAGAACTCTGGATGTTACTCCAAAAATGAGTGAGACAAGTACATAAGATTTGGTCTATAATTTTATTTAATTGACTCTTAAATATATTTAAGCATTTTTTTACCAATGAGATAGTTCTTAATTATTACATATTTGTTTAACTGCTGTTTTGACATCATTTAAGTCACTTAGTTCATAAACTTTTTATCAATATAGATAGTTTAAACTCTCGAATAAATAAAGTTCATATTGCAAACATAATTTATTATGATTTATTAAATTAAATATAATTTAATTTAATTTAAATTACTTATTAATAATTAAGACTTCAATTATAATTTAATAGCTTTTATCTCCGATTTTATAAAATATCAGTTTATCACATTTTCTTTTATTAGTGCGCAGGTTCAGAATAGATTATTTTTTTAATTAATTAATTTAATTAAAAACATAACACCAAAAATGTACATTTAATGTCTTTGCTCAAAATTTAGCCAGATTCCACCTTCTAGGCCTCCAAAAAAGTTTTTGGGATCTAATTTATTATCTTTTCGGGTTTTTTCATTCACAGAAATATTAAAGTTAGTCAAAATGGCAACAATAGCAGCTTTCGTCTGTGTTAAAGCAAAACGCATTCCTGCAACATTACAAATAAGTATTCATATTATAAGTATATACACTTCTGTTTATATTTCTATAATTTACCTAAGCAAACACGTGGACCATCTGCAAAACCAAAGTAAACACCCTTTTCACGATATTTTTTCACACCATCAGTTTCTTCTGAAAATCGTTCCGGTAGGAACTCTTCAGGTTTTGAATAATACTCCTCGTCATGCATTAAACTGTATAAGGGTAAAGTGACGACGTCTCCTAATTTTACCTTTAGAATTGACCCATTCTTGTTGGTTAACTCAATTGGCTCTGTGCATAACTTATTTGTAAATAACACAGGAGGAAATAAGCGTATTGCCTCTAAAATGTATATAAAAATAAATTTATAACTGATAATTTTATCTCTATTATGAATGCATTAAATATTTTCTTTAACAAACCATGCACACATGCGTCTAGATAAGGTAATTCGCTGAGTTTATCGAAATCTATATTATTATCCCCTTGAAGGTGTTCCAATATTTCAGCACGCAATTTCTCTTGTTTTTCAATATTTCGTCCAAGCTTATTTTTATTTTTGTTGAAAATTATTAAAACCCATTATTTTTAATTTTTAATTTATTTTAAAGACTTACAAGCAATAAAAGATGCGATATAACACTAGCAGAAGTTTCGAATCCATCCAACAGAAATGTCATGGTATGAGCAGTAAATTGCATTGTGTCAAAATTTTTTTTCTGTTGTAATTGTAGCATATAATTCAAAATGTCCACACGATCCGGCTGTTCAGTTTTTTTTCTTAAGTCAATAACACTTTCCATAAGATTAATGAAAAATGTTTCTACATGTTTGGGTATGAATCGGACTTTATAAAATCGTTTCAAAATTGGGAAAAATCCATTCAATAACGTTTGTATAATAAGTGCATAAGATTGTTCAAATAGATTTTTGATGTTATTTAGAATGGGTTTTGGATTTTCAGAGAAACTCTCAGCATTTATACCAAGCACACAATCTGTAACTACTTCTGACGTATATCGTAAAGAAAGCTTTATACAGAAAATAAAATATATTTATATATATATTATACTTAAAATTAATATTATAAATTACATACATCTTTACCATCCACACCATCCTTAGGCGCCATTCTTATTTGTTTACGTATGTACTCCACCATTCTGTCACAGACCTTAATCGTTACTGGATAAACTGATTTTATCTATAAGTAGATTATTAAATTAAATTTTTATTTAAAAATTAATGGTTTAAAACCTAAATGACTTGCGTTATATATAAATTTTTTTATATCTACGTATATTAATGCTAGTTTGATAATTACAACTATTATACATATATTAACAAGCAATTTTATTTAAGAGACAATAAAACAACATATACTATAAATGCCTACATAAACATGTAAATATTTGTGCAGCTTGCTATGACGATATAGGGTCTGACACTGTTGTACGTTTGAACCGTCGACGTTGAGTAGTGGTTTGTAGAAGACCGAAAGCTTCAATTTTAATCGCATTTTGCCACATTTTGAACAGGTACCATACCCAGGTCATGTTGACAGTAAAAAAGTAAAATTTACTTTTTTGAAAAAGACAGTGATTTAATTTATAAAAATTTCACTTTTGACTTTATAAACGGGCACTATTCTCATAAATTTTATTTTAGAGTCATTGGTTTTATTCTTTACAATAACTTTGAGACTACGTAATTATTCTTTCAATTAAAAACATTAAAAGTTGCGGAGTGATTATTTTTCGCATTCACTTTCAATGAAATCAGATCTGTTCTATAGTATACGATCTATATCTTTTATTAATAAAAATTTACGGCCTTATTCATAAAAAGTTATAGTAGGTTTGTAATACATTTTATCAAAAATGTTATTCATAAACGTTATTTAACAGTGTTATAAAGCATTTATAAAACTCTATTCATAAACGTATTTTAAAGTTAAAATGCTGTTAAAATGCTGTTAAAATATGTCAAAATTTATAATAGGTTTATACCTTCTATAACAGCATTTTAAGCAAAATTTTTGATTGTGTAGTAATTTTTATTGGGTGAATTACAATTAAATATGGATGCCATAAGCATAATTAAAGAAATTGGAGAGTATTTAATTTAATTTAAAAATATATAAACAACGTGGAGATCCGTTTATGCTGCGTGATGATGAATTTCAAACGATTTTCAAAAAAGGGTGTAGAAAAGATAACTGACTTGGTGAAACAGGACTTCACGTTTGATAGTAGAGGCGCTGGAACTTCCGCAAGATTATAAGTTCTAGTAGCTTTGCGATGTTGGAGTCGTAGAGAAGTAACTAATCTTTTTCAAATACTATTACTTACTAAAAGCTTTTAATATAAAAGGTACAAGAAGATGCAGGTGATTTACACGGCCTTAGCCAGGCTACAGTCAGTTGCATTTGCGTTAGAGTAGCTAGGGCTCTTGCAAAACATGCCGCAACTGTGATTAAAATGCCAGAATCATTGATAGAAGAGGAAGCAAATATGAAAAGCTTCAAACGCATAAAAAATTTTCCAAATGTGATTGGTGCAATTGATTGCGCGCACATAAAAATTAAAAAAGTGGGTGGAGATATTTCCTAATATTATATAAATCGGAAAGGGTTTTATTCATTAAACGAACAAGTGCGTATTTTTAGTAGCTTTAAAATATTTACTTACATTAAAAAACAAATTATATTTTGAAGGTGGTATGTGATGCAAATTTAAAAAGTTGCAATATAGTCGCAAGATGGAGAGATAGTACGCACGACTGCCGGATTTTCGATGAGTCAATTCTTAAAGAACAGTTAGAGGCAGGAAAATTCAAAGGGCGCTTGGTTGGCGATTCAGGATACAAACTTCAACCATACCTATTCACTCCAATACTGAAACCACAAAACGCAAAAGAAGAACGATACAATGCTGCACACATTGCCACCAGAAATACAATTGAAAGATGCTTTGGTGTGTGGAAGCAAAGATTTCGTTGCCTTCTAGATGGGTTGAATATATCATTGGAGAATGCGAAAACAGTTATAGTCGCACTTGCAGTATTGCACAATTTTGCAGTTACTTACAATGAAAATGACTCCAAAATACCTTATAATGACAATTTTTCTGCGGCTATCAACTTTAGTTCCTTATCTGACTGTGAAGAAATATGTGATGATAATTCAACAAATCGAAAGAAACCTAATGTTATATTAAAAACATTTATTGAAAAAAACTTTTGATGAAATTGCAAATTAAATAACGATTTATTAATCTTAAAAAATTTTTTAAATTTTTATTTTTGTGCTGCATTAATTCATATTTCTCACAGTGTTGTAAAATGTTTTGTGTTTAACAGTAATGTTATTAACATTTGTATTATAGTTATCAAAGGTTTATAATACGTTTATGAATAATGTGCATTATAAGGCCATTATAAAGTTAAAATACATTTTAACTAAAATGTATTTAAAAAGCATTTTAAGAAATTTTTATGAATAAGGCCGTTAGTTTATAGCAATATTTCATATTTGTGACAATACACTGGAAGACTTATAAATTTACTGTTTTTATAATAAAATTTATTTTGCTCAACAACTTAAATTCACAATATTTTTTAAGAATATATTCAAATATAACTTACTCTACTCGGTGTAAGACCCGGTGTCACTTCTGCACGACGCTGTTTCCATTCCTCACCTTTTAAACTGAACGGATTATTAGCAAATATAAAATCGGATTTACTATCAACCTAAATGACAATAATAAATTAATAAAAAAAAAATTTCTTAAGCTTTTAAAAAAGGAAATTGTATAATAAATCAAAAGTGGTTATTATTTGCACAATTACCAGCTTACCATAGCAGATACTTCATTATCGTGAAAATGTTTGAAATCAGTCACATATACTCTGCGGGCCAGTTGCGGACTTGTAACCAACAACACAGGGCTTCTAAAGTTAAATATACCCACGAAATCTTCGTCTCTTTTGTACTTCCTGCAAATATTTATAAAATTATCACTTCCGACACCAAAACAAAGAGTAGTTAATTATAGTCACCTATAAACATCATCCATATCCATAACCATATTACGTTTTTGTGTATAAATGCTAGGAAAATTGCCATAGAAAGGATTTGGTTTCTGACCATTTACGTTTCGTTTTTTCCAATAATTGGAGTTCCATATTAAGAACAAATATATTAAAGCAACTACAGTAACAATTAAAAAAATTGTTGTCAAAAACATTTTGTCATTGGAAACCAATCTAAAATAGCCGCGATCAGAACATTCACTCTAAAAAATTAAAACTCAACTGAACATGAAAGAGTATTTCTCATATTTATGTAATTTTATTCACACATGGAATCTATCTATAACCTGTCTATAATCTACAAGCAAACTTTTAACTTATCTATGGAAAAATTTAAAAATTATAAAACAAATTTGACCACATGTAAGCACATATTTATTATGTTTATATAAAAATACTTTCAATGAAAATAAACAAATACTCTTATGTTTGAGAAATAAATAATAATATTTTAGATAGAGAAAAAAAAATATTTAAAAGATATTTACGCAAGTCATTGTTAGATTGCTTTTTTATTCTAGCACTAATGTTACTGTTACGTGATTGAACTTGAACATCCGCCGTTCATCCATAACAATAGGCGAAAAAGTTAATTTAGTATTCCCATAAAGCTTCGTCAAACATAATAATTTTAAAGTTGGTCAACTATAACTCGAAGTCACACTATATGAAGAAACCTTAATATGAAATAATTTAAATAATTCACAATGAAAACAGATATAATTTTAATCAGTTCTAATAAATTTCGTTTTGGAAAAATGGAATTAAGTTTCTACCAAATTGAGTCTAATTAAAGGATATATTGATTTTTTATCTATAGACAGAAAGGTATTTACATATGAAACTATAACACACCAACATCAATTCTTTATAACGATTAACAACCATCGATATATTTAGGATCAAGATTAAAATCTCATTTTAGTAATTAAAAACGACCGAAAGAGGTGAATACGCTTATTATACAGCAACTTGAATTTTGTCAAACCCGACAGCGAATTATATGCTGCAGATTGAGAAAAATGTTGAATAAATAATAGAGAAATATACAAAGAACAGAGATGAACCGGATTTCACTAGAAGTTAATGTTAATATATGTCATTCTTAATTATACCGTATACTACTACTACTATGAAATACCATATACGAAGCGATCATTAAGGATATGTGATGAAAATGTATTTTTAACCTGTATATTTAAAGTATGTATAATGTTTCAAAATACAGAAGAATATTATTAATATGTAAAATAAAAACTTCATTAAGTCAGCAATAAAATATGTATTTTTATCCCAACTTACTTTAACATGAATATCTCAGATCGAATATCATATAATAATTAAAATTCGTATTGTAACTTTATTAGTTTGTCACCAAAATCAATCAAGGTAGGAATGTTACTTGAGTTCTTTATGTTAAAAAATGCACTGAACTCGCACAATATTGTGAATATATTGTGAATATTGTGCTCTTTTGAAATTCGCAGAATTTATATTCGAAATAGTAGCAGTCAACACCAGTCTTTCTTATACCAATCAAATTAAAAAAATTAATAAATTAGATCTGGAGTCTTAAATCAAAGACATTTTATATGGCTGCAATATGTCTAGGTTAACTCAAAAGACAACATCCATGAAAGGCGGAATATTTGTGACTTCTAGTAATTATAACAAAAATATAACATAACATTTATGTAATTGTTTTTTATAAATATAGAGTACTGTGATGACCATATTGAACGCTTTAAATTTTTTATTATTATTTATTTATTATTTATTATTTAATCTTATTATTTCGTAGATATTGTACATGTGCCATCTATATTTTTCAGTATATATAGAGCTCTTGGTATTCACAACAAAAAATATATATCTCATATATGCTCTAAATATCTAAAAATATATGGAAAAGTTTTTTATTTATTATCAATATTTAATATTTTTGTATTTTTACATGTCACCATATTTTTAAAGTGACATGCATATAAAAATACACGTGTAAATAAATAGCACAATTATGCCTAGTCAACCTACTGATAAGAGGTTCGGTAAAATTAAAACAATCAGTTAATTTTTTTAGAAGCACTTGTGGAGATAGTTTTCTCTTGAATTTTATTGCTTATTAACCACCAATAATAACATCAGTGACGACTGCTATAAGGTGCGGAGGTACGCGGCGCACACCCTAACATAATTTGCAAATTGTCAAATAATATATATAAATTTATTAAATATCTTTACATCAATATCTTTACATATATTTTTAAAGATTTAAGTTTTAGCAAAAACAAATATAATTGTCTATGAAAACTCCTTTAATTTGCTTCTCTTAGCTACTAAAATCGCTAGTTGTGCTCCTAAGTTTGCAGCTCACATCGCAAAACATTTCTATCATACATATTTCGTCTTTCCCCTTTAAGCAATTTCATTCATAAATTTCTGTCATAAATGTACACAAAAGTAGAATGAACAAAATAATGTGCGTGTGCTCTAGCTTAAAATATGAGAAGTAGCGATTGGGAATTGTATGGGAATATTTTCTGTTCTATTCGAATATCAACTACATGTATAACAACTCAACATGTTGACTTGCCGAAGCGGTTAGATATGCGGCTAAAGTTTGCAGCTCACATCACCAAACATTTCTTTCAAATTTCGTCTCTCCCCTTTTAGCTGTTGCTCCAGTGAATAATAACAGCTTTGTGTGCGGAGTAACTAACCGCACATTTATACATTGCAAGTGTGTTCGATTGTGTTTGATCACTGCATAGACATGTATAGTTCTAAGTACAAACTCTTTTGTTTGAAAAAAGTTGGTTTGATGTTATAAGATATATGTTATGTGAAAAGTTGTATTTATTCCACATATTGATATAATATTAAACTTATACATAAATTGTTAATTTAATTTGTTTAATATATTATTTTTTTAATGAATTATTAAATGTTATATTGTGAATATATTGTTGCCTAATGTTATATAGTTATTATTAATAAAACATCTCATATATTTCAATTTATCATTTTTAATTTAAGTATATATGTACAAAAAAAATTTTAGAATGGCCGCACACCTTTCTTGATAAGGCACGCGTCGTCACTGAATACATCAATTTAAATTGTTTTAATTTAATAAAGGGACAGATAATACAGTATAAAGCTAAACAGAAAGCTAAACAGCTTTATTCGAACAACTTTTTACATTACACTATACCATATATTAGATTTCAAAAACATGAGAATTTAAAGAGGGAAATATTTACATGAAAACCACTAACAACAAGTATTTGACGCATTTATTGGTTGCTACCCATTGGTTGTGTATCAATGTAAAAAGTACGTATATAAGTCGCATATATAATATTCGTTAGTCTAATCATTGCCAGAAGTTAGCTTCAAATCTTTTCTTTAATTTTAGTATTGCTACTATTACTTGCTTTAAACATGGTGAATTTTCAAGTTCATGTAATAAAATTTATAAGAAGTAAACTGATTTACTAGGAGTAGTTAGGAAATTGAAATAAAATCTCTTCTTCAATATGATTAAAACAATGTCAAGCACAGAGGATACGGTAGGAAAATGGGGACTATCATTCAAATTTTAATAGAAATAAATAAATAAAATATGAAACACCACAGATATACTTAGCAATACTTATTAGAGCAAACATTGAAACTTACAAATTATACAAACAATTAAAAATCAGTTTAGAATCATAAGATATGGAATTAAAAACATAAAAATTAAGTAAATACAAATTATAATACATTATATAATATTAATATAAATTTATTTAATATAATATTTAATTTGTATATTTAATAAAACTTCATATAAATGAAATTCAAGACCCTTAAAGAAAATTATTTTATATATCTTGAAACAAGATTAAAATATCTTTAATGACGTTAACACCATGAAGGATTCAAGAAATGAGTTTTTCAATTTTATTAATTGATCTCCGATGTACATAAAAATTATGAAAATTGTACTAGTATTAACAAACTGAAGTAATTGTAAAAAAATAAATCGAAAGAAAACAGCAAAAATAATTTCAAAATTTTGAATAAATATATATATTTAGTAGTGCTATTAACAACTAGAATGGTCTTTTTGAAATACGTAAACGTAAGAAATTCCATAATAAAGATGAGCATTAATGTATTTTGAAAACATTTTGTTGAATTTACCTTGAAAACATTTCCTTAAAGACTAAATGCTTTCTCTTTCTAATAGTATGAGAATCAATTCTAGCTTACGCTGTGAAAATCTGGCCTATCGCTGGTTTTGAAACGTAAACATCTTTTTTTGAAGATATTTTCATGTTTTTTACCATTTCTTTACTATTAACTTACTTCTACACAATATCAGAATAAATTTTTTTGAATATGATAATTAAAGACTACCTCAATAACTACATATAAAAATATTTAATAAAAATATTTACTATTTTAAAGAATATTTAAATCAAATGAATTTCTTTGATATTTTGGACAACAAAAAAAGAACTCGCTATGCAATTTAAATAAAATAGAAGATTTGCAACACTTTTTAGGAACATGCCCAGTACTGACAGAGATAGATATTTTGACAAATATAGATATTTTCAAAACGCCATGCTGTGTGAATCTTAACTATTAATGTAAATAGTTGTACTTAAGGGTGTATTAAATGTTAATGTAAATAGAGAAAAGGTAATTAATTATGTTTAAATGATGCTATAGTAAAACTCTATAGCATCATACTTACTGTACTAAGTAAGAATTTAAAATATAACTGTACTAAGAAAGTACTTAATATACATTTTTTTTATATTGTATTATACAAATTCAGTTTCATAAATTGTTCAATAAAATTTTTTATTGCTACACCTACTATTATTACGAATTATTCAGTAATAACGTTTATTTATTGACTAGTAAAACTTCACAAGTTTTATCGTCAAGTTCACAACAGTTAAAAATATCAATAAAAACAACATTTAATAACTTTGATCGGAGTAATTACTCTTATTGAAAGCAAAAAATTACTTATATCTATCTGTACTTGTAAAATGATTCAGCATTACAATTTTGCTTTTAAATATTGTGGGTAGGCATGGGGGAGTCGACAAGTGCTTTACTACGTTAGAGCTAGTAGAATAGATGGAGTATATGAATATTAGTGGTAATATCTTATTCGAACCTTAAATGTTTTACAAGTATTCCCTATCAAATTTTTAGTTTAATATCAATTGTTTTTAGCTAAATTATTGTCTTTAAATTTCAAAAGAATGTTGGTCTTACTTAGTCAGTTTAATAAGAAAGATTATGCTGTTTAATCAATTTATAAAAAATTTCTGCAATATAAAACATCTATAAAAAGATCAATAGACTTTTATCACATTCACAGAAAAAAACTCTTCATTCCGAGTTTACATCTAATCACACCTATAAGAATATGAAATAATGCTTGCGTATGTTGTATGTGTAGAATGGCATAGTACTCTGATTAAATTCATTGTGTCTTCTCTTATCAGGCTACAAAGAAGCATTTGCTTAGAAATAACTGATGCAATGAGTATCATGAGTTTGTACTGTTGAAAAGGAAAGATCGTCCGAAACTAGATCGGTGTAGATTGATTAAGGAAACTTAGAAATCCG
This sequence comes from Teleopsis dalmanni, assembly GCF_002237135.1. NCBI lineage: Eukaryota > Metazoa > Arthropoda > Insecta > Diptera > Diopsidae > Teleopsis > Teleopsis dalmanni. The sequence continues at coordinate 163,664,948 of NC_051846.1, read as the reverse complement.
AGATATTCAATCTCAAAAGTTTGGTAACTGAGTCCTTTAGTCTGATCAAGCAAAACAGAAGAAATTATCACCTGGCTACAATGTCAATTATATTAATATATTCATAATTTGACTATGGAAGTGGTTCTTATTGGTTATACTTTCTAACGACCCGAACAGATTAATTTATTTTTACTCATAATAAATACAACTCAATATCTTTTTAAACACAAATAATGAATCATTTAATTAATAGTTGATAAATAAAATAAGAACTAAATACGTAGCTATATATTTTTGGCGAAGTCATGAATGTATTTTTGCATAGTCATTTCTATTATTCTTTTTCAAGTGGTTCATTGATTGTAAACAAAACCATAAAACTAAAATCGCAATTTAAACAAACGTAATATATTATACAAAATATGATTATATTTAAAGGTTGCCTGCACTGGCTTTAAAGATGCCGGTTCATATAAATTGATATCAAAATTGATAACAAACAATTTATATAGCAAACAATATTAGGAGATCTGGCGAAATTATTTTACTTCTGCATAGCAACATATATTATTCCATAATATACGAAAACTTTATAATGTTATTTTTAGTTTATCTTCAATTTAGTTTGTCTTATATATGTATTTCACAATCGTCTGAAAATACGAATATTAACTCAAGGTAATCGGAAGAGCCCATAGTATACTTCTGATGTGCTAATTCAATATTAGACTTTAGATTATATTGCTTCATCCGTTAAAATTTCATATCAAAATATTTGATGAATGTATGTTTGCATAAATAATAATCTAACAATTCAAAATTATTTCTTACAGTGTGAACTGAAAAATTGTTGTTCTTTCTGGCATGTATCGCAGTGGCAACCTTCCAACGATACGTGGCCATATTTCTTGGCATATGAAAGTAAAGAAAAATAATAAAATTTTTGTAAGAAATTTTATGTCATGATAATCCAATAATGACTTTAAAGTCATTAATGACTTTAATGTCCCTACTTCGTCAAAAGTAACTGTTTATCGGTGGTTTAAATACTGAATTCTTTTAGCGACCGAATTTGAGAAAATAAGATTGAATGTTCCTACTGTGAAATGTATAAAGATAGATAATGCCTTGATGATATCAAAAGACAAATCCATTTTGTCCATCATATTTGACCATCATTTGCGATTTAATATGATTATGGAAAAAGCGTGTTGAAAACAGTCGCCATGTTTTTCACAGTGGACAACAGAATTTTGATAGTTCCAAGTATTATTTGGAGCATGGTTTAATTATAAAAAAATAAATTTTTAGATCCCACACTCTTATACAGCAATGATTGATATTTAAATATGCCAATTCTCTCGAAAACAACAAAGAGTTCAGTGTAGAACAATCCATAAGGCTTGTTCAAGTCAACCAAAAGTGCGAACTTCGGTCGTGAGGTTATAACTTCTACATTACTGGATAGGCGTGAAATTAGTAAATAAAAACTTTATTAAAGATTTTTTGTTTTTTCAACTCTGAACATTATGTTGGATTTTGGTGTTTTTTTTTAAAAAAAAAGAGTTCAACATCCTGAAAGTGTTATTTTATCATTATAACTTGCATAAACAAGAACCTGTAGTTGCTTTTTCATACATCTTATTAAACAAATTCGGTCAATGCCATCTGATAGCTATTTGCAGATCTTATAATAATTCTAAATTGTTCCAAATGTAACGGATCCTAATAAAAGGATACTAAATTGTTCCAAACCTATATTGATGAATATGGTCGTTTTTTGAAAAATTTTCTTCTTAGAATATAGTCGCTATAATTTTTTTTGAAGTAGGTGGAAAACGTCGAAATCCACTGTGTGAGAGTTAAGCACAATAAAATCACAATTTGTGAATGGTTTAGAGAAAAAAACATAACACTCAGACTGTGCAAGTTCATTGTCATATCAATCTCATTTTGATAAAATACAAATATTTTCGACTCACTTTAACGAAGCGAAGAATATTTGGAAGAGGCAAGGAACTAATATACTGGAAAACCATTCCATTGATTTCAGTTAAAACCAATTTGGTATTCAATCATCATGATGTCACCATTTATTATTTGATTTCGACACCAATATGTATCTAAAAATTAATATTTTAAAAGATAAAAACATAAATGTTATATACTTTCAATAGCTTCATATAGTTAAGTGTATAGTAAAATTATGAAACACTGTAGTCTTTAATTTTTATTTTAACATTCTAAAAATAATATATGATATTTTAAAACCGGTCATACTAATGCGGTGACCGTCAATGAACCATGGTTGAGAAACCCTGTTGACTTTTCTATTATAGGGAATTCGTTTATTAAAATTAATATATATCATATACGTAATAATAACAATTATAAATTAATGTTATAATATATATTTTTACAAAATATTATTTTAAATATATAAATAAATATATAACACTATAACACTTTAAATATATAACATTAAAATTTTGCAGTGTATCTACTAATTTCCCACACACAATAACAACATGTTGGCATGTAGTCATTAAATAAAATTATTATCTTAAAATATATTAAAATTGCCTTATTTCGAAAATTGAATTATTAAAGTACTCTACAATAGGTTTTTATTGATCTGAATACTAACATGAACCATATATTACATGTTATATATAATTTATTCAAGAATTTATAATTCTAATTTTTATTAATTTAATTTTCTTATAGAGTCAGATACAGTTTTTAATGACAAGTTTTTCAAACGATTAAGGTTAATTTTTAAAAACATTGTTTTATACTATTTTAATAAAATAAATAAAATATATTACCAATTATTAAGAGAATATAAAAATAAGTATTTTACCTATATCCTATATAATTACGTATATGTTTGCTACCTGTTATATGTTAAATAGCAGAAAAAATTGTACTCGCAAGATTTAATAATATAAATATGGCTTAAGATATCATTCCCAAAGGTCCGTTCAGTTCAGAACTGATTTCTCCAGCAAACAAAAGTTTCTAAAACTATAAACAATGCTATCAGTAAAGTGAAATCTACTTTTTTCATATCATTAAGACATTTGATATGATCATATAAAAGAAGTGTTGAAAATAGTCGCCATGTTTTTCATACCAGACAATTGTCTTCTTTCTTCTTTAATTTATATAGAGCAGATATGCTGACACACATGCATTATGCATGCTAACAAAAATGCTAACTTTATTGTAAACAATTTGAAACTCCATATTGATAACATAATGAGTTACAGAAGAATAATGAGTAAAGAATTAGAGTATATACTTAAAAAACAAAGTTTTTTGACGTCATTGCAAGACGTAAAAACCAAAATCTAACGATTATAGAAGTCAATAATATGGAAATAGAATAGGAAGACAGTGTGAAATACTTAAGTCTAACTTTTTGCTGAAGATGTACTTGGTTAGAGAATATAAGAGTCAAAAAACTAGCTTGTAATATAACTCTGAATGTTCGAAATCCATTAACACAAGGAAAGTTAAGTGTGAAATAAAATACTCTGCTTTATAAGCAAGTAATGAGACCAAAACTATTTCATTAAATATTAAACTATTAAAAAACTTCAAACTTATCAAAATATGGTTTTAAGATGTATGCTAAAAGTTCCATGGTATATCAAAAATAAATTTATATATAAAAACTTGAGAGGCGGGTCTACGCAAAAGTGTGCTGAAACTGTTTAATTCTGTGGATACATATACTAATTCAGAATTACACTCTCTTAAATGAAATGCAATATATATTTCATCAGAAAGAATTTGAGCAAACTCTTGTTAAAATGGATCACCAATTGTTCCCAGACGCTATTAGGTAAAAGTGCTTTAAACACTAACTCGCGTTTCATCAAGCAAAGACGAGAAGACTAATGTAATGGGAATATTAGTTTTAAAATAAAATTAATTATATACATAAATTAGTCTTAGAAAGCATATTTGTGCGTTTTTACTGCACTAACAAAAAATAATATAGTGTTTATGTAAATCCGCTAGGTATAAAGTCTCTTGCTCTAATCTCTCTCTCTCTCTCTCGCTTGATTATTAGAATGGGGTTGTATCCGCTGAATGCGGCTACAATCTTCTAAATTCATTCCTAAGACATGATTTTAGTGGGTCCAAGTCTCGAATTCCGCCTTATGCAAACAAAAAAAAAATATTTGTATAAAGTTTTGAGTAACTACAGTTATTAAGTACTCATATAACAATATTTCTTCATAAATTAAGTTAAAAAATAAACTAAAGAAAAAATATATACCATAAGTTTTTTAAGGTGTTTGGTATTCGGCAATGCCAACATAATTTTTATTTCATTTTAATAGAACAAATTTTCGAATTTGTATCTACATTTATGTATATTAAAAAATATATAAACTATAATGCCAAACTTGTAAGTTGTTGCGCGATTTCATCAATCTACAGCTGTAATCATTGTTCTGATATGGCTTTTCATTATCATATGAAATTGTTGATTACGTATGGGATACGGGCGAATTGAGAATAAATTACGTATTGAAATTCACAACAAAACGCTATGAAAACATTCTACACTCAACATTAGAATTTAGTTTAATGTGGACGCTACTTTTGTGCGATTATTAAAATAATTCTTTTTAAGAATCAAAAAATAAAAATAACTTTCGGGTTGGTTTGTTTACAATGATATCATTAGTGACGCTTGCTTTGTTAGCTTCAGTGCCTGTGTTAATTTATGTATTTTTGACATGGAACTTTGACTATTGGAAGAAGCGGGGTGTAAGAGGACCTAAGCCTACACCTCTGTTGGGTTCATTCCCAAGCTTATTTACACAAAAGCAACATTTTGCTAACGATTTAAATGATATTTATCGGTATGTAGTAATTTATAGTAGTCATTTATTTATATTATTAAATATTAAAATAAATTTTTATTTTAGAAACATTTTTTAGAAATATTTTTATTTAAATAAATTAGGTATCATTCTGTTGATTCTAATAAGTGTATTAAAAAATAAAATAAAAATAAAATACACTATCAATTAACAATAATATGAATATTATATACTGTAAAAAAAACGAACTAAGGAATAAATAAGCTGTGTTTAACGAAACGAGTAAACTAGTTGGTTTATTCTAAAAACATAACTAGTATTTTTTTGTATATAAGCAAAATTATATATATTTAAACCTAAAATCAACTGTGAGATTTTCAATGTATTTTTTTTTTGTTATATAGATGTTATGGATTCGCCACTGTCAGTTAAAGAGAATACAACATAATTTATGTTTTTAAATTCTTTATCTTCACTTTTGATCTCTTTTATGGTACAATTCTTTGTTTTATGTATTAGGTACTAGGTATTAGGTAGTGTATCTGTAAATTTTAATTGCTTAATGCAATATGTAATTGCTGTAATGTAATGTAATTGCTTAATGTAATCCATTAAAATCAAACTGTTACTTCTTCTGCTATACGATATACTATATAATATTATGGGTTTTATAGTTAATAGTTCATTTTTATTATTATAAACCTCTACTAGGATTAGGCTGGGCAGATCAGCGTATTTACTATCTCTTATTATATACTCGAGTGTGAGGATAAGTAGTGTTTTGTTGTCATATTAATTTGTTTTCTGCAATAGCTTTTAGGACATTGTCTGGAATATACTTTTTGAACAAGTCTATGCTTAGATATTCAAGTATTATTATTCCATATGATATGTTTGGCTTTTTCAAATTTTCTGATCTCTACACTCTACACGGTGAGAACAGTTTAATATTGGTGTTTATTGTTTTTCCAAGTGGTATAGTTAATTAGTTTTTTGATTATTAATTCAAATACATTTTATATTTACATTAAGTTCAATAATATTATTTAAGAAACAAATATACTTAGTGGCTTTAGACGTCTAAGGAGCTTATATCCATACCTACTACTGAACGTACATGATTTATAAAATACTTAATAACGTTAGTCATTTGTCAAAGAATGTTTCTTGAATCTCATGAAATGTAACTTTCTTTAGGAACATATTGTAGTAGAATGGTATGTTATACGAACAGAATTTATTTACAGGAAGCATTTTAAAGACAATAAGGCATTGTTGTAAAAAACAGAAAGGGAATATAAAAACTTTTTGAAAAATGCACACTGCATTTATTTCAAGTATGGAATAAAAATTGAACAGAAATTTAAAAAAATATATTACATACCCTAAACTCTCAAACTTCCTAAGATAGACTAAATTAAACATTACATTAAAACATCTTCCTTTACTGAACTTTATGAAACATGTATTTCTTAAATTAATTCTGTTCAGGTTTTTTATCTGAAGTTTTTTTTATTATAGATGATTTTTTATAATACATGAAAATTAAGGATAATATTGGACTAATAAAAGATTTTTGACTAAGACTCATTCTTACCTTTAAAAAATTATAGATGAATACGGAAGAGATACTAATATATTATTGTGTAATATTAACATCATTTGAATAATAAATCATAATATATAGAAATAATAGTAATAATATATATAATAACAGTAATGATAATAACATAATTATATAAAAGTAATTATATATAATTATATAAAACATATGCATATACATTATGTTTTTAATTAAAATTCGAACCATAATAATTTTTAAATAAATAAATAAATTTTTATTATTCATATAATAAGTTTCAGACAAAATTAAATTTAAATTAAGTTAAATTAAGATTTAAATTAAGCTAAAATTTTTTTGAAATTAATTTGAACAAACTTTAACTTCACTACCACTAAATTAGGCATTAAAATTTAGAGTGTTCAGAACAGCTGTCGACTTTTATTATTTGTAAATTAACCGTGAAGTATTTGTAAATTAACCGTGAATATAATACTAAAATAAATTTTATGTACATTGGTTAATAAAAGTGATATATAATCTTAAATAGACATATTGTACATGTTATTGCTATTTTTATTGTTGAATAGACAATTAGATACAAAAACCGGCTGGATGAGATTGAAGTACGAACACTAGTTGGCACTTATAATAAGAGCACAATCAGATTATTTTGTAAATATTGTATAATAATAACTTTTATATAAATTTCATCTGAGACAATAAAAAATTGTTGATTGAAAATGAGAATTAAAGGAAATATTGATTAATAAACAATAGCTTTTAAATTTGATTAGAAAACGATAAAAAATAATATTGTAAAATCCAGAATGTCTCGTATTAAAATATATGTTATTTATATGTGAATATGTGAAGTAATACAAAATACATGGATTCAAATAATGCACTGGAGATGGATGCGGTTAAACAAAACTTTACTCGTAAAAATCTTTTGTAACAACTTAAATAAATAAAACACAATTTGTCCAAATAGATTGCCATATTTTCCTGATATAAAGAAATTTAAAATTAAGAAATAAAAAGAGAAAAAAATGAAAATATTTTTAGGATATTACTTTCTTTTATAGTTAAGTTGTTTTAAAAATTTATGAGCATTTCCTTAAAAATCCTAATTAATCACAAAATATTTTTGAAAATAATCTTTTTCGTTTTTATATCCTAACGTCTTATAATATGTTTATAGTACTACAATTATCTCCATAAACTTACAGTAATTTTTTATTTTTCATATAAATTTTTGAGATATTGAAATTTTTTTTGACATTCTAGGTAATATTGAAACATCAAATCCAAGTGCCAATGTTTTTTTTATAATTTTTATTTAATTCGTAAGTTACACTGGTTGCTATCAAGTTGCCACGCATAAGTCCCTCTTGGTATCAGTTGGAGACAAAATTAATAGAATAATAGATTTTTTAAGGTTTACTGATACTCTTCATTATTTGCCATGTGGTTTCCGTAACTCTATGTATGGTCTCAACATTTTTATGCAATTATTCTGTTTTCTACCTAAAATATTTTAATTTTAATGAATTTAAAAGATAATATTTTTAATTTTATAGAGAACATTAAAATTAAAATAGTTTTTCTGTGATTAAGTTAAAAGCACTTTCTATATTAAAAAACATTTATATTTAATAGCTAGTATAAGGTCAAAAAAAACAAACCAGTTAAATTTGTGTGAATACTGTGTAGAGTCTCATTTAAAATAGAACGCGTAAACTAATAAAAATATTAAATTCTAATTTAATATTAGGTTACATATAAGTATATGATATTTACATTATTAAATCAAATTTAAATCAATACTAATTTAAAAATTCTATTGTTACAAGTACATTCAAAAAAGTCATTAAATCGTATTAATTTAATTACACACAAGCACACCTTGTAGAAAAATCTATAATTAAATATTAAAATTTTTAATTGCTTTAAACACAGTTTATCATGAAATTACAAAAAAATTTATGAAGCACTTACAAGATTACTAGATATAGTTTTTATATTTTTAAATATTGATATATAATTTCTACAAAGACAAAGTATTTTTATTTTTTAATTTATGTAATATTGGAAGTTACAGTATTTTCTTTTGTCTTAAATTTTATTTTTTTTTAGTTTAATGTACAATGTTTATACTATTAATCATTTTCAATTTATTTTCACTTCTAGTAAATATAAGAACGATGAAAATTATGTTTCTGTGTTTTTAATGCGTGCCCCTCAACTGATGATTCTTGATCCTGCCTTAGTACATGAAGTTTTTGTTACCGCCTTTAAGCATTTCCATGACAATGACGTTGCAAGATTGGTATTAAAAATATAAATATTTATAGTTCGATATAATAAAAATTGTTTATAGGTTGATACTAAAAAAGATCCCCTGATTGCAAACAATCCATTTATTGCAACTGGACATGCTTGGAAAGAACAAAGATCCCTTGTATCGCCTGGTATGACCGGAACTCGTATTAAAGTAGCTTATTCCGTTATGCAGAAGGTCTGTAACAGTTTTTGCGATTACATAGAAAAAGAAATTAAGATGATGCATAAAGATGGAATCAATGGCAAGGAAGTAAGTAAAATTGTTTAACAAAAATTTACCCTATCAATGTTATTTATTTAAGAGCAGCTTAGGATCAAGATTAGAGAACTATAAAATTGCCCCAATTACAAGTATATGTGCGTAAAATAAATAATATTAATAGATATATTTCTGTTTACATTTGTTTTCATACTACAAAATAAAAAAAACGTGGAAAGGAGACTCTTGTAGATTCTTTTATATCCGATCAAAATATAGTTTCATGTCGCCAATGCAGTTATTTTTATATTTAGTTTGAAATAATAGTTTTGTAGGATTTACATATATATATATATAATAACAAATAATGCCTTTACAAACAGAATAGAATATAATTAATAATTTATTAATTCAATTGTTCTACAGCTGGTTTAGGATTCCGTTCTAATATAAACAAAGCAAGTAAATTTATTAATAAAAACTTTCACAGCAAAGTAAAAAAACTCCAGAAAAATATGCGAATATAAAAGTCAAGTACTGCTTTAGGTCAGTTGGTTAAGGTGCACTGACTCTGAGCTTCAAATTTGGCAGGACTCGAGTTCGATTCCTGGTACTTGTAGTCTCAAAAAATTATTTACGAATAATTAAATAGAAGAATTATTTCCAAGACCACTGATGATGGGTATTTGGCAATACTCGAAAGAGCTATATGGTCAGCCAAAAATTCAATTAATTAAAATAATATAAAATGAATTTCTGTTGTTGTAGTTCATTACCTCTATATAATTATTTCTTTAAATAACTTTAAAATTAATTTTAAATGACAAATAAAATAAATAAATATATAATTATTCATTATATGTATAATTATTTAACCATTCACGTAAACAAACTCCAAGCTTAAAAAAATATGTGCTATGCTATTGTCTATGCTATTTCTTTTATATAGTCTTAACTTGGAAATTTTTTTTGAAAGTTTAATAGATAACTATATTAACTTAATTTTTCTTACTAATTAAATTATAAATAAAATATTTATTTTATAAATTATTATTATTATTACTTAGCTATCTCTAATATCTTTTTATATATTTTTATTATCTTTTTATAGCTATCGCTACGTTTCACAGCAGAAAATGTTTGCGACTCTGTACTAGGCATTAATGCCAGAAGCTTTACAAATGATCGTATTCCGGTTGCCGAAAACGTAAAAGTTTTCGCTGAAAATAATACAATATTTTTAATCTACTCAATATTCGCTGGATTGTTTCCAAGTGCAATCAACTTTTATAAAGCGAAATTCTTTCCAAAACATTGTGAAGAATTTTTTATAAATTTAATGAAACAAGCCTTTAAAATGAGACAAGAAAATAAAACTGATCGTCAGGACTTCTTAAATCATTTGTTATCAATGTCGGAGAAAAAAGAACTGAATTATATTGAATTAGCGTCACATACAATGACATTCCTCATCGATGGCTTAGATACAACCGCAACGGCAATATCACATTGTTTGCTTTTTGTAAGTATTCCCAATCCTGACAATAAACATATAATCCATTAATTCTATCACTTACAGCTAGCTCGCTCTCCAGATGTGCAAGAGAAATTACATGAAGAAATTGTACAAAATTCTGATGAGAATGGTGAATTGAGTTTCGAAAAACTTAATGAACTGCCTTATCTCGATGCTTGTTTCCACGGTATATATTCATTAAATTTATGCTTAAACTTAAACTATATAATAATATATTTTTTTATTTGTAATATAGAAAGTATACGCATGTTCCCACCAGGATTGTTTTCCACGAAAATATGTACAGAACCTTATGAATTCACAAATAAAAATGGTGATAAGTTAAAAGTAAATGTTGGAGAAACAATAATGTTACCCTTGTATGCAATTCACAATGACCCACAAATCTATCCTGAACCTGAAAAATTCGATCCTGAGCGATTTATGCCAGAAAATGGTGGAGTGAAAAAATATCGCGATATGGGCGCTTTTCTTGGATTTGGAGATGGACCTAGAATGTGTTTAGGTAATGAAAAATGATTGTTATAAATTGAAAATGATACATTTTTGTACTATTTTTAACAGGTATGCGTTTCGCTCTGACACAGTCTAAGGCAGCACTATCAGCTGTGATTCGTAAATTTATCGTTAAAGTTAATCCAAAAACGGAACCAATAAATAAACTGGATCCGAAAGCATTCTTAGCTATGCAAGATGGCGGTGTTTGGTTAGATTTTGAGAAAAGGGTGTAGGGCTTTTATATTTCTTTATTATAAAAAAAATGTAATAACTATTAAAAATAGCTATATATTGAAGGTATGCTTGAAAGAATTTATAAGAATTTAATAAGGATTTATTATATAAATTATTTATTTCATTAAGTGTGGTTTCATTAGAACATGACAATAAAAAATTATAATTTTTATACAATTTTTTAATAAAACAGAAAACGTATATATAAATAATAAACTTTTTATATTCAAAACCTTGGTTTTTAATTGTATAAAAAATTCTATAGATGTATGTTATAAATTGCAATAATAAGGTTTCTTTCGTCATAAAGACACGCCGCCACTATAAGCAAGAAAAAAAATTAAATTCTTTGTATATAATTTTCTTATTTTATTTTATCAAAAATTATACATCTTAATAATCCTGTTCAGATATTTTTTGAATATTAAAGCATTATTTGCTAGTATCTTTTTACACATATAGGCGCTAATCACATATGTAGCAGTGTAATTAAACCACATCCAATTATTTTAAAAAGTTTTTTTTTGATATTCTATATGTGACGAAATTCATCTATCAGAGTATGTGAAGTATAATGAATAATGAATATAGGAGATGGTATAGGAAAGGAAATGATGAATTGAAATACAAGTGGTGGACTTCAACAAGATTTTCACTTCAATGCGATAATTTTATAGTTGGATAACTTTTTCACATGATTTTTGGACATACATTAACTGGATATTAAGTGGGAAGTAACTATTAAACACAAGATTATACCACAGAATGGTTCTTGTTTCACTATATTAAAATAGTAAATAAAGATCATTTGTTAGCCGAATGAATATAAATTATGAGGTCATGAAACAAAAAAATTTGCAATGTTTAGGGCCAAAAGTCCTTATTCCTAGGTTTTCTGTTGATATATTCGCCAATATATTCATAATGTGTTACTATATATCAACCGATAAAGGCGCTGTTTGGATGTACATCTGCATGATAAGCAAGGAAAATGTTCTTTGTCAGCATTTGGTTGTGCTCCATATCTATAAGCATCCACAAGATTAGTTGGTTGGCATGTGAGATTCTTTTGTGATTATGATTTTATTCAGAAAGTAAGGCATTCTCAAATCCGTTAATGAGTTAATATGCTAAATTGTATAAATTATATTATATAATTATATAATATTATATAATATGAATCAAAATACGTTTTTGATTAATATTAAAAATTCTTAAAGATTTTTTGTGACCATTCAAATATCAATAGTATTTTTTAGTTGAATAAAGTACAAGAATTTTCAAATTTAATTTTTTATATTGGATATATTTTATATTGGATTATATTGGATATAATTATAATTACAAAATACTTACTTGCTTATAATTACAAAATAATTACTTATGTGATTATTATTATGTACAAAATTTTTATTTTAAATTATATTAATTAATTAATAAATATTACAAGTATGTAAGCTCTTTTACTAAAATAGGTTGTATTTAGTGACAACCGCATTGTCGGACTACACTCCTTGGATATTTACTTAAGTTAAAACTGTCTTCATTGATGTAATGTAAAATGGAAATTGAATCTAACACTGTTGGGACACATCTGGGCTTTGGTAAGTTTGGTTTTTTAAGGTGCATTAGCGTTTGTACTATGGCATGATTAGTGGCATTCATTTGCGATCCCAAAGGAAAGTTACATTCTCCTCCACACAAATATGCATCGAACTTCTTTGGTGCGATTACCCAATGTCCCAATTTTATTTGGTCAAAATCCACAGTAAAGTTCAGTTTCGTGCAAGTCTTTGGCAGTTCATAAATAATTTTTGTTGAACTAAAATGATTTGTTCTAGCACGAGTTTTTGGTAAAGCACGTTTTACACGCAACTTTTGTATCTTATCAAAAAGTGTATCGCGACCATTGAAAAATCCTATAACAAAAGGTTGCAAATCAGATAATACGTTTGGACCGACAATGCCAATATCATTCGGAAAAATTTCTTCTGATTCAATAGTAACACCTACTAGAATATCATGATCATTGTTAACATCTTGAAGGGTTCCGTAATGCAATGCATATTCTAATAATTTTGTGATATTAAATTCAAGCCAACCTTTGTAAGTAGTTGTTGAGTTAATTGAAGTTCTTGAAACTAATTCATATTTCTGATTCTGCTCGCTGAATAGCCTTTGATATATAGTAATTGTTGTGTTCTGTGTTTGTTGTGAATATTTGCCAATTTGAGGATCTTGATATAAACGAATTGTTGAATGCAGCAATTCTAAATCATATGGCACATCGCGGATATTGAACTTAATTAGGGACTTTGTATCCGTTGGCTGATTATGTCCAAATGCTACAAAGAAAAATGTGTGTTAGGACTAAAATTTATTATCCTACATATAATATATGTTTTATTATTATAAAATTATTTTACAATTATGTAAAATTATAGAAAAAAGTAAAGCACTCACTTTTAAACGTTACAACATTATTACAATTCTCTATTTCGTAACGATCTAATTTTGTAATAAAATTTTCATTCTCTATAGACCGTTTATGCCTGTGTTTTCTATCATCCTTTCCAGTTTCAATACTCAGTTCATTATAAACATCCATCAAAAATTTCGAAGCAGAATTTCTATAAATATTAAAAGTATTATGTAATAAAGATAATAATCATTTGCTGACAATAATAAGTATGTATATTACACACACTATAGGTATAACAAAAACCCAAGGGTATAAATTTTAGTTTTAAAATTAAAAAGTTACCTCATTAGCTTGCGTTTTATATCTTCAGTTCCTGAGACCTCAATTCGATTCTTTGAATCATGCAACGACACGCAAAAGGTACTTATAAACAGAACAAAAATTAAAATTTTCCACATAATAATTTAATTTTGTTAAGATGTCAGAACTATGAAGGACAAATAAGGATTAAACATTTGTTTGAAATAATTTAGGTTTTATAGAATTTCAAAAATTATGTACAAATATATGTATTCAGGTACAAGGTAAAAGGATCTAAAATAAGGAACGTGCAAATATTTGTTACCTACCTATTTCTTTAAGATTACTTTCGAAAGTATATGTTACCTTTTGTTTAATTTTATTTCAAATAATATTCATTCATCATATTTGTAATTGTATAATATATAATAGCATATATATTAACAAAACAAAATTGAAGAATAAATAAGCGTGAAACAAATTAACGTTTTATTGTTCAAATAAACAATGAATATTAAATGTAGAGGACGAAGGATCTAGTAGCCCAATTGCTTATTCTTAGTTAATTTTAAAGTTAATTTTAGTATTAACTCACAAATAAATAAATAATATTAAATGTAAACAATATAATTATATCGAATAGACGAATTATTGAGTGCACGATTTGTCTTAGGGCACTATTTTTTACAGTTGTGGAGTCAGATTATATTAACTTTTCGAGTGATAGATTTAAACAAAAAAAATATAGTTAATATTATAATAATATTTAAACTAAATGCAAAAAATAAACAGATGTAAGTCTAGTTCTGACTATAGTTCAGCTCTCTCTTCCAATATTTACCACTGTTCTTTATTTTCCCTGTTCTGACTAGTCTAGTTCTGACTATAGTCCAGCTCTCTCTTCCAATATTTACCACTGTTCTTTATCTTCCCTGGTGCTAATTGAATTCTAGTAATATTTTTCATATCACTACTGTGCTTTATATTCTATATTTAATCGCAGATTGTTTATTTAATTCACTATAACTGATTCCAACTGTGTGCTTTGAGATATAGAGAGTTGGTAATATTTTTGTATTATTTGATCATTTCTATCTGAAAATTATATTATTTAATATAATTATAAATATTATAGTCAGTCTAGTACTGACTATGGTCCAGCTCTCTCTCCTAATATTTACTACAGTTCTTTATCTTCCCCGGTACCAATTAAATTCCAGTAATATTTTTCATATATCACTATTGCGCTTTATATTCTATATTTGATCGCAGATTATTTAATTATTTCACTATAAGTGATTCCAACTGAACTTCGAGATATACAGAGTTGGAAATAATAATGTATTATTCGAGAAATTCTATTGATTAGGGTAGTAACTAAGCTTTTTTTAGTTAGAAGTAGAAGTTGCTTCAATTCATGTTACGAATAAATGTATATATCTCAATATATTATTTTAAAAATATTTTAAATTTTTGTGACAAGAAATCACGATATAAGCATTTATTTTAAAATGTATTACACCCTTATACATTTTTATTGATAAAATCGTCAGGGTACTTAATATGGATATTTAGTTGTGCGCTTATTACTTTAAGTTTTTGGATTAATAAATTATTAGAAAATAACAGACGATTTTTACCAATTTCACTATTTACACTTTTCCATCCTCAAATTTAATAGATTTATGTATTCCCCTTCGATATAATTGTATATATGAACAAAAGAGCTGAACTATATGATAAATCTTACCTCAAACATCAAAATCAAGTCTTAATCCAAAAGCAGAGATCATCTAATTAGCCTCCTTTGATTCATATAGCAGCCCCTTTAAATTTCTACTGTAGCCCCGCTTTAGACGGGGCTACACTTATATATTCTAGATTCTATATCACTTACATATTCTAGCATTACTTGATTCTCGCTATTTATTCTAGAATATCCCTTCACTAAGTATGTGTCTAATATCTCTAATTTATTCATTAAACACATTCTATCAAAACAAAACAGTCATTACTTAAATAAATTTTATTATAGCATGAGTACATTAATTGGTCTATTTAACTTTTTCCAGGCAAATAATGTTTCTACACAACACAAGTAGCCTTGAACATGTAAATTAATCTAGTATAAAACACAAGTCGTAAGTCAATATTTTTGCATTATAAGTCATATAACTTTTAGTGTTGGACTTCTTAAATTCAACTTCGTGAATAGTTTATAAATACAAATTAATGTCTACATTTTTTTAAATATATTTTTCTGAAGAAGTAATAGTACTATCGTAATTAGTACTATTAGTACACCCAACCATCATTGGGTGTTGTTGCAATCTTACTCTGCTCTAATACAAGTATTTTTTAAATTTAGCAACTAATGATGAATAATTTTTGATCATTTAGGTAACCTGATTTAACATACCTCAGATTTAAAGATAATACTTAAATTGATTATTAATATGGATGTTAAGAATTACTAATGTGTTTTTAAATCTTTTAGATCTGGTTTAATGAGCATTTAATGATATAATTACATATGTTTTAGATCTAAAAGAGTATGGCTTCCAAAACATTGCTATTATTAGAATGTTTGTATTAGTTCCAACCTATGAGTTTTACTTATGTGTTTTAAATTTTGCCGGGCTTTAGGTCGTGCTATTATTACAATAATAAAAAATTATTTTATGATCATTTCCGGCATATAATAATAATAAAAAAAACAGCTATTTACCATTTATACAATTTTATTTTTTAAAACTATTCTCATTTATGATCTATACAATTTTGTATCCCTTCTAACGATTTGTCATAACGTTTTTTTAATGCATTCAAATCACTTGCCAAATATAGTTTTTGAAAGCATGAACGGATTCCTAAACCAACAAAAATTCATTGCATACTAAATCAGATAAATTATATGACGGATGCACATTAATTCAAAGTTTTGAGTGCTCAGTCACTCGTTTATGCCGAAATGTGACAACTAAAAAGTGGTGAGAAATTATATGTTAACTCTTTTAATGGCAAAGTTACCCCAGTTTTTCTGCAAAAACAGATGGTCTGTTAGTGTGCTTTAAATAGAAACCACATTTGGTGTATTTTGTTCATCATAAACCACCAATATTATCAGCTTCTATATAATTCCAGAATAATTTTTTGCACCAATCGACACAATTTTTTTCAAATTATATGAAATCAAACAAGACTATAGACTAGACTATATATATGTCTATAGTTTACTTAATATTGCGAGACGATTTTATATTCTCAGTTTATGATGGTATTCATGTTTTCTAGCATCAACGTTTCACTGTTGCAAAGGATACAGCTTTATCGCTGTTCAAATATGAACATTAATTTAATCAATGTTGCCGCAATATATGTCATCATAGTTTATTTAGGCACATATGTCGTAGAAAATGTATATAAACGGATAAATAATTGAAATAGACCAGTACCTTATAACTACTCATATAGTGCGTTTTATTCAAGAAGTACACTTATTTATAGTCCAACTAGCCTTAAAATATTAATAGCGGCAGTTCAAAAAGAACTCATTTAAATATATAAAATTCTTTTAATAAACAAAAACAAAATCCTAAGTTTTCCTCCACCAGTAGTAAAAGACTTAAAAGGATATATATAATCTATTCTTCCAATAATTCTTGAAAGAAATAAAAATTTTTGCGCTCAACTGACAATATGAACTGAATTTGGTGATGATTAAAAATATCAAACTATTCTGCAGAAATGTCGATTGGTGATTAAAAGTACTTCATATATATAGTATCATATATGGTACCATTATTTATATAGCTAATATACATAGCCTTCATACACTATATATAAGTATATCAATTTTCTTAGTTTGGCAACATACAAGGATTTTTACCCTTATATCATTTATGCAACTATAAATTTATATTAGTGACATTTTAAGTAAAACTTAAATTTTTATATATTTGTCATAACAAACATAGCCACAACGCTCTGTATGGTAACATATTCGGAATACGTATTTAATACATTACTTCCAATATTTCTTATCAAGTACGAGTACATACTATATAACATATATAAGATATAACACAATACATCATCATATTTTTTTACATACATTTTTTAATATGTATGTTATTATATATTAATATTTTAATCTCGTTCAAGAACTTTCTTCTTAGGCACGCTTATTCATTTTAATTTTATTAAACTCCATGGTTGCATAGGGCCATTTTTTTACCATACTACCGAATTTGAGTTTCTACGGGTTAATATCAAACGCTGTAATTGGTGAAGCAAACGATTTTCGGAAGGTCTATAGTTGAGATATCCGCCGGAATCATTGGTTTGTGTAATTCGATAATGTAATGACTTTGTCTTAAAAGCTCTGGGGATTTACAAAGAGCTTGCAGTTGTTAAAGGGGATCCAATTTTTCGATATTGAATCCCTTTTATATGAACTTACAGCTTCCGTATTCCTAGCTGAAGGTAATGCAATTTTCGAAATAGGTGCCTACTGTTTTTCCTTTACTTTTATATTAATATTTTTTAATATTTATTAATATTAATACTTTTAATTAAATATTTTTGTTAATGCTCTTAATGTCTGTACATAACTTGTCACTTCCTAGTTTCTTTCAAACTTTATTAAAATTAATAATTAAAAACATTAATAAAAGTTTTTATTAATACCTCTAATATTTAGAAATTCCTAATAGTTTTAAAATTTAAGTAATGGTTTATACATATTTATTTTCAATATTTATTATATGTCTTTATGTTAAAGACATTTGCTGATGCTAAAGCAGATAATTACCTTTCTTTTTTTAAACTTACTTTAGCCCTAGTAATTAGTATACCAATGGTGTGGTCTGTACTCCTCTATTTAAAAAAATAACCATAATTACGTCACTTCTACTGTATTCATAGGGCAGTATGAATATGGGCTTGGTTTCTTAATTAAGATCGCTCTATGAACCTTAAAGCTTTTAACTAAATAAATTGATTTTCATGTGGACCCAACATGACCTTGTCTATTCAGACTTTCATTTGCAACTTCACAGATGTTAACAAAAAAAATTTTAACATTTTTAACTTTGCAAATTTCTTATAGTCTCATCTTCTGCAGAATTGTGTAATACTTACTAGTTAATTATACAGTCTTGCTCCACTTTAACACCTCATATTTTAATGACGCCTGCCTGGCATTCCCAAATCCACAACCAAACACAATACCGAAAAAAGAATGGCCAATTTCGCACCAATGTTACCAACACATTTCCGGGCGAATCTCATTATCAACTCAGCTATGTACACAAATGGACCAACAACAAAATCCCAATTTGCAATTCAAATTTCTATGAAGTAATGGAAAATGCAGGTTTGTTTTTATTACAACATTTGTAATATTAGATAAATATTTCATTATTGGCACAAATGAAATCATTGTGCAGCATCAATCGAAAACAAAAGATTAAAATTAAATACAAATCAAAAAATAAAAAATAAATTTCAAATAAAAACAATAACAAAAAAGGTACAAACTTGAACAAACTTATGAATAAACAAATCGAAATGAAACAACAACAATAATAAAAAACAAATTATAAATTAAAATAAAAAAGTAATCAAAATGAATTATGTGAAGATACATAATCAGGCCACAAACGTAATATGAGGCCGTCTACCAATTAAAGACTAACAAGTCCCCATGGGAAAAAAATTCGTTTCGAAATGTATGTTAAGAGGCTTTGGAACGCTATGATTATTAAAACTAATCAGTTCTGCA
>NC_051846.1:163533812-163645140 GCF_002237135.1 Teleopsis dalmanni | reverse complement strand
CTTCTAAGCTTTGATGTTTTTTCTTATGCAGTAACACAATGGGCTAATAGGCCTGAGTGGAACCCTTTCGATTGCCGATAAAACCTAACTCACCCTTACCTAATACTTAATACTTTTTTTAGTGAAGAATGAAACCATCTATATTGATAATAATCAATGCATGTATGGAGCTAAATTATATGATATAAAGAAATATGTTTATACAGTTTTTTGTGGTGTAGAGTACACAAATATATTTTTTATTTTGTTATAACGAAATATTTCATTAAAAAGCGTGCAAAAAAATTATGTTCAACGTACTCACTTTTGCAGCATCTTTTAACTCAATTGATTGATTGATTAAATGCAAGATCATTGTGGTTTCACTGTTGGTGTTGTTGTAGTCGTTGTAATTGTAATATTGAATGAATATCATAATCAAGCTTTGAACTTGCTAAAACTAATCGATTGTTTCATTTATGGTTTTTTTCTCATGATATGCAATAGTTTTTATTTTTTTTATTTACAATTTAACATTCAGTTTTCAGGGAAGCCACGATCGTCTCTACTTTTTTTAATCTGAAAATGTTTGTTGTTGATTTTTCGTAAGCGATATGCTTGCTGGTCGATCAATGAATTATTCACCTTATGGCGCACAAATTAAAATTAAAATAAAGTTGGTCAATTTAACTACAATTTTTTTATATTCACCGAATATACGAAGCAAAAGTCTCATAAACATAAATTAAGACGATCACTATGTGCGCCGAGACTGTAAAAGTCCATCAGTTAACTGATTGATATATTATGTCAATAGGTTATGACTGTCGGCTAATAAAGTGTCCGATCATTTATTTTTATTTACATTTCACGTGTTTTTGTAAATGTTGTTGGCTGATCAAGCGTCAGTCATTGATAGTAAATATTTAAATATTTAAGATAAAATAATTAAAAAGTTGTGCAAAAAAGATATTACCAAATAGTGTTTATTTTGCCTTCACACATAACGTATGACCCACAAAGATGCACATCATTTCGTAATATTAAAACTGTTTTTCTTGATCGATTGTCGCGTTAGATAATACAGCAAATTAGGTTAATAAAACGAATGTTTAAAGCAGGAAGCTCAAGGCGAAATCTTCACTGGTTTTTAATTGATTTTCTGTTTTTGTGAAATTTTTTGCATATATTTATTGAATATAAAATTAGCACGGATCTAAGGTCAAAACGAATTAATTGGTTGTTCTCACTAATCATAAGCTCTATTAAGCGTCTACCTTAATAGCTGTTACGGCATTATTAAGCGTGGTAAATTATTGGAACAATTATAATCTCCAAATGGAAGATAATATTTAGTGCAACAAAAAAGGTTTCCCCCATTAATATGGGTGAACAAAATTTGGTGAAGTTCAATGGTAATGTAAAAAAATACTGTTAAAGGAATTTTGTTTTGGATGAATTTATTTATGGATTAAAAATAATAATAAAAATTGATCAACTTTAACTGATTAAAAACGTGTTTCATCTTTTATATCAAAACTGCTGAAGCGAAATTTTGCCAATACTTCTTCTTTATGTAAATCAAATAATGTCTTGTTTAATTATTTAAATAATTTCTGATTAATAAAAAAGTACAACATGGTGAAAATATTATACAGCTGGTATGGTTTAAAAATAATATCAAATTATTACACAATAATGTTTTCAATAGAGTGTTTTGTACGAAATTCATTCAATCGACTATACACTTCCAATTTACATATTAAGACATTACGTTACTTACTTGAATACATATAAATATATGAACACTGAATTTTATACCTTAGAAGAATTATAATAATTGGTGTTACGAAGATTTCTATGAATTGTACAAGTTTTGAAGTAAATTAAAAAGTGATCCTAACATTTCTTCTTCTTATACTTATACTTAAAAATATTAAAACTCTATTATTCATGTAATATTATACAGTTTATTTATATACGATTTGATTGATTTTTTAATATCTTATTTTAATATACTTTACATATATGGTATCCGCTATAAATTATTAAGAACATTAAATATTTATTGTTAAAATTTGACCTTTGTTGGTATTAAATTTTTTGAAAATGATGTATGATTTTCCGGTATATTCGGCTATCTGAAAAATAAATAAAAAATATTCAAGGTTTGTAAAATTGAAAGTAATTCTATTATTTTATTAATTTTAAAATTAATTTTAAAATTTACAAAATATGTACTAAATTAGCATTTCAAATAAATCTTCCATCTCTTCAACGAACTTCAATTTTTTTGTGTTGATTAAGCATGATGCAGAAGAGGTCTGAACCGCCCTTCTTCAATTTTTATGATGAGAAAAATTTTCATTGTGAAAAATTCGAATGAAAAAATTAATGTTTTTATAAAAATAACGATAACATGTTTAAGGTCTTTGTTTTCAAATAAGCTGACAATAATAAATTGTATGCTTTATTAAAGTTAAAGGATGCTATTATATAAAATAAAGTTGTTAACTATTGATGTTAAATAAGTTATATATATACTCGTTATATAGCTATATACTCGTTATATATTGATATATTTCAGCTTTATACTTTGGCAAATAACACAAACTTACGATTTAAAAATAATTTGATAATATAAAATCCACTATAGTAACAATCAGAATATAATTTATTATAAATAAATTTGACGCATTCACACTTTCATACACATTTCTCAATTTTTGATCGTTATTTAAAGCTTAATCCAATCAAAGGTTCACCTATTGATGAATTATAATTATATATAATTATCATTTATTTCAATCTATAAAAATACAACATTAAATTATCGTATCTTAAGTAACTTTATAATGATTTTACTTATTCTATACTATTGTCCACAAGAGTAAGTCTAATGTAATTAAGACTCATGTTTTTTAATTTCATGTTAAGCACAAAGAAAGATTACTACATAAATAGCAATGCAATATATATGTATACAGAGTGATTACTATTCGCCAGCTAGAAATTGCACAAAGCCAGACTCTGAGAACACTTTTCAAGGTACCATGATACATTAGGACGAATAACATCCTCAGGGACCTCAAGATTGGTCCAATCAAAAAATACATAAAGAATATGCCCCTGAAATTATTTACGAAAACTGACTGGCTTACCAACACCGCGTTATCGAATCTAAGAATGGTTACAGGCTCCTCGGGGAGGTATGCAGATCTGAGGTCAATTATTTTATAGTCTGATGAAGTGATAAACAATAATCCCGTCAAGGCGTAGAGAGGGATTATGAAGAAGCCTCGCAATTAATAGAGAGTAAAAGTGCTCAAAGTGCACTGACTCAACTGGCCTCAACATAATAATCATCAATAAAATTTTAAATTGATTTTTTGTTATATGCATTTATGTAAAGACCTTATACTTTATTTACAAAGCATATCGTGATGCATTAGACGATAAATAAATATTAGGTAAGGTACAATGTAGTATATATCCGATTTATAGCAAACTGGAGATTATTAGAAGTATACTATTGATTTGAAATATTAAAAATCTATATGCCTCAATTTTATTAATTTCATTAAAGTATCTCTTCATAAAAAATATTTAAACATTCTATAAACTCTATAAACAAAATATTAGCTTTCGAATAACTAATATTTCAAGTATTTCATACATATTTTAATTTGGAAATTTCAATTTTTATGGGTTTTTGAAATTTTGTTAGTTGCTAATGTCAATCTAGGCAGACAATCCAGAAGCTAACGCATTTTAATATACAATTTTTATTATATTCCTATTGACAAATTTTTAGTATCTATTTTGGGCTGAGTTACTTAAAAATTCATAGTTTCATTGTTTGGGAATCGAGGCCAAAGTTGCAGCTGATGAAGTAGAGTAAATTATTTTCTATTATGCGCTGGGGGCTTCATTTGCATGTCTTACAAAATGATCGTTAAAGACTTTTGCTAATTTGAAGTGAAAAATTTTGGAGTTTTTATGGAGTTTTTAATGTGAATTTTTGTTTGAGATGCTATTGTTATTTTTATAATTCAAATCAGATAATGCTAATTTTTTAATTTTTGTTTAATTGTTTGATGATTTTTTTTGTAGAAAATGTATGTAAAAGAAAGAAGCATATTGCTTAGACTAAAAGGTCGGCACTTGTCTGCTTTGTATTAATGATTTGATTGTATTGAAAAAATATAATTATAAATTATTATTTTCATTTAAAAAAAAATTTAAAAAATTTTAAATTAATTATTATTATAATTATAAAAAATTTTGTTAAACAATTCTAATTTTTTTTATAATATTTTAATATATTCTGCATCAAAAGTATTTGGAATTTTAAAATAAAAACAAACAAAAAATATGAACATCAAACCTTATTGTCATTTGAATGTGTAATAGAGTTATCCATCTAGTGCTCCTTACATTTTTCATAGGTTGATTTAGATGATATCGTCTACAACTCTTCTAGCGAATTATTAACTGATATCAAAAGTATACACCGTTTTTTTTTGTAAAGCAAGTCGCTAGAATATTTAATCGGTATTGTAAATGTACTGGACAATATTAAGACAGACATGATGCCTTTTCTTTATCTTTATCTTATATTGATGGCAAACATTATCAAAGGAAATATTTTATCGCCTTTTTCTTTTATTGTTTACTAACCTACAGTAACCAGTCAACAAATCCATTATAAGACCGACATTTTGTTGTGGTGTGGTGATTCTATGAGCTCTCTAGCTGTTTTCCAATTTAACACTTTAATAACTTGACAGTATTTTAAATTGTAATTTAAGTAGTATTTAACATATATATTTATTATATTCATTTTGACACAACTATTATAGTCAATTAATGTACTTAATATTAATATCCAACTAACATAATTGATATTCCTAAAGACATTGAAATTTATATTACTACAGTTTGACAGAAATGCATTCTAAATTTATTGTCATTTTTTTTTCGCTAATATTTATTATGAGGTTTTTAATTGCTTCGCAAAAAGTTTCCATACAACATTTATATGACAATTAAGTTGATAGCTAATTCATAAATTTTTATATTAAATTACTTTTAAATGATATTGGTTGGAATTTCGTTATGCACTTCTCATGAAATCAGGAAATAAGCTTGGAAATGCAACCCAAGACGCAAGATTCTTACTAAATCACTAAAAGATTTATGCAACTTGACTATTTGAAATGGCTAATAATTAATAAAAATTAATTAGTATAATTAAGCTTATATGCAAGAAAAGAAAAAAAAAAGAATAATCATTTTCATCAAGATCACTCATACTAAATTTCGAAATTCCTTATTTTGCAGATGCGCACTTTGTACAAACCGCAATTGCAGCTGCCACCAACGAAAAATTCAATTAAAAAATTTCAAGCAAATGCGATCAAGCAACAAATCAGTATTACTAGTTAAAAGCAGAAAATTATATTTAATACCCCGACAAAATCGTAGCGTTAAATCAGTGGCACAATTTCAATATTAAAAAAAATAAGAGGAAGAAGTGTTAAAACGCAGTAAGCCACCGTAAGACTATTCCATTCTTAGGCTAGTAACTTCCAACGGCAGCTTCTTCCAAGTGCAGACGCAACTGTGTTCTTGTTATGCTAATTACAACATCAAATAAACTTGTAAGACAGCAAGAGGCTAAAGCAGTTAATCGAAAAGAACCGATCCAGTAAACGAACCAAACACAACAGCAAAGTAAAAGAAGCCAACTGGTATCCGGTGGAGAGGAATACCTGCACAAAGCTGAATCATGTTATTAATGCGGCAATTGCTTATCTTGCTTGTTCATCAGCAAATTTTATGTCATGGTAGCTGGGCAATAAGAACATCGGCTACACCTGATATACAAACGCCGACACCTTTGCCATTGGCAACAATACCGTTAGTCACCGCGTCAGAAGCGACTCTGTTGACAAAACAACTATTTACTGCTTCATCAGCATACGGCGCAGTAGCAGGCAAGGTATCAGAAGCGGAAAATGAGATCCCCACAGATAGAACGGAAACAGCGAATACGTCAACGGAAGTTAAAAATAATACGAAAAAGCATCGTTATAAAATTGTTTCCGTACAAACAAATTGCACACGTGATTTATTTGAAATGAACATTGAAATGAATCGCGATTTCCGTGGTTTGCTGTATGCCAAGGACTTTCCATTTGAGTGCCGTGCGCGAGGTACGTCGGATCGTAATGTAACATTACGTGTACCCACATCAGGTTGTGGCGTACGCCAGGAACCACGTACCGATGGAAACATGGAATTGTCCGTGCGAGTTATGCTTCAAATGGAGCAAAAGCTAAGGCAAAGCTCTGATATACTACGTACGATGCGGTGTAAACTGCCGTTCAATGAAATGGGAATGAATGTTATGTCGCCAGCAAAGTATCGAGAGATCACCAATAAAAAGAAAACTTATAGGTAAGTTGTATTATGTCATTTTCGTTTAGCTAAGTTATAAGATTTTTGATTTGTAAATCTGGGGTAACTTTTTTGGGGCAACTTTTTGTGGCTCTGCAGAGATGTATATATAACAGATGAAATGATAACAGAGAGATGATGTATAACACTTGAGATTAATTTAGAACACTCTACATATTTTGCTAGATTACCCTGAAATTAACAGCTGTTTTATATGATTTGGCAAATAAGGAGTGATTTTAAATGTAATGTATATAGCTGCGTGAGAACTTAAAATGATAATACAAGACAAAAATATTGTTAGAATGAAAATTTATATACCAGCGAGTTCAAGGGACCCACTTAGGCCTATAGGCCCAAGTTGTTACCGTATAATTAAAAACTCAATGTTTAAAACCATTTAAAAACCTGGTAGATAATTTTATGGCATTTAACTTTTGAATATGACATGGTTCATTCGATCAGTCCAATTTTTGACTACTTTTTGCATGTCGTCAATAGTGCACGAACATTGACCTCTAGTGCTTCAAGAATTGCTAGTTTGTCAGCATAAACCAATTACTTAACATAACCACATAAAAAGTAATCGTTAAGGAGAGGCGTTAAATCGCACAAACGGAATAGCGCACGTGACGTTAATAGAACCACTTCTGGAAATAAAGTTATTACCAAATTGATTTTGCAATAAATCAATTGTTAAACGCGTTGTATGGCAAGTTAAGACTTGTTGGAATCCAATGCCAAATGTCGTCGATATTTAACTAATTAATTTTTGGAAACAAAAATTTAATCAGCATGCCTCGATCGCCATATACTGTAATGGCAGCTTTTTCCTCATTTCGAAAGAAATAAGAACCGATGATGCCGCCAGCGTGTAAATCGAACAAAACAGTCAATTTTAATGGATGTAATTATGATTCTTTAATGGTTTGAGGATTGCTTATTGACGTAGCCATTTAACCAGAACAGAGCTTCATCACTAAACACAATTTTTCGACGAAGTGCTCTATGAACTTAACGAGCAGATTTATTTTTGTCGAAGTAAATTTCCACTATCGATAGTTCTCAAGCAGCTAAAAAAACGTATCATATATATAAAAAATATAAATGTTTGCTAACACTACTATAAAAATGTTAGATTACTCTTACTCTCCATTATTCTAAATTACCATCAATTGGGTAACAAAATTTGACAGATCGAGAATAAATCTAGATTTAATCCAGGTTCACCAACCGAAAACAACAATAGATTTGCACTGGATCTGCCATTTTTTACTCGAATTATATTGCCAAAAAATTCATAAACGAATTAAACAAGTCTCAGCCACTATTCCCTCATATCATGCAGAACTATTGGTCTTATAACGTCCAATAGCTTTATATATTAGAAGTTTAATTTTATTTGTACCAGGTAAAATAAACAAGTCTAAGTAAAATTTAAACAATGAACAGGTAAATGATTGTGTTTGAATGAAAAAAATTCTTAATCATTAATGTATTCATTTATATTCATTCTTATCAATCTATATAAGTTAAACTTAAACACCTGATAATTCAATATGAACTGGCATAAACTATCCAGAGCTACTTCAATGCCATTACTTAGATAACAAATCGCAAAATATTATGAACATAAAACAATAACAGATAATACAATACATAAACTTATGTATTTTATATAAAAAATTAAGTATATATATAATAAATAATATATTAAATTGTAATAATATATTTTTGTTTTTTAACAATTTGCGGATATTTATTAGAAAACTAAAGTCCTAGGAATAGCGAGTAATTATTAAGGTTACTAATATATATATTAGGCGAGTTGTTATTAAGAATAATTCATTTAGAATTCCTTAAACCACTGTAAAAAATAAAATAAATTAACATAAAATAAAATAAATTAAAATAAAATAAAAATAAATAAATAAAATAAATTAATATTAAAAAAGAGTTCTGCCGAAACCCGGGATTGAACCGGGGACCTTTAGATCTTCAGTCTAACGCTCTCCCAACTGAGCTATTTCGGCTGTGTAATTCCGTTAGGAAATTATAATTTTGGTGATGATGAAAAAATACAAATTTTGATTTAAATTTTGTTTTTTCAAGTTTTAACTTTATGGTTCAAATAAATAATAATAATAAAATAATAATAATAAAATAATAATAATAAAATAATAATAATAAAATAATAATAATAAAATAATAATAATAAAATAATAATAATAATAAATAATAAAATTTATTTACGTTACAACCATTCCATATACATATGGTACATATCTTAAATAGTAAAACAAATAGTTATTTAATATTTATTGTTTTTAGCTAAAAACATTTTTAAAATCAATTATTATTATTTTCACATTTTCTTAAACGTGATTAAAATTAAAATTTTAAAATTTAACACTAAAATTTTAGCAAGTAAATGGACATTTAAATTTTGACAAGGTTGCAAAACTTTCCATGTTCTTTGAGTTTAATTTTTAATAATACAATAACCACTAACCACTTTAAATAATAAGAAATTCAAAAATTAACTGACTAAAAGTAAGAGTAGTTAAGGTAATAATTTCTTAAAGCAATAGTTTAAGGTAGAAGATTGTGTCTGTAGTCAATTTTTTTAGAGGTTTTTGTTGATTAATAATCTGTACCATTTTGTGAAAGTTATCATTGTCATATTGCCCAAAACAACCATTGGAACTCGGAAAAGAGTTTTAAAGACTATTTTTGCCCTTTTTCGGTATATATTATTACTATGAGTGTCTTAGTTCTTTTTATAAAGTATGTAGAACAGTAGATCCCAACCTTGTCCACTATGAGTTTTTTGTTTTTAGTAGGGACCACAAATGTTAAGAATAATAAACTATATGATTATTTTAATATGCTTTATGCATATCTGTATAAAAAATTGTATAAGTGCCTAGGTGCATTATATAGGCTATAAAAAAGGTTTAATAAAAATTACTTGGAAATTTTTTGTGCTTATTTTCTAATGTGTGAGATCTCAGTGGACAGACTATAAGCTATGCATCCATACCTATTAAATTTGATTCACGGACCATTTTCAACTATTTAACAATAAAATATTGGTAAGTAAATCTTATTATTTAAAATTAGTTTTCTTTACTATTTATTTATATACCCAATTTAAAAAACAAATAGTTGTTTAAATATATATAAAAGGAAATATAAAGATATCTTACCATTCAATTTTTTACTTTTTATTAACTATTAAGACTTTGCCCTTTTATTACTTCCCCTTAAAATAAATGTTTTTTTATTAAATTTTTAAGTTTTTGGTTTTTCAGATATTTCCTTTGAAAATTTGTAAACTATTATTAAAAAGAAAAGAAAGTCAACCTAAAATTTACAATCAGTTGAGAAAATTTTGAAAGCCTTTAACTGAGTAAGTCCAGTTATTACCCAACCTAATGGGTAATAATCAAGGATACAAATAAATTAATATAAAATTTTTATAGTTTACAATGTAAAAACATATTCTTCTTTATAGTATATTTATATAAATCCATGTTTTTATATATAAATTTACTTCCGATCATTAATTTTTATGCGTACTTTATGATATTGCATACAAATTGCATTTATATTCAAACTATATACATTTGCTTAAATTGATGAAAAATTCATATACAAATTTTTCCCAAACTTCCAAATTTTCCAGACAAACAGAAACATATAACTGTACTGATTTGCAAAGTCATTCTAATAAATGATGTATATAGAAGTGTTAGTCGCATTCGTATTTTCCAAATAATCCGAATATTCGAACATGAAAAAATAATTCGAACAGTCTTAATTAACCACAGGTAGTTCGCGGACCACCGGTTGGAAACCAATGATGTAGAAGTTGTGTACAAAATTTATATGTTTAAAGTGTCATGACTCTAGAAAGATATATTTCATTGTTATTAGAAAGGAAAAAAATGTGGAAAATATTTTGAAAGAAAATTTATATTAAGACGTGCTGCAAGGCTCTTTGAAAGTAAGAAACTTAGAGAAATATTTCTTAATATTAAAATATATATAATTACGGTATTGTAAGGAAGAATCTGTTCCTAAGTTTTGTACTTTCAAGAGCGTTGCGATTGTTCCCAAAATTAATTGTTTTTCTATTATTTCATATCTTTTTCCTTATAAGTAAGGTACAGGAAAATGATATAACTAATCCGATCAGGACAAAAATGTTTATCCATGCAACTGACGTTCACTATAATACATAACCGTATATAAGTGCTCTTATAACGAAAAATTTAATATTTGTTTAAAATAGTAATACATAGGTATACTAAACAAAATCGAAAACCGAGCCATTCGAATATTTCAAATTTCGTTTATAGAATGGGGTGTGTTATTAAAGAAGTTTTACAGAAATAATTGTCTATTTGATGTAAAATGGACTATCCGGTTAAATTAGGCTGTTCGAATTATTTGATCATGTTTGAATATTCGGATTAATAATAAATAAATAAGAAATAATTGTCTATTTGATGTAAAATGGACTATCCGGTTAATTTAGACTGTTCGAATTATTTGATCATGTTTGAATATTCGGATTAATAATAAATAAATAAGAAATAATCGTCTATTTGATGTAAAATGGACTATCCGGTTAATTTAGACTGTTTGAATTATTTGATCATGTTTGAATATTCGGATTATTTATTAAAACGAATATGACTAACACTTCTGTATATATCATTTATTAACATGATGTTGCAAATATTATAATATTATTAATATTATAAAATATTGTATATTTTTGTCGGTCTGCTTGAAAGACTGGAAGTTAGATATTTATTTGTCAATTAATTAAAGGTTATTGGAAGAAATCTGAGTATGAATTTTTCATCAATTCAAGCAAATGTATATAGTTTGAATATAAATGCAATTTATATGCAATATCATAAAGTACGTCGAAAAATTAATTAACGAAAATAAACTTGTATATAAAATCAAGCATTTATACGATATATTATAGTTTATATTTACTATATAGAAGAATTATAGTATATATTTACTATATAGAAGAATTTTTTTCTACATTGAAAACTATAAAAATTTTATATTAATTTATTTGTATCCTTCATTATTACCCATTAGGTTGGGTAATAACTGAACTTACTCAGTTAAAGGCTTTCAAAATTTTCACAACTGATTGTAAATTTTAGGTTGACTTTCTTTTCTTTTTAATAATAGTTTACAAATTTTCAAAGGAAATATCTGAAAAACCAAAAACTTAAAAATTTAATAAAAAACATTTATTATAAGGGGAAGTAATAAAAGGGCAAAGCCTTAATAGTTAATAAAAATTAAAAAAATTTACTGGATAAATAGCTTTGTATCATGAAGCTAGTTAAGTTTCTTCTTTTAAATAACTTTAAATACCTATTTATTTTTCATATTGGGTACATGAACAAACAGTGAAAAGACATCAACTTTTAAATAATAAGATTTACTTACCAATACATATTTTAAATTATAAGTCCCAGAATAATAATTAATTTTGTTTAACTAAAAACTTATATAAAACTTTTTTTATTTAATCTAGTTTGAAAAGTTAGATCAGTTAGTTCTACTTAACTTCCTTCTATTTTGCACATAACAAATACTCTAGATTTATTGTGGCATTATCTCACTAGACTGCAATATTGATTATTTTCCAATTAAAATGGCATTTATTTTTAGAAATGGACGAATGCGAAACTTTAACCAAAATAAAAATAACATCGAAACTACTCAAAACTCGATGCAAGATGATGAAGTGGTTGAGCAAATGCAGGAAACAACACAAACCTCACAACAAACCGTAACAGCAACACCAATAACATCAACTACATCGACACCGCGTGTTCGTATCTGGTTGGAATTGGGCGGGCCCGATGGTTCCGGTGCTGTTGAAGTAGGTCAAGCTACAATATTAACGGTGCGCGCAATTGTTCCTGGCACAATGGGTGTGCGTGTAGTTGATTGTGCTGCATTAGATGGCCTTGAAACAACACAACAATTATTGGACGAACGAGGCTGCCCAATTGACGAGCAGGTGAGTTTATTTTATATATAGGAAAGCATCAATCAATATAAGTTAAAAAAATTGTTATTACTTAGTTTAATAAGAAAAAATGCATACGAGAAATGGATGTAAAGCAACTATTAACAAATTAGGTTAATAGATTTAGTTAACATAAAACTAGCAGCGCGGTTTTTAAATGTCATAAAACAGGAGGATATGTTAGAGAAAATTACAGTTCATTAGACTTATCCGCTATTAAAATCTGAAATCTATGTATTAAAACATAAAATTTTAATACACGATTACCAGTATTAAAGTAAAAACTATATTCAATTATATTTGCATATTGATATTACAAGTACGTATATTTTTATTGTCCAACATAATTAACATACAAGCAGGAGAAAGAGAATTTTTAGTTTGTTCACTCTAAAAATAATACTTAAAAATAAATTAAAATTTTTGTGTAGAAATCTTGAAACAAATGCAAAACTATTACATTTATATGTTATTTTCTCTACTAAAATATCTAAATTACTGTGCAATAAGAATTTTATGTTTATTTGGATAATAAAATCTCAAACAGTGTATACCAGTCGCAACAGATTCAAAACAAACGATAGTAGAACAGTAGGGATTCCTTTTCTATTGATATAATATTTTATTAAATTTATTATTCAATAATGTTATTCTGTGTACTAATACCAGATGGAAATGACTGCAAACGGCTAGAAAAGGGGCAGCTTCATATTATATTGGGCCTTTCTGCGGTCCTTCTTAAAGCTTTTTCAAACATAAAATAAATGAACGGCTGAAAAAAGCAGCTCAGACTGGTTGGGATAATGTATTTGCCTGTAGACAAGCTAAAGAATTCATGCTAAATCGATCAAAAGCCAGCACTAGGGAGCTACTAATGCTGAACAGAAAAGTCAACTGACTTCTCATAGGGTTTCTCACTGGACATTGCGTAGGCAAAAAACATCTATCGAATCTAGGTATTATAAAAGACGATAGCTGCAGACTTTGTCGCGAAGAAGAGGAAACAGCAGAACACATTCTGTACCACTGTGATAGTCTTGCCAGAATCAGACTTCGGTACTTATCAATTGCCTATCCACTTATAGCGGAAATACGCAATATCTCTCTAAGGGTTATAATGGCATTTTTAACTGTTACGCGCCTATAGAACTAAAGTAGGTTTGTCATAATAACCCTCTAAGGATGCAGTGACGTGGTAGCATAGCTCCTAACTCTTTCAAAATCTATCTATCTAATGTCTACTATAATTTGTGTAAAGTACATGCTTAAAGTTAGCCAAGACCTAAAATCCAATTGAGTTTCTGTTCGTTTAGACACATTCGTAGATATATTTGGTAGTGTTCGTCACATGCTTATCGCCTTAACATTGGAGACAACATTAGTTTAAGTTTCTAATATCGCCTGTATATGCGGTTAAGAACTTACATACGAGAATACAGGAACTGGCGTTTACTGATCTTATATTTATTTTGGTAAAGAATTCAACTTCAAACGGAAATAGTGTTAACAGTAAAAAATTCCTTTAAAATTCCTTTAATTTAATATAATTAAATTAAAGAACTAATTTAATATCAAATTTTATAATTTATTGTTTTAATGACCAAAATTTCTATTAATAATTTTGTTTTTAAAACGGACTAATTGGTCAATTGTTCAAATAATACATTTTAAAATAAATTTTTATTTACATCAATATTTCGACAATATTTTATAGTCAATCTTAGAGTACTTATTTTAAATTTTTTTAAAATATAATAATAATAATTAAATAAATAAGTAATAATTAAATAATTAAATAAAATTACAAAGCAATAATTATAGATAGGCAGGGTCTATCGTTAATCTCAAGGGATCCACTTAGGTCTATAGGCCCATTGTGTTGCCGAATATTGACAAACTTAGAGGCTAGAACAACTTAGTACCTTTGGCAAAGCTTATAATGCTATTCAAGGGAAGGTCTTTAAGTTGATCTAAAGAAGTTGATGCAGCAGATCCTCCTAAAGTGGTAAGGTGGCGCCGTGCATTTGTTGGACAAAAATAAAGCACACCTTTTATCGTCCTTTCCACAACTGCGGCAGGTATGATTAAAAGAAAGATTTAAACTTCTAGCATGGTCACCTAAAATGCAGTGAGTACTCCAAAACTGATATCTCTATGAGGTGTCTCAATGAGAAAATTTATTTTCCTTTTATTGGAACATGGTCAAATTGCTTAAAGAAATAATTATACAATACATTAACAATAAAACATCAAATACATATATTGTGGTATTACATCTATTGCATTAAATTGAGGGCTTATTTATCATAGTTCGAATGATACGATTAAGCTAAAAAATACGCCGTCACAGTATCAGGATCATAAACATTATTTATATTTTCATTTCTTTTCTTTATCAAAGAAAAACTGCAAAATATGGCGTATTTTCTTTTTGCTAGTGTCCATCTTTGACGTTCGTTCAAACAACACTGAGTCAACTGTCAGAAGTTTTTTTAGTTCAAAATCTCATTTTTCATCTAGAGTTTTTTTAGTACGAAATCTCATTTTACATCTAGTGTAATCCGACCGGATTTATTCAACGCGTGATACAGATAACTAAAGCCTTGGCAAAATAATGGATTTCTTTTTACTACACCTAATATTTGTTCTGGTCCTGAGTTGTTGTAGGTGTATCACTAGATGTTTATAATATATAAAGCATTTCTAAGGAAAGGCGTTTTTGTTGTTTATTCTCGTGGAGAGAATTGATGAATTTTTAAATTTTTAATCAAGTAAATTCTTGAATTGTTCCGAATACCGCCAAATATTTACCATTAGTGGTCTTTTCGAAATATTTATTGTTTAATTCTCCGTATATAATATATAAACTGCGAGTATCAGGAATTGATTCCTGTCAAATTTGAATCATAAACCAGTGTGTAAACACACAAATTTAAGGTACAGTTAATTTACATTCCTGTCAAATTTGAATTATTAATCCGTGTGTAAACACACAAATTTAAGGTACAGTTAATTTGCATTATTTAAATTTAGAAATAAAATAAAAAAAATACTTGAGTGGGTGGACGTAACAATTATAAAGCTTCAAAATAAATTATGAAATTAAATCAAAAAACTGAATGCGGAAAATTTTAAGTAAGATGAAAAATACATAATACAGTCAAATTGATGTAAAAAATTAAAAATTTCAGTTATTTGTATCTCTAAAACTTTAACATTAAGCATAGGTAATAATTTTTTATGCAAAGCTCTTATTTGATTCATAAACATCTCGCATCTGAATTGCATCACATTCATCAAATTAACATGAACTTAAGTCTGAGATACAGCGGTAATAATAATGTAATAATAAAGGTTGTAAATGAAATTTGAGTAGCAGTACTAACGACTAACTACAAATGGTACTAACATCATACATGTGCCATGTGCCAAGTTCAATGTTTCCACATAAACCAAAACAAAACAAAACAAGGCATTAGCACCGTCTAAGGCGGAATAGACATGAGGTAGTAAGAGTATAACAACCCATGGCAAGCATTATAAAATTTTTATTAGCTTCTTTATTTATTATATTAACGCAGTTAATAGATTTGTGAGAAAAAAGGTTTTCTGTGAAAAAGTTGTACTTGTACGAGGCAACACTTAACAGTCAAAACGAAAAAACACAATAAGAAATTTAATGTATCTTACACCATATTTATACGAATGAAATATGTACGCAAAAAAAAGATTCATTTGTGGTGTTAATAAAGTTTATTTACCCTTTTTCACGTTGGATACTGAAATACTTAAGATCCAACATACTATTTATACAGGCTTTTAAAGTTAAGTAAAGTAGCATGTGAAGGGAGTATAAGTCAAATGCAACTATTAGAAATTTTCCAAGATACTCGTAAGTTTATAGATTTGTAAATGGTAGTCCTAAATTGTATTAAAAACAAATGTGAAATTATTAATCAATGTAACATAAAAGATAAATTAATTTTGTGTAATTTTGTGGTACCTCGTTTAATAGAAATAAAGTTAATGAAGTGTAAATTTCTGAAATGTATTCACGCTCTTGAATTTCTTAACCTTGATAATTACAGACTAATGAAAAATTTATACGTCGATTAGGTTTGGTTACCATACTACCGAGACTAATTAACTATTTTTATCTAAAGTAAATAAAACAAATTTTTTTTAATCATACACATATATATGGGAATTTAAATAATTTTGTTAATAATAAGGTGTTTTTCTTTCTAATATGTATTAGAGTATAAATAGTGTATGTTAATAAGTTTCTTACTAAAAAATATTCAACTATTACAAAACCTAAATTTAAAACTATTTAAAGAACTTCGACTATGACTAAAATGTTCATTATGTGAAAGTAGAATTTAAAATCAAAGATTATATTTATATAATACTTATTATCTATTACTTATATAGCTATGTGGTGTTGGTCTAATGCAGTATCTCTCTCTAGACGATTCTAATCCGTACGAATTTTCTTAGTCTCTTCTATCAAATACGGTTAGTACTTTAACTTATTCGGTATACTAGTGATATAATTTTCTTCCAAGTGCCTTCTTTTAGTGGTATTAATCTAATGCAGTGCCTTTCCCCAGGCGATTCTAATACGTACCAATTTCTTCAGTCTCTTCTATCAAATGCGGTTAGTGCTTTAACTTATTCGGTGTACCTTCTTTTAGTGGTGTTGGTTTACAGCAGTGTCTATCTCCAGACGATTCTAATACGTACCAATTTCTTCAGTCTCTTCTATCAAATGCGGTTAGTGCTTTAACTTATTCGGTGTACTTAACAACTTATATGTAGGCATAACTTATACTAGTGATATAATTTTCTTCAAGGTACCTTCTTCTAACTATCATTTCAAACAACTTTTTATTTGAAGTATCATCTTCCATCTTTACGACATGACCAATTATGCGAAGTTTATAAACTCATTAAGTAGATAAAATTTTGAAAGCATAATGATGTTTTAAAAAGTTTTATATTATAATTATATTATATCTTCTCATATTGGATTTTACAGCTGATAGGTTTAACCATTTCAAAAATTATATGTTGACGACTCATATTCAAAATTTTTTTTGTTGCGTTTTTATTTCCTGTACATTCAAATATGTTAAAATTAATTTTTAAACTTATTTCACTGGATCTGTAAAAATTATAGATTTAACTTGAGAAATTGAGATTTCACTCGACAACAAATTTGATCAATTTCTACATAACTTTTTCAAGTACCCTTATGTCGATATACCTTAGTACTCAACATATTGAGCTTTAAATTTATAAGGTTCTTATATAAATCATACTAAAAAAAGAACTGTACACGTTATCTAATTACATTTAATGGTAATGATAGGTACTCATTTCATGCTTATTTCCAGCAATAAGCGTCCATTTTGTAACTATTTTTTTAAGAAAATTGTTTTTCAACAAAATATCGATGAGGATTATTTTTTTTTGTTCATCGTGGAAAATTAAATTGGTTATAGTCAAAATTAATAAAACGTTCAGTACTTGTAGGACTTTGATACCAACTTATTTTAAATTTAATTGTTATATCGAACTAATAACTATTGACAAAAATTGGTTAAATGCTGGGACTGTTCTATCGCTTATAATTATTAGTGAGGATATATTATTTTAATTTCAAAATTTTTGGTTCTTATTGATAAGCAGTCTAACAAAGTACACAGAAAGTACTTCTCTAAAAATCTTTTCCCTATGTTGGTGAAATCAGAACAATCACAGAGAAAATGTGTTTTATTTTTTCCCTTAAGTTTCCTCAATTTTTACAATAACTCCGTATGTATGTACATATGACACTATATGCAAATTTTATATGTAGAAGGTATGTTTGCAGATTTAAGGAGTGCTTAAAGCTCTATTTCTGAGTCAGAAACAGTAATAATTTTTTTAAAGGTGCTTCAAAGCGTGTTTAGATTATGTTAAAGTCGCGGCTTTGTGGATCATAGTCTACTTTAACTCATGTAATGTCCCGTTTGATACCACGGATAGGCATTGGTCATATGTAGATCAGTAGGAGCGAAGTGATCAGCGTATAGACAACGCTAAAAGGCACGACCACCGCATTCAAGTTAAAAACCAAACCTTACTGGAATTTTATGTCAGAACCTATATTTCGTTCTTCTAATGAAGACGGATATAGTCTTCAGAGCGGTATTAGCTTATTAAATTATTTTTTTTTGGTAGTTTTATGTGTGTGTATAATTAATATATACTAGGTATATTCGTACTTATTTCGACATAATTAGTAACCTATTTCCCAATTTAAAGTAACAAATGAAAGCTAATTATATTATCATTTGTAAGAAATGTTCTGGTTGAATCGCAATTTTATGGCACAAAATCTTTCGTGGGAGAAAACACCTTTCACATTCGGTTTCCTTTTCAAGAATTCTTAGCCAAACAATAGCAGACACACTTTTAAATGCAAATTTTAATTTGAATTAAAGTGAGCAGCAACACAGAATAGAATGAAATTTTTATGTAAAAACAATAAACAATTTCAACGAAAATGAAATGAAATGATGATATTTTCTTCTTTATTCAAATAAAGAATAAAGAAAAAGTAAATGAAATGGTTGGTCTTTTCAAGTGAGAAGAAAATGCAAATCTCATTGTAAGTGTTTCTCGGCCTGAACTACAATGCGGGACAAAAGAACCTTTTGGCCCATTTTGAAGACAAAAGATTGGCAGCACTGCTTGCTTTAAGCAACTAAGTTAGTTGATACTGTAGTTAAGTCAGTTAGACATTTTGGTAAGAAGATAGAAGATGTTAAACACTGTGAGCGAAACCGTGTCAAATGCTAATGCTAATGGAAACTGTTTCACTCTTGGCTAATTGCTGTGACCTCTTAATTTACTCAAGTATGCAGAAAACAGTTTTTCTAACCTGCCAAGAAAAACAAAAATAAAAACAAAATCTGCTTGAATATATAATTTAATTGTTTAACATCAGAGGTAAACAAAACTGTTCTAACGTTTTGTATATAATTAGTGCGGTGATACAATAATCACACAAAGAATTGGAACTGGAATTGGAAGATAATGACAGTTTGTTTTTAATCGTTGTAGGCAGCAGTGAATGATAGCCAAAAGGAAGATATGAAATGTATCAGCCATTCTAGAGGAATGTGTCTACTTGTTACAACTGTTTTTCATGCACTAGTATAAAGTCAAGTGAAAACCAGCTAGAATTCCGCAACTAATGAGTTGTGCTGTAATGTGAAGCTAACGTTATTAAGCCGACTAACTAAATAATTGACTAATTGACTAACTGGCATGGTGACGAAATATGTGTATCTTGTACGACTTGCATTCTTGCTCTTCACACTGGACAATTTGTAAAACACTGAGCATTGATACTTAGAGTGCAGATTGATGACACTCCAAGACCATTTAACATTTCTTGAAATATCACAGTACTACGTAAAGCCAATCATCTTCTTTGTTTTTATGATACTAATTGATTACTGACAGATGGCCGAATAGTTAAGTTGTTGAATGGTTGAATCATTGACGAGTGGAATGGTGGAATGGATGAAGAGTTTTGCTATTAAACCAATCATCATAATAATTCTAAAGAATTTGTTTGTTTTGTTAGCTGTTAGCTAACAGCGCCAGTCTGTGTACGAGGTTCGTAGTGTTAAAAATGAAAGTTTAGTGCTAAACGCTATCATAAAATGCTAAAGTAAGGTTTGTCTTAGACAAATTAAAAATTTTTGAGATGGAGATTTTTAATAACGGTTTATTTGTTCAAAAGTTAGATTTTTTGTTTGTTTGTTAAGAAACTGGGTCAAATGCAAAGCGCAGATTATGAATCTGCCATTATATTGTCTTATTTGTTTTCTGCAGTATTTAATTCTCTACGTTTTTCACTGTTCACACAAATAATTAATTTGATTAATTTAACTTTCTTAAGTTTTGAGGGGAGTTAATAATTATAAACATTAGATTGACTAGTAAAAAATCTTGTAGATATCAGAAGAGATATGGCAAACAGAAAGCATTTCATTTCTTCTTCTCTCGAAAATATTCCCCGGTGTTTAAAGTAGGGATTAAAATATTATTAAGCAAATACTTAAACTTAATTATGCAATATTAATTAATGATTACAGCGTAGAAAGTAGATGTTCGGAGAAAATTTTGATAATCAAATTTATATAAGCATTTATCTAATATTTATAGATATAATGTTACATGTGTTTTTCTAAAATTAATTGATTAAAATAACACTAATTACTACAATTAACAACAAATGTTAAAAAATGTTTAGTTATTTTTTTCTTTTAAAAAAATAATACACAAATAATAATATGTAGAAAAAATGTTGTTAATGAATATTCCCTTTTTCGTATTATAATTATAGTTTTGTTAAATCATTATTATATCAATAAAGGTGTTGAAACAAAATTTGAACTTTCAAGCTAAAGAGTTAAAGATTTTTAGATCCGTTATTTGGATTATACATGATGGAAGCATAAAAGATAAGCCATGGTAATGGCCATGGCAGCCAGTAATCAGTATATTTCCATCAATTCAATTATATGAATAGTTTATCTATTTTATAATGTGTGTATATACAATTTTTTTGAGAAAAAATAATTTATTGTTTGAAAAAGAATCTCAACATACAATCTAAAGTACACAATGATTTTCCATCATCAGTAACTCTTTGATCTCTTATTTGTCTTTTGAGTAACAAATCACAAAACATTTTTCACTGTCTGTACCCAAGTACTCACCTTAGGTTAGGTTAGGTTGGAGTGGCGGCCTTGTATCCAAAAAAGCTTACTTGAGCTCAAATGATGGCCCAATGTGGTACTACAGAAATGGCGTTGGTATGTACATAGATTTAGATCAGTATACATTCAACGCCGAAAGAAGGTAACGACTCCCCCATTAGGTAAAGGAAAACCAACCTGAAAGTTCTATAAACTTGGCTAGGTCCCTAACATTACAGGATGACAGCTCAGTCAGATCGGTGAGAAAAGGGGATCCGAAGATTTTTAAATTTCTTCTGGCTACGGAAGGACATTGATACATGAGATGGAGCACGGTTTCTTCCTCATCCTCAGAGCCACAACCTCGACAAAAATTATTAATGGGAAGATCCAGTCTCATAGCATGCCTTCCTATTACACAGTATCCCAAGTACTCACCTTACATACCATATAAACGATTAGTAATTGTAGTCTCTTAAAAAAAATGTCCCAGCAAGTTATTTTGTTTAGCTTAAACATTTCTCCAAGTATTTCTTCAAGATTCCATGTATTTAAATAGTTGTTGAAGAACAGTCAGTTCTTAGTCTTCTATATTGAAACCAACGTTTATAAAAAATTAAAATTATTTTTTGCTTTTCGATAGAGGTGCTTTTGGGTAGACAATACAAAATAAATACAAATGGCTTAAATTCTTACTAATAGTTTTTTTAAATAATACCAACATATTATATTTGAACAAGAAATAGTTGACCGAATAAAATGTGACTGGCAAAGCTAGTGTTTTATTTATGGCAAGAAAATGAAAGGATGAAATATACATGAGCTCGATCAGACATTGTATGCATCCCGGCTGGACTAGAAATATTAGAGCAGAAACTTAATGTAATAGAAATGACAATGCAGCAACAGGCTAGAGGACTGACAATATTGAACAAAACACAACACAATTTGTATATTGTAAAGTTGTAAGAAATGCATCTTCGCTGACAAGCTGCCATTAAATGAGAAAGCTGCATTACCATGCGGTTCGGTAAGATTTGCAGATGAAGAAAATAAGAAGAAAAACAGGTGGATTACTGAAAACTTAAATAAAAAGCGATTTGCGATGCAAAAGCGTGAACAAAAAGTTATTATAGGAGCGTCCGGAAAATACCGTTTAGAGTCGACCCGAAATAAGATAAAGCTAAATAGACTAGACACAAGAATATGAAAGTAATGCT
The DNA here is from genome assembly GCF_002237135.1 of Teleopsis dalmanni. Lineage (NCBI taxonomy): Eukaryota > Metazoa > Arthropoda > Insecta > Diptera > Diopsidae > Teleopsis > Teleopsis dalmanni. Next base: position 163,622,641 of record NC_051846.1, on the reverse strand, counting down.
ATGAACCTTTCTGCAAATAGGTGAAAGTAACTCAAACTTTAAGTGCTGTGAATAAATATATGTCCGGAAGTTATTAACGGACATAAATTCTTTCAAATACCCAATCAATACCGACACGCATATATATTGTATATGTATAAGCTTTCTCGATTTTATTTATGCGTCCATTTCTTTCAGTCGACTCTCATCCTTAACCAGTGGGTAGTTCGTAGTAATTACACTTAAGAGGACATGAGGAATTTAACGTAAGTTCTGTTTTCCTTTCAGTCTGATGCCAGTTTGAACTTATCTGTGTTTCTAGTAGCGGACATGTCGCACCTGATGCAATGTGATGTTCGCTATTGTATTGTCAGGAGTAGCTTCCATGTGGCATTTTTCTCCTGGCATGGAATTTTTGTTTGAAGATACTTGTGTCTTGGTTCCTCGCAAAAACTTTACACAGGTTTGCGTTTCGTTCGTTAATGTTGCGATTTAATTGTTTTGTGTATTCATTTAAAACTATCCAATTTGTCAGTAGAGAATTTAATGTAATTAATTTCAAATGAATATAATTTATATTATGAAGCATATATTCTTATATACGGTTTCTGTTTGTCCGATTTTAGTAATTTATTATCTAATTTCTTAATGAAAATTATGTGTAAAAAACTCAGTTACTTCGTTAGTAAATTTTTTACTGAAGAAATGAAAGAATTTACCAATGTTTTGTCGTCATTTCAATAGAAAAAGTCGTTTATGTCAGTAATAAAAAACGTTACTTTTCACAAATAACTTGACATTCCAGATATAATTAAATATTTAATAAAAATTCTAATTCTTAGAATATTTTTGCACTTAACAATTTTTATTTATTATATCATTTATAAAAAAATGTTCTATTATAGTAATTATTATGTGAAAAGTTAACATGTTTATTTTTTGCTACCGGCTATTTATTATAGACAGATTGTTAAGATTAATTGTATACTGTTATACCTACATTGCATTCACGTTGTACGACGTTGTTTATCTCTCAAAAATGTCCCTTTATAGCGCAACGTTGACATGACTCGGTACTAGGTATATATATTATACCAAGTGATTACCTTCTGTTCCTGTCCATGGCGAACAATTTTACTAGTAAAAAGAAATCAAAGAACAATAGGCAGGAGGACTGCTATGAGAGATCCATAATAAAAGTACCTTCAAAATGGCAACAAGTTATCGAACAAAACGGCGCATATTTTAACTAAATCGGATCATTCTAACTATGATAAATGAGCCTTCAATTACATGCAAAAATAATGTATTTCTTTATATTACACCTATTATAATTTATATAATATATTAATATTGGATATATTAGGAAAGACATAACTTTCTTTACACGGCAAATAAATAGTTTAGTATAACAATATGTAATTCTGTTTGTATTAACAAAAAAAATACTCTTTTCTTTTGTGAATTGTGAACTAACCAAGTTAGTAACTACCAGCACATTTTTTTCTCGTCTAGGTATCCCTCATAAGATCCACACTAGACGAACCTATATATTTTATTGTGAAACCATCTTTTGAAAGTATGACAGTAGGGATATCAGAAAATCTTCCCATTGTCGCTTGAATTCTTCTTAGTGGAGCTAAACAAAATTTGGGATGACCTTATATTTTGATGAATAACTTGGACACTTTACCCTTAATGTGCTTAGTGATCAGAGTATCTGACCTACGATAGAATTTTTAAAATCTTTATTAAAGTGGTATTTTGGAGTTCCAAAAGTGTAAATTTAATAAGCTTACTAAAGGCGACACAATTATACAGCAATGATAGTCTGATGATGTGTTTATAGATAAGTATTCTGTTTTTCTACTCTTCATCTGTAGAGTAGTTAAAGTTAATTTAAAGGTTGTGTATAAATAATCTATTTTTTTTTTGCTGTGATGATTCTAAATCAATTTATTGCCAAAAGTCAAGCCCAGGTATTTCATTGTACATATTACTCTACGCAAGGCTGATATTTTTGACTGTTAGCCTTCATGGATTCGATAGCGCTTACAAGTGATAAAAAATACATTTCTTTTTTCTTCATTTAGTTTAATCTTTCTTTTATGAAAGTAGTTAGTCAGCTCATCAATATGCACCTGGAGAGAATTTAAAATTTTGGAACTAACTATATCCTAATAAATACCCTATGTAATCTTCCCGGTATTTCACAATAAATACAAGTAATATGGACAAATATATATGTATTATATCCCACCTGTGATAAGTGAATTTTTTGAAAGATATCGAGGTCTATGGTCAAATATGTATGTATTATATCCCACCAGTGATAAGTGAATTTTTTGAAAGATATCGAGGTCTATGGATTGAATGCCTATCGTGAATGCGTGTTAAATATCTTCATTCTCAATCTTATCCATCATCTTCTTATTCATTATGCAGTAATTTTCTATCTTGGTCTTAACAATTTCTTTAGGATAGTGCAGGAAAAAATAACACTTTAAATATATTAAAAATAATTACAAAACTTATGTAAGGTATAAATACTATTACTTTGAATTAAAAACATATCGATAACAAAATATTATTTAATATAAAAAAATCTTAAGAGTTCGTTACACTACGTATTTCACACTATGTGGGTATAGTGTTTCTTTACGCTTCATATAATTTCTGTTGCAACCGATGTAGAAAATTAATGCAGAAAGCGAAAGTGTAAGTGTAAGTTTTGTTACTGTAACAAAATATTATTATTTATGCAATGCAATATATATGGGATATACCTATATCGCATGTACAATAATTTGAAGTACAACAAAAATTTATATTTCATTGGAAAAAAGTTTTATTTTCTACAAATTGACGTAATATTTCAGTAATAACTAAAATCTATAAAATTCAATCTTTAGACTATCATATAAAAACACCTAGGATATTAAGTTTACAGATCAATTTTAAGGAATTGATTTCCTAGAGAATTGATAAATTCTAGAAGTATATTTTACAAACCCTTTAAACTTTTTTAAAGTTAAAAAGCAATTAATATTTCACAAATATTAACAATATTTAAATGTTTAGTTATTATTGTTTGCTATAGAATACCAAGAAATTTCAAAATTGCTGAATTTAAGCATAAGTACTACTGCATTACTGCAGCAGTATTAGAAAGAGCTTACCCAAATTAGTTACTGGCGATCTTCTACCTTCGTAAAGCCACACTGACTGCAATAGTCAGATATTCATTATTTATCTGTGTTGACCTATCTATAAACTTCCAACATGTGGATAAAAGTTTCTGTGATTTTTAGGTCTTTGGGTTAAATACAAGTTTGCATATCACTAATGAAGACCAGCTGTCTGATGAATATGAGTGAATGATTACGATATAGTTATTCTCTATGTCGCTGTACTCTAGACACAAAATTATATTTATATTGAATTGCAGAGCAATTTTATTGAGGGACTCGTGGCAATTGACAATTGACTTAGAAATTAAGTTCTGAAAGTGTCTATCTGTCGAAGTGAAAATGAAAAGTTATAGTCCTGATCATATTCATATGCAATGGTTAACTATTTCCGAAAAAGATATGAATATCTTTCTGAATGACACTATAAAAATCGGAAAATCGAAAATTGATCTTAATTATTATATGCTTTGAATAAATTCTATAATAATTCTATAATATTTATAATTCTATAATATATTGGTAATATAATTTCAAATAATCAATGTACAATAAAAGTTAATTGCCACGCCACATTCTAGTATTTTTATATTTTTGCTTACCTGGGACAATATATATTGTAAGTTTCGAATAATTAATTTTTTTTGTATAAATAATATACGCCAGCAGGTTTTTGAAGGTATAAAGACTTTTCCTTTTAATTCACTTTATTAAAAGAATAGGCAACATAGTCGTGCTACGAATATTCCGCGTTTCTTAACTCGCCTTCTATAATTTTACTCGAAGTTATGGCTGAAGCGTAGATAACTTTGTAGTTTACATCACAATTCCCGATAAGTAATTTTGCTGTCTGGTCTTCTGATAATATGCTTAATCCTGTTTTTATATTTCTTTTGCTCTAAGTTGACCGATTCTGCCAAACAGTACTGGATATTCTTTGGGATCATCAGATTTTCAAAATTCGGTATAAACAATGTCCATAAAATTCTGTATTTTTAATTGGATTGCAGTGATATTTCTTTACATTTTTCGCTTTTATAAAATAGATTTGTATTTATATTTGATTTGCATAGGCATGGTTTCGTATAGATGAATATATAACGTTTTAAGTAACTGTAGTTTGTTGTCTCTGCAAATTATCTCTTCCTCTACTTATCTTTGATCGAGTAACTTATGAACTGTATGTACTTCTTTGACATATTTATAAGAATATTAAGTACTGTTCCGCAAGTAATAAAATTGACCTCCTAAAATAAACAAAATATTATTATTGTTATCCTGGCATATTATATTTATTATATTTCTCAAGATATGTAAAAGTTATAGTTAAGCTCTGGTAATACATTTTTTAAAATTATTTTTTTAATTGCACTTCGACAATAATTAAACTAATTTTTCCTGAAAAAAAATATATTTATTATTATTCTAAAATTATATAATTTTATTTTAAAGGTAATGCCTCCCTTACAAACCCGTATTAAATCAGTTGAAGAAACTTGGTCAAGACAACTCGAAGATGATTTAGTGGAGAAATCATTTTATGCAACGTTTCCAGCTTTCAAGTTTCCAGATCGTGAACGGTTGCACGTTAGTTGTGGTGTGCAATTATGCAAGGGACAATGTCCAAATGTGAGTAATTTTTTTTCTCAATAATATTTTTTTTAAAGAGTATCTCTATATTCATATAGTAGATTTATTAAAAATCATCCTAAACAAATTAAATTGTTTTTAGTGTAATCCCAATAAAGTGTTTTGACTATACTAAAGTCCTGTTAAAAAGAATTAATCTATCAAAAAGATATTAATGCGATGATAAATTATAAATTAACAATAAATACTTTACAATTTTACAAGTGTTATCATTTCCTTTCATATTGGAGCATTCTTGTAGAAAAATAATATCTATTCTGTAATTAATTTTAATTACATAGTCATCTTTGATCATATAGATTTTATTACATTGGTCTTTACATTGATCTTTTTACAAAAGCTATCTGGTGCAGCAGCAACTACAATAGTTTTTACTCCTATTATTATCTGATTCTAATTTAATCTAGATATTCTTATTTTTTTGTTGTTGAAGCCATTAATATCTGGACAAGAGTATACCTTAGAAGGTACAATGAAAGTGTCAGTATAAATATATAACCTACTCCTTAATTAGCTAATAAAAATAATGTGACATTATAAACGACAATAATGATGGCTTTACTCTAGTTATAATATTAACCTATCTATTAACCTACATAACTAATTTAAGGAAGCTTTAATATGTAGTTTTCATTTCAGAGTAAATAACAGTAATCATCACTATTATCATTATCATTTTGTTTAAATTTTTGTGTACTGTATACTTTTTATTAATTTCACATGAATGGTCTTAAAAGGGTATATTAAGATTAATAAAATGCGCTGTGTTTTCCATAAAATGAAAAAGACTTGGTTCATGAAACCTCTCTTAAACCGTACCAAACTCAAAATCTTCAACATTTGGATAGAACAATTCTGCTATTTGACTTAAAGATCTGGAAGTTCACAAAACGCATACAATATCACATATCTATGTCTAAATGTCTTTAACACATTTACAATATCTTTTGACCAATGACCATCTGCAATAACGATCTACTTACTATCGTATGCAAACTGATAGAAATCTTAATCACATAAAAAAAATAGTCAGGTACTGTCATCTTTAGACTGAAACATTGCGAAAATTTCGCTTGAATAGAATACTCAGGAATTTTGTAGGTCTATCAGTCCTCGCACTACATGGTTGAGATCTATCCATGGGAAATATCAGCGGATTGGATTGTGAAGGCAGATTTTTTTGGAGGGTTTTTTACAGATCTGAACGGAGAAAATTTGTTTTCACCATATGCTCTTATAAAGATCAGTGACTCTAACCATGTGATTAATAGTAAGGTAGCCACGATATTTATAATGCAGTGAAAGATACATCTAATACCCAAAAACGTTTGAATAATTTTAATTAGTTAAATGAAAGAAGCGATATTTGTTGTTCTTTCTTCTATATATTTCAACGCAAACCAATCTCTTGGTTTATAAGACCGACGAACGAAGATTTCTAGGAAATAGGTAATGAACTTCAATAAGTTTGACAAAAATCAAACGACGATGAACTTAAGCTATTTCTTAGAATTAAAAAAAAGACAAACAGTGTCTGATTCCCCTCTTCACAAGTTATATGAATTATTTATCAAATGTCAATGAAATCGACTGGTTTCGATATTGCTGCTATATAAAATAATAGTTCAATTTCATTTTATCGTAAGAGGTATTTTAATTTTTTTTTTTTGATATATTATTTAAACAAATGGTAATATTAATATTTCAAGACTTTAATGGAATTTATTCAATTTTTTTAGTATAGTAGTATATTATTAATAAGTCTATATGGAGATATTTTTGGATCGGCAAAATTAAAAACTTTTGATTTTAAATGCGAAAATGTATTGAAAAACAAAATTAAATTCGATTTATTTAAAAGGTAATAACATCTGATTTAAATTAAACTTTTTTCTATTTAATTTGATCTCAATTTAAAGCCTTTTGCTATGAAACCATAAAATTTATTGCAGACAATAAATCCGTGTCATACTAAGTCAACATGTTGTTAATGAACAACTCAAGCATTAAACTACAAATTAAAGTATCTTAGTATGAAATAGGGGAAACGCTATAGATATTTGTATCTATTAAGTTGAAAAAATAAACACATTCACAAATATAAAGAAAATATTTATTTACTCATGGTTTAATAGAAGAGTTATAACCTCAATTGCTTGATTAACTTAACCTGTTCAACCCAATTTGCTTATAAATGCAAGATCAGAGAGGAATTAGTGCAATAAGGCAGATGCCCCAGTAAAGGTATTTAACAGACGTCAAAATTTGCCTGATATTTTAATGTTATAAGGTTAAAAATAAAAAAACGGCAATGGCTCGTCACCGTTTTTACATTCCGGGACTCGTGAAAACTCGTGCCGCGTAATAATATTATTATATACCTATGACTAATTATGAAGTCATTTGCTTTTAGAATCTATTCGCATTAGTTAGTTGTGGTGGAGGGAGCTAAAAGGAAAGCTGTTTTGAATCCACAAAAAACCTCGTAATAGTGGGTAGTAGATAGAGGTTCAAACTAGAATCAGCCAGAGGCATTAACAAAGGTAAGAATCTGGCTAATGCTAATGTTGGAGATACCGCTAAGTGAGATATCACTAAGTAACTCACAATTTATTATCATTAGTTGTTAATATTTATTATTGCACCTTGTTAAGTAATATGAAATGGCCAGATCTGTTGCATATTTAAAATAATATCTCAGTTTTAGGAAATTTTTTTGTATTTTAGAATCAGGGACTTACAACAACATTAGGAGTTGTTTATGTTACTTTATAAATGCATTTGAGGTATGGTTAGGTTAATCTGGTTGGTAGAATTTCAAGTATAAACTGATTGGTCCCCAACGATATCAGACACAACTGAATCTGTACTATATATACTGGTAGATATTTGTAGAAGTTATATTCGCGACTTAAGTGAACAGCAAAATATTTTTTTATTTCACTACCGGCACATCGAAATAATTAAAAACACTAAAATGGTAACAAACTGACAGGTAGATGAGGATCGACTGTGCCAAAATTTTACGAAGAACCGGTTTTTACTTCACTGAATGTGGCTAAATATCGTATATAGGAGAGCCTTACAATGTGTAAGATGGGTAGAACATAATGATCTTCATAATCACAAATCTTTAGTAAACAGTCTCGCCGATTAGCAGGATTAATTGATTAGAAGCGATATCTCTAAACTAAGGGTAAAGTTAGGCCAAAATGTTAATTTCTTACAATAATTAATGTCACAGTTGGAACGCCTTTCACGACTCACTTTTTGAAAGTAGAGAACAGCCAGTCTCAAGAAGCTAGTGGAAGCTAACTTAACGACCTGTAAATGTTTGTAGGCGATGTAGACTACATTTGTACTGTCAATTCAAACAACCAATCAAAGAAGGACAAGGATGTGGCAGCAAGATAATGCAATTTACTGAGTAACCATAATGAATTTACCAACAAACTAAGATATCTTAAAGCCAAAAAAAGTAAAGTTAATGTGTCCTTGTATATCTCATTGGTCTCTGTCACTTCTATACCTGGTGGTGAATACATTCAGCGGTGTTTAGCATACTATTACAGCGGTCTTACTACTGTCATAAATGGTTTGATATTGTTAGCTGATTTTATCACATTGCACTCAACAAATATCATTTACTACTAACCTACCCTTTTTATCTTCACTGTTTATACGGTCAAAAGATTTATCTATTAAGAGATCTATATCTTCCGATGTCATGTTGTAAACATTCTATGGTTTTATCTAAGAGAATATGCTTAACGTAAAATTCAAATCCAACAGTCCGTTTTAATTGCAATAAATCGGGTATTGTAATTCGTATACAAAATATTGCATTTATCTTAAATCATATTATAATAAATACGATTTATAATAATAAATACGTTTTATTATAATAAATACGATTTATAATAATAAATACCATTTATTATTAAAAATACAATTTATAATTTTAAATACCATTTATTACAGTAAATACCATTTATAATAATAAATATTATATATTATAATAAATACAATTTATTAAAATAAACACGATTTATAATAATAAATATTATTTATTATAATATTATAATATTGTTTATTATAATATAAGCTTTAGTTTATATGTCATAATAAAATATAAGCTTTATTATAAGCTCTATATTATAAATATTAATATAAGCTTTACTTTTAAAGTTATATGTACAATAAGTTTTAGTTGGAGATATTTTTGTTTAATTTGTTTTTATAGAAATTAATTTAATTTTTTATTGAACAAAACATTTATTTTAATAAATGGATTTCTAATAATAAATATTATTATAAAAAAATAAATGATATTTATCATGATAAACATTATATATTATAAAATATTTGGTATTTATTATAATCATTTATTATAAAATATACCACTTATAAAAAATACCATTTATTATAATAAATGGCCTTTCTTATCGTAAGGCTTTAGTTTCAATGTACTAAACCAATAACTCTTGGTTGGAGGTATTTTTTATTAATTGGTTAAGTACAAAATTAATTTAAGCAAATAATTTTTACTATATAAAACTCAATTAATGATTAAATTATTAAAAATTATTGTAAAACATGAATAATTAAACATTTTTTTAGATCAATGTAAACTTAAAATTACTTCTTTTTATTGCATTTGAGTATTGCGTATTTACTGATATATTTCTATGATATTTGCAATTTGCGAACTTTTCAAAAAGCGCGTAAATATTTTGTAATGTTTTATAAACTTTGCAAATTTTTAAAATAAACATAAACATTTGCAGTACTTTGAATTGTTTTTCTTGGTTTATTTGTTTTGAAATGAAATGTCTTAAAAGTCAACAAAGCGTTACGATAGTAGCTGTCTTGGTGGTTTCCCCGTTTTATTTTGTTTTGCAGTTCTGCACGAAAGCAAACTGAGGCTTTACGAGACTAATACATCTATTATAAGCGAAAAGTGACGTACTCACCTCGCTTGGATCTCTTTCCGATGCGCAACCAAAACCGAAAGACATGTAATGCGTGCGTACTGCCAAAATCCGTAAATTGTAGGCGCTCAAGCATTTCCAGTACAATAACACCCAAACCGCAGTAGACTTCCAAACCTGTCGCGGGGAAAAACGCAGTGTTTGTGGGTTTAATTAGCTGCAAATAGAGGAATTTAATTCTAAATTTGATTGTTTTATAAAAATATTATGCAAACGAATTTATTACATATTTTTATTTATAATTCCACGGTGTAATTAATTGTTTTTACAACTGTTTTACTTGTTCGTTTCAGGTGAATTGTCACACGGCTGAGAAATTAATTTTGTCTGCAGACGCGCATTTGGCGCGTATTGAGGTGTTCAACTCGTTAGCGGTGACAGCACCGCAAATTGAGGTGGATCGATTGCGGTATGATCGACGTTTTAACACAAGTGGTAAGTAATTATTTATTTATTTTTCATTAGGTTTAATAAATTAAATAATTGATGACTAATAATCATTTTTATAGATGACTATACGCATAATTTACGACAACATATAGCAGATGGTACGTTGTGCCTTTCCGTCTCCAAATTGGCAATATCATTTTGTGTGTTAGGTTTTATATTTTTGATTGCTGTAATTGTTGCATTATGCTCACTTATTAAATCACGAAGGAGAACCAACCGGGAATGTACTCTTCGAACACATAATGGAAATCGCTTGCAACGTGCTGAAATGTGCACTTCTATGTTTTCATCAAGGTAAGTAAATGAGAAATAAAGTGCTGTAATACTGATTAATTGGAACTTCAAATATGATTCAAGCTTCAATTAGCTTCTAGTATTACGATGTTCGGGGCAACTGCTCAAATACAGTGAGCTCAAAAATGTTCGAACATCATATTATATTCTTGGAGCATTTGTTGTTAAATGTAAAACAACGAAAATAAATTTAATATTAAATATACGAGTTGTCCAAATTGCTAGAACAACTTTGAGCAACTTCAGCTCTTTCGAACATTTAAGGTATTTAATTCTTATATACCTTGAAGATAGACTATACTTAAGCTACTCGAAAATTGTGATATTCGAACATTTTGCAGCTTTAACATTAATATATTTTAGAATCTGTTAATACTAAATTCCCTAATATTTTTAACTGAAGTATATGAAGATCTAAATGAAAATATAATGCTTAAATAGTTTTGAATTGGTCAGATACACATCACTTTTCCGTTGGTCAGGGAAGTGATAAAAGTGCTCTGCTATCCGCGAAGCACTCTAAGTTGAATGACCTTATTGATTATTGGGCATGAAAACTCCAAGTATCACCTCAAAAAGATAACTCTTGTTGAGGAAGACACTTGCAGATTATGTCTAGAAGCAAATGAGACAGCGATGCACATATTGTGCCCATGTCCAGCACTGGCAAGCAGTAGGATGACTGTTGTGGACCACCGTTGAGTTTGCAATGACTTGGCAGCAAATCTCAAGCTAAATAAGCTGCTTGCAATAACAAGAGATGTAGTTATCCGTACGAAAGCTATTTTAGCTTTAAATCAATAACGACATCCGAGAATTCGAAGTACAAAAAAGTCGTTTCGTGGTCTACTTCGGCTAATCCCCAATATACCTATATATCTGCTCAAAAAGTACCCAAAAAGTACCTCAAAAGTAAAACACACAAATTTAAATTTTATTCCAAATTTATTTTATCTCCTTCAAAATATGCTCCTTCTGAAGCGATACACATATGCCAACGCTTAACCCAATCTTCCATACATTTTTCGTAGGCCCGTGCAGGTATGCTTTTAGTTCCTTCGGCGAATTCTTTTTAACCGATTCAATGGACTCAAAACGCTTACCACGTGTGGGAAATTTGAGTTTCGGGAACAGGAAAAAGTCGCGCGGCGCAAGATCTGGCGAATATGGTGCGTGATACTTTTTGAGCAGAAGGTATATGTTTTTCAGACTATCACTATCCCACCAAAATAGTTATCTTCCAAGCCAGCTTCAGAACCATCAATTACTCCACATTAATATTGTTGTGTTCCACTGAATTGGCAATGTTTCTTTACTTATTTTAGATTACTATTTTATGCGTCTATTTTTATATTGTTGTTGTCAGTCGTCTGAAAAAATAAGTGGCTCCGAAATGAAATGAAATCTGCCTACCCTAATAGGCCTATCTGCCTACCCTAGTAGGCCTATCTGTCTTCTTGATATACTCTGCGTTTTTTTTATTTTATTATTTGTTTTCAAGTATGTTCCTTTAAAAACTTTTTAGTGCATATACAAAAAAATTTCAAATTATATTTATTATATTCAGAAATTACTATATTGCATGTATTTTTATTTGTTAATAATTTTATTTTCTATTTACAGTAGTGAATCAGCGCATTCAGCACGTTTCGGGAGCAAAATCCTTATACCATACTATCCCAACACATTACCATATGGAAGGGTTTATTAGACATTTAATTTAAAAATATTAATATAAGTTTTAATTAAAATAATTGTTATTTGAATAGTTATTTAGAAATACTCAATATTACCCAAGTGGACAAGTGCTATTTGTTAAAATATCCAACAGTCAAAGTTCAAAAACAAAATTAAAAAAATCTGTTGGACTTTTGTTTTACCTCCTAACTTATTAATCCCGCTTCAAGAGACTGATTTTGTAAAAAATTAAAATTATTAAGTTACACTACCAAAAAACTAAGATGAAAGAATTTTGAATTATTTTATTTTTTAAAAATAAAATGAAATTTGACTTTCTTTCATTAATATTTAAATTGATGCTATTTAAAAATAATATTATATTAAATACAAAAATTAATTTTAAGTTTAATTCTTGGGGTGCTAATAATTTTAGTTAAATAAACGAAACTATTATTCATTTACTGTATCGGAAGTACTATTAGTCGCCAATACTCACTAACCACAAGTAAAATTTTTATAATGTTAATACTGTTTATAAAACAATAAACATAGATTAAGAAAAAAAAGATAATAAAAATATATACTTCGAAAAAATTAAACTTTTTGTTGTTTTATTTAAGAATATGTATAATTCTCAATTTAATAAAAGGAGATATTATAATTTACTATACTGTATACATATGTATGCATATGCTCATTCGGTGTTTAAACCTAATTAAATTTTTAATAAGCAATTCCATAATATATGTTTTAAACTCTTTTATTTTATTTTGTAATTTTATATGATTCATTTATATTTATATATATGAACTGTATTTTCATTTTATAATTATTATTGCATATTATTAAAGCAAGCAGTACGTGAAAAACTGCTCACAATTTTTGAAAAGAACAATATAATACAAGTAGGCACAAACTACACAAACAACTTATTATAATAATTATAATATAATATATATATGGAATTTCTTCAATCAGAAGTAGTACAATTTTAGTATTTTTGTTATACATTAGAATTAAAAAAACAAAACAAGAAAAATTTTTTTTTAAAACGGTACTTTTTATGAGTTAAAAAATACTGTTTTTGTTGTAACTGAAATGATTTTCTCACAATAACTTATTATTGTTAAAATTTTTTAAAACAATAGCAATAATTATAAGAAGTATATAAACAAACGCTTAGCATTGCTTTTAAACAAGCGCCTAACAATTTTCTATTTAGAAGAGTACGTCATCATCACCATCATCGATTATATTGACTACATCTTCTACATCGATGCCTTTTTGTTTCAGTTCAAGTTTTTTAGCTTCAGCTTTGGCACGAGCTATACGTTTTTTATCCTGAATCTTTTTTAGACGGTAGAATTCTTCACGTTCCAATTCATCGAGTTCAGAAATAATGTATGCCAAAGTACGATCAATACGAGGAATAATAACTGAAATTATAAATTATTTAATTATTAGTATTTGTATTACATATATCATATTGATGGACTTACCATGCTCGATGGCGTTAACTCTTCTATTGGTGATCTTTATAACTTCATCTAAAGTTACAAATGATGTTTGCAGTGAAGCCAGTTCAACAAGTAACTTAACTGCACTTTGATAATTCTTTTTTAGTTTTGCTAATTGTTGACCACCACGAGCTAAACCAGCCAATTCATATGTATCTGAACCATCTTGATAAGACTCAAATACTGGCAGCGTAACACCAGCAACGTTATCTTTCTTTGTGCGAATTTTTATTTGAGCTTTGGTCACATTTTGTAAAACGACTTGATTAAAGTCACCAGTAGCAAACTTTGCTTCAGCTAACGAAAAGGCAGCTTCTTTCATTACATCACCCATCAAAGTTTTGGTCTGTACGAATAAAAATATGGTACTTTTTTGATATCAAACTTCCATAATTCGAAGTACCATTTTGCAAAAAAAAGTTCGACTTATAGATACTACGAGTTAAAGAAATTTTTTGTAATTATATGTAATTTGCTCTTTAAACCCTGTTGCACTCTATTTAGTTTGAGTTATAAAAAATTCGAGTTATAGAAGTTCGAGTTATGAAAGTTTGTCTGTATATATACATTATACATATATATTTTATATAAGGAGAAGTTCAAAGTATAGCTCTTTAAAAAAAGAGGTATAGTGAGTTCATCATTTTAATTTCGAGACATTTGGTTAAATAAATGTTTGTGATCACTGTAAATGGATCCAAAAACAGCCGGGTCTACGTCCCGAAACCACTTATCGCCAGCGACGACTTAGTGTCGTTCGACACTTCCCAAAGAACTTCACAAGCTGGTCCCAGTAAGTTACAACAACAAAAACATCACTATTAAGAAACTTTCTAAAATCCTAATTGAAATAAATGGATTCTAAATTAGGTATATCAATTTATCGCACTATCGATTGACATTTGTAGTTGATTTATTTTTAGCAACTCTTGTGTCTTTATTTATTTAATTAAGAAATATTGAAGACCCTTTTTTCTTGCCATATGTAAATATTTTATTGTGTTATTGCTTTGGAATAAAATTCTGCAATTAATACTGATTTCTGACTAGTTGGCGGAGCCTAGGAGGACTCACGTCTATAATGGCCAACTAAAAGAGTAAGTATTGATTTCTGATAAAAATTTTAGTTACAAATTTTAAGCATTAAATTGACAACTTTATTACAAGTCACCTTTTTTCTCTACTATAAAAAATTTCTCTGCAGTTCTAATAATGAATAATAAATTGAAAGAAGTTAGATTTTATATCACTTGATCATTACATATTACACAACTTGATATAAAAGTTAAATTTTCTGAAGTATAGCGTATACCCTACGTTCAAATTTCCTATAGAAATTAATCAAAAGCACACCACAACACCCCCCACCCACCTACTATGAATTCATTAATTACCTCAATAATTTTACTCAAAATCATACGGAAACGCATTTGCAATGCATCAGCTTTCTTTTTAAGTAATCCATGACCCTTTTGTGCACCAGCCAGACGTGATTTCATCAACATCTGAGCACTGAAAAATATTAAACAAGTCCATCAAATTTTTTATTATAGTATACCAATTTACGACGTTGGCAAATTAATCCAATAAGTAAAATTGAATTTAGATTCAAACGATATAATAAAAAAACTTACCCACGAGATGGGAAAATTGCTAGCCTATCTTTTCCGGACATTTTTACAATAGATTTGTATTACTTTTTCTTAATTTGCAAAAATTCGTCGAAAATACAACAATTTTCGTTGGAAAAAATATACACTGCAATGGGATAACTGTGATAGGTCAGCTGACCTGTCTCATGACAAATGTCAAATCGTTGGAGTGGAATGTAAATAGTGGAACGTATTTAGTTGTAGGGTGAAATAAATAAAAGAATTTTAAAAATTTTAAACTATTTAAAAAAAATCTTACATATTTTGTTTTTTTTTTTGGTTGATAATAATGTTGCAATAAACGTATTGTAGAAGAATAATCTCTATGAATATAAATATATATTGGGCTTTTTAAAATACCATTATATTATGGTATTAGAACATAAACACTTAAACTTATGGGTTTGGTGCGTTGATTTCGCGTAATTACAATTTAGTTACTAGTTTTACCACTAAGTTTATTTTGTGTTGTACATAATACATCATATATAGATCATTATATACATATATATTGTATATACATATTATATATACAAAATAAACATTTTTAGGCTGTGTGCAAGTTCAAGTATATTGAGGTAAAGTAAACTGAAATTTTCTAGGAATGTTTTACACGGCACTTATGTAAATATTTATTTATTGAACTTATTATTTATTATATATTTATTAAACATCTTAAAAAATGTTCACAAATTAGATAATTTTTATCTAATTTACTCTAATCGAAATTCTGGTAAATAGCAACATTAGCTGCCATACCGACATAATTTACTATTTCCCTCAATTTACTCGAACTCGCACTCGGTCTCACTATATAAAAACATAAATATTATTATTTTTCTAAATCTGGCAATATTACAGCAATAGCAGTTAAAAATATTGTGGAACATAAAAATGGGAAAGATGGCGAAGGATCGGCGCCAACAATTTTAAAAACAGTTCTTATTGTTATTCATTGCGTGCGAGATCTTCGTTGAATGAGCAACGTTACGTGTATAAACGTTTTTTACATTTCAATATATATTGAAATTTCTTAGAAGTGAAAATCGATTTTATAAGAATGCCAAAACGCAAATACATTGTTGAAGAAATAAGAGCTGCCCGTTTTGTGAAGGGAAAAAAGGTTTGTTTTAAAGTATATTTTGTGTGTGGTTGGAGAAGTTAAATTACTTTATATTGTATGGCAATAAAGCAATTCTTCATAAAATGGCTTGATTATCCTATTCAACAGGGCACTTGGGAACCTGCGGAATCTTTACAAGAAGACATTGCCGATGATGTGGCAGAGTTTGAGAGGAAATATGCAAACAATCCATTCGTATGTATTATTTTATTTGCTTGCATGGTGTGTATTTAAGTAACGATTAGTGATGAAATCTGTTTTGTCTTATTAATCTAATTGCCATGTTCAAAAGAAATTACGCCAAAGAGAACTAGCATTTTTTGTCTGCAGTCTGCAAATTCTCGGTAAATGGTGATTGTTCAGTGATATGCATTTTCGCTTTATCATTGCAATATCACCACAATGTTTTTATTAAAAAAAAAACTAATATTTAGTTTAATCAATTATTGCATATTTATTTGTCCCCCTTAATAATTATTTTGTTTCAACCTATTAGGCTTATGGAAGAAACTCCTAGCTTTATCAGATCTATGTCCATGGGCGTACCTTCAAGTGTTGCTCAGGCTAAGAACTAAAACTACCTTTAAGCGCTATTAATAATAAAATGTTTCTTTGAGGATAAGCCAAGCAATATCTGCTCATATACTAACAGATACTATTAATTTTAAAATTTCAAATATTCGAACTGATCGACGCTTCGACCCATTTGATGCTCAAGTATGTTTCTGAAAATGTTCGAACATCATATTATGTTCTTGTAAGTTGACAAACTCGATCATAATGTCTAAAGTATTTAAATTCGAGTTTACTCTAGGTGTTTGAATGTTCGATACTTTTAAACAATAATTTACTACAACACCAGAGTTCTCTATTTCGTTTTTAAATGACACATCTTGTCATTCGATATCTATATATATCAAACATATATTGTAAATTTAATATATGTAAGAAACAGACAATAATATTTAGTTTGTATGCATATTATAAGTCTGCTTTGAAAACAGACTTTGTTCTGAGAATTACTTTTTTAATGTCGATGTAATAGCACTAACCCATTAAAATGTGTGATTTGAGTATGTTATAAAAATGAAGATGATGTAATAGAAAATAGTCTACAAGTACTAATACTATATGTAAAAAAATGACAATTTATTTAGATTAACATGAAGTAGAACCGTATTTTATAGAAAAAAAAACTTGCCATTATTTGGCAGTTTATTATAAGAAAATTTTGTACTCACTATTCTCATATTTCAGATAAATGGCTTTGCATCCAAATATAAGTTGGAGAAAATAGTAAGTATTCTACAGATTCATGGTGATATATATTTTGCAGTCAAATTTGCTGGACATGATAAATTATATGTCTTACACTCTGCAACACTTAATAAACATGCTCCACAAATGGTCATAAAATTTTATGAGCAACGAATACAATTCCGAAATGTTTAGATTACAAACGAAATATATATATATATATACATATATATATGTCTGTAATGCATATATTCAGAAATGTATGTAGTAAAAACTGTTGATCAGTAAGTAGTTATAGTATCTCATAATGATATAGTTTGTTAATTAGAAAAATTAGTATTTGAGAAGTTAATATAAAAAAGAATGACGTATATTATTTTATCAATTATAATTATAATTAATTAATATAATTATGTTTAAAAAAAAAATATTTCGATGTTAGAAATGTTAGTTAATTTTATTTAAAATATATATAATGGTTATATACCGTACTGATATAAAATTAAAATTTATGTTCAACTAAAAATATAAAAGAATTAGTTCCAATGTATCTTTTAATATTATTAGATTGACTCTCCTAAAATGACCAGTTTTCACATAAGTCACAATATAAGTTAAGCAAGGTCTTAAATTGCTTTGCTCTATTATTAATTAAGGGTCTTAAATTGCTTTGCTCTATTATAGTTTAAATCTATATATAAAATATTTACAATATCTATATACAATATTTCAAAAATATTTATTAATAGCAGTTGACTAAATATAATAAATATTATATATTAACATTTTTAATAAATATATAATAAATATTAAAAAATCTAATAAAAAAAAACTTCAAAACAATATCACATTGTGTTTAACTTGAACTTGAATCACTCAAATCAGACAGCTTGTGACATCTGTATTATCAATTCATTTTAATCTTTAAATAAAACTTAATAAATTTGTTTATGGGTGTTTATGTAATTTGTTAAAACTTTTTAAATACGCTTAATAAGACATTAATAGTTGGCTAAGGAACGCTGACTCTGTACTTCAAATTTGGCAAGGTACGCGTCCAACTCTTGATATTTGCTGTCTAACGGTCCAAATTATTTAGGAATAATTAAATATAAGATATAATTTCATAACCACAGTTGATGGATATTTGACAGTACTTGAAACAACTGTATGGTCAACCAAAAATTCAATTAATTGAAAATATATAAAAATTTTGTTGTTACAATTTACTATTGTTTGAAACCCCTCCATTAAATACAAAAGCTTATATTAAGTAAAGTAGCCACTACCGTCATAATATCGTCTTAAAATCAAATTTAATAAAAAAAAGGTTTCTAAAACTTATTACCGTAATATTTTGATATGATTTATGCAAGTGTAATATCCTTCTTATTGTTTGCTTCTATATACTTTAGCGTTTTCTTTACGATTATGTTGCGATAGTTACATTTTAAATTTTGAATTAATCCGTGATCAAGGTGTTGCAATTTAGAAGTCATATTAGGCGGAATAAATGCCAATTCTATGCATTTGCGCAAATGCTAGTGACTGGCAATTGCACAAGGAAGGAAGATAAGAAAGAAAAAATTAAACATTTAGTTTGGAAAAAGGGACTTCCCCTAACACCAAAATTGATTCATACTTTAAACAAAAATTATTATTATAGAATGCACTTTCCTATATTCCTATTGGCACGTGACAATATTTATATTCGAATTATAGAAGTTGAAATTATGGAAGCAGAATTGTATTTAATTTGCTCTCTAAAACCCTGTTACATTATTTTTAGTACGATTCGGGTTATAGAAGTTCGAGTTATAGAAGGTGGAGTGTATTTTAAACATTTTTATAAAAAAAAGGAATATTATTGAACTGTGCTATTATTACTTAAGTTACAGCTTTATCTAAAAGGATCTTAGGGTAAGCAATTATGGAAAAGGGCAATTAAAAAGTATATTTAATTTTTAAATTATTTTAAAAAGAGTGCAAAATTTTCGATTGATATACTTGTTAACAAAAAATGTCTAAAAATTATTATTTTATATATAATATTAATATAATTAGCTGCTTTTCCTTATTAGATGTAACTAGGCTAATATTTTTGAAATAAGCATTTATTTAATGTATTTATAAAAATGTTCGTGTATATATATTTTTTTAAATTTGCATATTTATTTATTTGTAAAAATATATTATAAATTTTTGCTTTAGGGTTGAATTAAAAATTTATGAATAATTTTAATTAAGATTTTAAATTTAATATTTATGGTTATAAAATTTTAATTATTGATTGTACTTTAATATCTTATTTATTTATAGGAATACATTTTATTATATTTTATCTTAGGGTTGATTAATATTTATGTTTATTAAATTTTGATTATTAATTGTACTTTAATATCTTAATTATTTATAAGAATATATTATAAATTTTTGCTTCAAGGTTGAATTAAAAATATATGAATAATTTTAATTAAGATTTTAAATTTAATATTTATGGTTATAAAATTGTAATTATTGATTGTAGTTTAATATCTTATTTATTTATAGGAATACATTTTATTATATTTTTATCTTAGGATTAAATTAAGAAATTTGTGAGAAGATTATAAATTTAATATTTATAATTATTGAACTTTAATTATTCATTTATACTTTAATATCTTAGTACTGCGTTATCATATACCAATATAGTTATATGTTCTTTGTACTACACATCTAAACTGCTTTTTGCGTATCCATATATTTCAGTTCGAGTATGTATACCCATAAGTACTCACTTAAGCATCCTCAAAAGCCATAAAATTTCTCTCAGACAGAATTATTAATGCACCGAAGCCAACGACAGGATATCAACAGTTGGCCTCGAACACTGACATAAAACGAAAGCGAAATTATTCGTCTTCTCGCTTTCAGCCGTTGTTCGTCGAAGGAATGTGTTGTTTACATACCAACATGAGCTTCTAAACAATACTGGATGGGATATGTTCGGATATGTACAGTCAGTTTGCAATTGGGCCTTATTTTTTTCCAGATATATCGTACACTGAATAACAATTACGA
Source organism: Teleopsis dalmanni (assembly GCF_002237135.1). NCBI lineage: Eukaryota > Metazoa > Arthropoda > Insecta > Diptera > Diopsidae > Teleopsis > Teleopsis dalmanni. The sequence continues at coordinate 163,601,797 of NC_051846.1, read as the reverse complement.
GTAAATAACAAAATGTCAGCACTTAAGTTATGCGTGTCTGTGAACAGAGAGGAATTCGATTTAAGATTTGAATAGAGTGGTATTGAACTTTATGGCATTGATATATTATTTCAAGCTTTTATTTTCATAAGATTAAGAAAATGACTATTAAAAAAAATAAAATTAATTGATATTTACCAAACCAAGAAAGCAATACATCCAAATATAATAGAACCTCATTTATTTTGAATTGACTCCATTAACTTAAGTATATAACATCTGTAAATTAATTTGTAATAGACGACTTTCTGTAAGGTTGCCTATTGACATAGTCACATATTTCTCGAATTTAGATATATGTGAAATGTATATAAAATATATAGATGGCATATATGAAATAGATTTCAAGTGTTATCAAAGTTTGATGTTTAAATGCAATGCTTTAAGTTAAGATTCTGGGCATTCCGGAAAGTCACAGAATAAAAATGTTAGATATTGATATTGTGAAACTAATAGTATGTTAAAACCGTCAATAATAGCTATACTCTAATGTGAAGCTGTGAGAATAAAATATTTTCGCCTGTAAACAATGATCCTGCAGTTTATAGCGAATCTTTTACTGCAACAAAGTAAATCAACAGACAGTAGAAACCAATATTTACAATTTCTTTAAGACTTTTTTTAACAAATATAAGGTAAATGTAAGAATAAACAACACACGATATGACATGTGCTCTACAATGATATCTAACAGGAATTGCCTTATTCAGCTACTTTTATTATTTCAACTATTTATAAAGTTTTAAACATTGTCCGGATCTATCGGAACTATCGGATCTTTCTCTAGTTCATTCTATACACAAAGACATTTTATATAAAGTGATGAAAAGCTTATAGAGTGCATTGCAGATTTAAATATTTTGTTTTGGATTAGGTCAGTGTTGTTGCTATAGCCTTATATATGTTTACAATATTATCAATTTTTTTATTATATTATATAAATTTCTTTAAACAAAACAGAACAAACACATTTTAAGAGAAATGGATTCCCATTCAATAGAGTTAAAATTCATTGTAAATAAGCAAATATTTTTATTTACTACAAAATACTTTTAGATTTCGATCAGAAAGTTCTAATTTGATTGTTGCTAATAGACATATAAAGAAATTATGCGAATGTATGTTTTATATTATCGATTTTCGTGTGAAAGTTTGCAGTTGTAGTTTCATTTTCTGTATGTTAGTAAAACGTCTTAATCACAGATGTGAGTATCATCATGGTTTGATATGTTTTAGGTTGTCTTATTTATCATATCTTAATTGCTTTCAACTATCAAGGGTTCATAGTGGCTCATATTACACTTTTTCCAATCAAAGCATTATAGAAAATTTTAAATATTATATCAAACTACCAAAAGTTTAATGTTTCGAATCATTTTAATGAAATGCAGCAAATCATGTTATTGATTTGAAAGCCGAAGTAGAGTATAAATAGAGAGTAGCATGGATCATAGTACGCCAGTGACTTGTACTACAAACACACAAATATAAAATAGAACGGAGGTTCATCCTCGAACCCACTTTTTTGATGAGGTAACAAATGAACCGAGATGATCACTTCTGAAACGAATCATTATGGGCGATAGAAAAATAAATTAAATACGTGAATACCAACGTAAACGATTATGATGAAATGTTGATAACACCCCACAAACGGAGGTTTCAAAACCTATATTGGCGGCAAACAAGATTATGTTCAGTGTTTGGTAGTATTGGAAGAAAATTATCTATTACGAGCTGCTCTAACCTGGTCCTCTATTGCTAATAACTCTACCGTTTGAAAGAAACAGAAAACGTATTATGATCCATTCTGGCAGTGCTAGGTTACACACAGCTATGTTGACACGGAACAGAACATGGTTGGGAAGTTTTGCTGCATTCACCATATAGTCCGCATCGTATACTAACTCACTGCCATTAGCTTTGGTTTCTGCAAAACTTTCTTAAAGATAGAAAATTGATCGACAAAAAACGCTTCGTCAATAAACCACATAAGTTCTACACCATTGAAATAATGAAACTATTCAAAAAATCTCAAGAGATCGTAAATACTATTGACGAATATTTTTTTATCTATTAAGATTAATTTTCAATAAAGAAAAATTGTGTTTAAAATTATACCAAAAAAACGGCGAATACTTTTTGTACTACCTAATATATATTTTAGTTATTATTATTTTATTTTTGAAGGATAGAACCTTTTTGGAAAAATCATTATTTAAATGACGAATTAAACAAATTAATTAAAAGGTTGTTCCAATTAAAACATGAATTTCATGAAATCCTGTTGCTATAAAAAAATGTTGACCCATAAATAGAGTCAGCGATTGTAAAAGGTGCTTCAATATATTCATAAGTTTGTAATATTGAAAAAAAAAATCCTTTTGATTATTGTGCTATAACAAAAAATTTATAAATATAAACAATTTATTAGAAAATACAAAAAAGAATTAAAGAGCAATAATTAAATTTAGACTTTTCTGTTTTTTTTTAAATACTTAAAAATCTACATTTAGTATATATTCATATAAAAATTATTAAAAAATTTATATATTAAATAGAAAAAATTTACAATGCTTTCGAATCGAGGGTGTGGCGTGTTATTAATTGTTTTGAATTTAAGCTGAATTCAGGCAATAGTCGAGTTTATCCTTAACACAGAAATATGAGAAGCACTCCACTTAAATGGAACACTTGAACTTTTATTGTGGCGGCACATATTCACACATACATAAATACACACATCCTGCTGGCACGCAAATATGTGTGCTGGCAGTCGTAGAAAGCAAAATTTCTTCATTGTTTTGTAAATATTAAAATATTCAACGTAAGGTTACGCATTTATTCAAATGCACAGGACAAATCGAAAGCCATAAGTCACTGCCACAATCACACACTCACACAATAACACATTCAACATCAAATAGACATTTATATATACGCTCGTAAATACAAATATACGCACTTCTCACATTGTTCCAACGATGGATATCTGCCATATACAAATATTACTGCGAATGTTGTGCTCGTAGAGTTCGAGTTCGTATCTCAGCTATTATCACAATAGAAAAATCGCATAAATTTCAGTACGTTTTTATATTTCCAGAGAAGCGTACACACACGCAACAGTCAGTCAACATCATCCGCAAAATAATAGTTGAGTGAAAAATAGTTGAAAGAAAAATACTAATAAAATAATAAATAATAAAAATTATTTCTCATAAATAAATTTCAAATTTCTACATCAAAAATAGTTTTAAATGTAAGAATATTTTAAATTATTTTGAATTAAATTCAATTTGAAGCGAAATTAGGTTAATTACTTTCTCAAAAAACTGCATACAGAAATTCGTTCCTCGGTGCGTATGAGAAACAGGATTTCATTTTCCTTTGTTGTTTTGATTTTAATAAATTGTTGCTTCATTATTGTTGCTTCATTATTTGTGCTTCATTATTGTTGCTTCATTATTGTTTGCTCAAGCGCAGATTTATGAAATAATTGCATTCAATTATGTGATGAATTACTTGAAGGACATCAAATGGATGCGAATAAGTCATAAGAAGATTAGAATGAGTTGATTGACAATTATAAAGTTTATTAAGAGTAAATAAATTTCGAAGCAAATTTAAAAAATTATATTATATTATATTAAATATAATTAAATCCTTAATTTTCGGTGTAAATAAGTGAAAAAAATTAATAATAAGAATATATGTGTTTAAATAATTTAATTAATTTTTTAAATTAATACTTTAAAACTTTTAAAACAAATTGGAACAGTTAATAATACGGAATAATATAAGAGTTAATAAAATATTTAAAAGTTTACGCTAACAATCTAAAAAAATATAATTCTATATTTGTGTAAACAGTTAAAATTTTTAATTTAATATTCGATTAAAATAATAATAATAATTTAATAATAATTAGTTTTTGTTAAATAATTGAATGTTTGTTCAATATTTTGTAATAGAAAATTTCGCCTCTCCTTGAGAGTCATCATCAATATCACAATCTAACATCATCTCATGATGACTCTTAAGGAGAGTCGAAATATAAAATATATTTAAAAATAATAAACAAACGTTGAATTATTTAATAAGAAGTGATCTATAGCTGGATAAAAAAATATATAAAAAACCATTAATAAAAAACAGTTCGATAAATAAATTCAAAATATTATAATTTAATAATTAATTAATAAGTTTTTGATTATTACTGGGCTTAGTTCGTTTATTTAACACATAAAATAATAAAAATGTTTTCTTTAAATAAATTTAATCATAAATAAATAAAAAAATCACATTTATTAATTTGTGTTATTAAACATTTTTTATAGAAATTAAAATATAATTAAATATTTAACACAAATTAATAAGTGCAATTTTTTATTTAAAAAAAACATTTTTATAATTTTGTGTGTTAAATAAACGACTTAAGCCTAATAATAATTAAAATTGGTCATAATAACAATTTATTAAGTGAATACACTTAGCCTATTGGCCCATTGTAAAATATTAATAATTAATTAATAATAAAAAAACATAAAATATAGTGTTAAAATAATATGTCATTAAATTTTAAATAAACATTTGTAATTTTAAATCCAACATCCACTATTATTTATCTAGGGTATATTGCAAGGGTAATAAATCAGAACTATTTAAAAATATAAAATAAATATAAATAAAAATATAAAACATTTTTTTAAATTTATGTGTTAAATAAACGACTTAAGTGAAAAATTGTTTAATCTCTCTTTTATATTACGTTTATCATATTCCTAAAGTTGTTGGTATCGAGTGTATTAAAATTATTCTTGTCCAAAGGGTGAAAAGTAAGATCTCTGTAACATTACTAAAGCTATATGCCACACCTAAGCGGATGAAATCAGATACCTACGTACAAGTATCTTTCCGAATGCAATATAATATTTAAAAATTTAACTTTTTCTAATATGCTTTGAAATATGTATTCATTGTTTATATTTTTTTTACTTATCTAGTACTAGTCTGTCTATTATTTTGAAATGTTAAAAGCATAGAAAAGGATAGAAGGTTTTAAGAGAAGCAGACTACTGCGGCAATAGTGATCGTTTGGAGTGTTGAAAGGATAGAATAATAAGATATTAATAGATATATGATTGCAATCTAATACTTTATGATTCATTCTAATATAATTTAAACTTGTATTCATTGTTTGTATTATCTTTTTTAATTATCTAGTCTATTATTTGGGAATATTAAACGGATAGAAAACTTTTAGAGAAGCAGAATAGTGTGACAATAGTGATCGTTTGGAGTGTTGAAAGGAAAGATAAAGATATTAATAGATACCATATACGATTGCAGCCTTATATTAGAAAATTTAATGTTTCATTCTAATATGATTTAAACTTGTATTCATTATTTGTATTATTTTTTTTCAATTAACTAGTAACATTTCAACTGTTATATTGGAATGTTAGAATAATAGAATAAGATATAAACAGAGAAAATAAATTTCAAAGAAACAGAGCACTGCAGACATATTTATCGTTTGTGTTACAACTATCCTCAACCAAACAGAATAAAAGTCAGATTATCACTCAATAACAATTCCTGATATCGAACGGAGTCAAGAGTTCACTTCTTTCTGTTCTACTTTTAACCCAAATTAAACTCAGGTAGGTAAAATTTTATTAGACTTGGATAAAAAAAATAGAATGAGATATTAACAGAAAAAGTGGCTGTAGTAATAGTAATCAGACCGCTGTAGTAATAGTAATCGTTTGTATTATAACTATTCTTAATCAAACAGAATAAAAGCCAGACTATCCATCGATAATTTCTGATATCAGACCGGGTTAAGAGCTCCCATCCTTCTGTTCTTATACTAGTCCATATGAAAACCAGTGAGTTGAAATGTTATTAGCCTTTCAAACAGAGACAATAATTTAACACCAGACCTATCGCCAGAACAAACCTATTTTATTGAGGTCTTGAAGTGGTAGCGCAAATTAAGATGTTCTGATAGTAACATGCCTGCTCTTTGGTTGGTTATAGTGTGGCAAGTTGGCAGACATCTTTTTGATACCCATAATTGGCGACTATTCGCCGTTTTATTGTCTTATTCCTTGCAATAAATCCAAAGAGATAAAAACTAAATATCACTCCTACTGAGAAGAGCCGTCTTTTTGTAATTGAAAATAAAAATTAATTTTTTAGCGATATGGTAATACCCAGAGTAACAAACATTTCATAAATTTTTAATTTCTACTTAACAATATTGTGGGTTTAGATACAAAAAATAACTTGGTTTTCTCAAATCTAGTGAACTTATTATTAAAAATAAATATAAATTATAAATCTTGCTGAAATAAATTATTTTTTGATTATTTTGAGTTGTTGTTAAGAGGTTTTTAGGTTTTTTATTTCTGTTCTATTTACGAAAGAAATGAATATAATGGTGAAAAGTATAATTTTACAATTGAAACATGAATATCTTCACATTGTTTTAATTAGTTGTAAAACAATTAAAAAATAAATAAATAAAATATTTTACTATCTTCCTCTTTAATTTTTCTTCAGTACTTCCATTTGTATTACAAAATCATATTAATTTCCATCAAATATTATGCAAAACATGTATCAAGATTTTGATTTATAGGAGATATTCATCTGCCTCATTCACCCCCAATATGGAATAAAATCAAATCAGTTCTTGCACATAAGTAAAACTAATTACAATTTAATGGATTCTGATGTAGTAAAATTGTCCACTCGCTCAATAATAAATGCAATTAAATCGTAAAAGACTCAGCAGTAGCAAAAAATTACAGAAAGAAATTAAATCATCTTTCAGAAGAGTCCAAATAAAAGCCTGAATACTGATGAATACTGATAAAATAAAAGCAGGATGAATATATATTATTTAATGGATTTCTCAATTTGGAACAGACTATTGAAATACCCCAGAAAATAGTTTCCAATCAAATTCTCGGTCTGCACAAAAAGTAGATTTTATAATTTGCAATCGAAAATACACAGAACTTTTTAAGAATTGGGATTTCTGTTGAGGCTAACTATTAGCAAATACATGCATCAGTAAAGTCAACTGATGTTTCGAATTTATTTATTTATGAGTTAACCTTAAAATTAATTTTAAACTTAACTAAGAATAAGGAACTGGACTGCTAGGTCGTTCGCCCTGAACGAATTTATATTATTGGACATATGAACACTTCTGCTAAGGCATAGGATAAATATCTTGTTGTTGACTAATGATATATACAATTAATACTTTTATGAAAATTATTTCATTCAGATAGTTCTACTTAAAACAAAGTGTGATATAAGCAAATTGTTCAGATATAAAAAACACATTTACAATAATTTATAATAAATTTAGGCGCCGTAACGTTATGTTTGGTTCAGCCCACAGTGACAGTTCTGCTTAGCAAAAATGCCTTACGTGGCACATTTTATCATAATCCTAATCCTCAATTAAAAAGGAATCAAGAAAGTTAAGATTCTTACCCATTTAAGGTTGAAGATTAACATAAAATGCATGTTAATCAGTTTATTATAACTCTTTGCTTTCTGTATTTAAGGATATTTAAGATTTAGCAAAACCCAAGAGAATTATTTCATTTTTTTAATTTTGCTTTCTGTAGAAGTTTAGAAGCTTTCAGGTACATTATATCCATTAAAATACTTTTCGCACTTATAACAATAATATAATGATAACTCAAAGGATTTGATATTCGCTAAGATAATAAAATTGCGAAAAGCAATTTTTAGTTATTGAATTATAATCAACAATTTAAGAAAATTGATTTAAAAGTTATTTTATCCTTTCCAAAAGCTTCTATTGGATTAAATTATTGTCATATGAAGTGATTGCAAATTGTGCTGATATTAAATGTCAAGGGTCACAAGTTCATGTTAATATTGTAAGGATGACAATAAAAATATAGAAAAATGTCAGCCTTGGCTTTGTTGAGTAAATCTCAATACCCTTCAGATAAAATTATTGTATAAGTTTAAATAGAATTTAACTAATAAATAAAAATGTTTAAATATCTTTGAATAATATATATTTAAATCTTGACATAATTTTATGAATACAAGGTCAATCTACTTTTTTGCTTTAGGTGTAGTAAAAAGAAATTCATTATTTTCCCAATAGATTGCTTTGGTTATCTGTATCCCCCAATATATAAGTTCAATCGGGATACGCTAGAAGGCGTTAGAAAGATGAGATTTCATACTAAAAAAAGCTTTCAACAGTTTGGTAATTGGTTGACTTAGTTTTGGTTGAGCGCGCGTCAAAAATGGACATTAACAAAGAGAAAATATGCCATATTTGCAGTTTTTCTTTGATAGAGGCGATGTTACTGTGAAGATTGTTTATGGTCCTGATACTTGGAACACCCAATAATCCGTAATTTTGATTTCGTTTCGGTAATTGTAATATCAAAGGAGCATCACGCACTGGAAGTCGAAAATGGCGATAAAATTATGGAAACTGTTGAGTTCAATCTGCTGTTGTCATGTAAGCACTGTCTCAATTACCCAAGAGCTCAAGGTTGTACAAAAAACTGTTTGGAATCGCAATAAAATCGACCCATTTTTGAAGCGGTTGGTGAGTGGTGATAAAAAGTGGTTATTGATCACTTACGATAACGAAAGCTCAGGAAGGTTTTGCTAAGTGTTCGGCGGGATTGACAAGGAATCATGTGTTACTCCTCTACAGCAAAACTCTCAAATCGAAACTTTACTGTCAATAATTGGACCGTCTATAGGAAGTAATCGCCCAGAAACGGTCAGCTTTAGGCAATAGGAGAGGAATTATATTCATCAGGACAACACCAAAAAGCTTAGGGAGTTTGGTTGGGAACTTCTTATGAATCTTATAAATTAATTTTATACCAATAGGGGCGAGGACTTCTAAGGGAGAAGCATAATGAAATTACCTTCAAAATGGTAACAAGTTATCAAACATATCGGTACATATTCTTCTTATTTTTATTACACCAATTATATTAAATTCATTTCACAAATTCCTTGCAAGAAAAATATCAAAAATATTTTATAAATATATATATATATATATATATATTTATATTTATATTTATATATTACATATTTATAAATTTTATCAATATTTTATAAATATTTTTAGATAAATAAGGTTTTTTTTATCAAAATCAATTTTTCAAAAACTTCTACTGTAGATCTGAACTCATTTAATTACAAAAATATATTAGGAATGAAATTAAATTGACATTATATCACAAAAGGATGAATTAAAAGAGACTAAGACTAAACTAACTATCGACATAAATAATAAAATACTCTAACATATCTTTGTCACACAACCGCACATAGGTTGATATATTTACTAAATACCTAGTCGTTGGTCCGAACTTACTAGCTATTTCTTTTCGTCACTTTACCTAATTATTTATAGTCAATTATATTTATAAAAAAACTCGTAAAAAAACAAAAAAAAAAATGCTAATATCAAGTGTTTCTGGCTTATCAAAAAAAATTATTACATCTATGATTCATAAGAGCTACACTAGAAAAATATCTTCAGCGTGGTAAGTGCCCATATCCTTACCATCCAACCCTTTTAAGATATATAGGGAATTGCCTACACTTTTTTGAATAATACATTTAATATTTTTTTTTAGCTAGTTTTGCATTATAACATTCGGCTGCATTGCTTTGTCTAAAATTCCTTCTATATGGGGTAAAGGGTACGCATCTTTTATAGTACGTTCATTTACCTTCCTAGCATCCAAACAGAGCCTGTACTTCTCCTCTTTTATCACCAGAGTTACTGGAGAGTTCCAGCTACTGTTACTTTCTTCAATTACTCCTAGATCTAACATCCTGTCTAATTCTGCATACATAAGTTTTTGTATGGCAGGCGATATTGGATAGTGCCTCTGTTTAACTGGTATGTGTTCGTCTCTTACTTCTATTACATGTTCTTCATACATTGTTTTGCCTAATCCTAATGTTTTAAATGATGGAAAATGTTGTTTAACTGTGTCCAGTCTTCTATTTTGGCTACTTCTTAAAACATGTTGGTCCTTATCGAACTGAAGGTCCTTTGGGGTTGCAATCAACTCCGACACATCTGTCCTGTTATTTTCATTACCCCCCACTATTGAATTCTGTCTGCTTACCACTGCTAACCCAAACACTTTCCAAAAGTCGGTACCAAAATAAAAATGTTGCTGCAATGCAGGTACTACCAAAAACTCCATATTTTTTATCATACCATCCCACTTTACGGGCAAAGTGATCATTCCTATGACTGCAGTCTTTCCTCCATTTGCGGTTTCAACCTGTTGATTCTTCAAGGAAATCATTTGGTCTGACCGTTTTTCAAGGAATTTGGCGGCATCCTTTCCAATGCAGTTAGCACTACCCCCTGTGTCCAATAAAGCTAATACTTCTTCCCCATATATAGTAGTTTTTGCAAAGAATCTATTATCATCATCTAAAGTTACTATAGCAAACACTAACTTTCTACTGCAACGTTTAAACAAAGCCGTTTTTTCCCTAATTTTTTTTTATTTTCTTGAACTTTCTACTTTGCACCTCTTCATTAAATATTTTCGCTCTTTTTCGTTCATACTCTAATTTACGCTGGTGTAGACTTTTACGTTCATTGATAACAGGTATCACCGGCGTTTGAACATCCATTTTTCTTCTTAACATAGTTATTTGTTTCCCGGATTCATCTTCATTTGACAGCCTCCCCGGGGTGTACAAGCGTTTAGATTTTAATACGGGTGGCTTAATTCAGGAAGATAGGGCATGGAAACTGTGGGTTCCGACCGAGTTACGAAAAGAATTTTTAGAATCCGCACATTCTTCTCCTTCAGCAGGACATGGAGGAGTACACAAAACTATTGCAAGATTAAGATCTAATTACTATTGGCCTGGAATGGTAGTTGAGGTACAATCCTTCATTAAGAACTGTGATATATGCAACACCAGAAAGGCTTCAAATAAAATGCGTAGACCGTTGATGGGTGCACAGCACATCACTGAGAGAGCGTTCCAAAGACTATATATCGACTTTATGCGACCATACCCACGATCATCAGATGGGAACACGATGATATTCGTATGTTTGGATCACTTTACGAAATTTATTTTCTTAAAGCCAATGAAAGCAGCCACGGCCGCTAAGGTTACTCAATATCTTGAAAATGACATTTTTCATATGTTTGGGGTATCTGAGTACATTCATAGTGATAATGGTAAACAATTCACAGCAGAAAAATTTAAGATCCTGCTTTTGAAGTACGGAATCACACATGTCAAAACGGGATTTTATGCTCCGCAAGCAAATGCAGCTGAAATGGTAAACCGCAGTGTGCTCCAAATTTTACGATCTTTCATAACTCAGGATCAGAAGACCTGGGATCGCCATGTCAGTGAGGCGGCATGGGCACTTAGGAGTGTAACACATAGCGCGATTGGGTTAGAACCTTACTATGCCTTATTTGGAACTCAGATGATGCTGCATGGTAACTCCTACAAGGTGATGCGAAATATTACTACTGTAAAAACAGGTGATTTTTCTGTAATGATGACGTCTGATCGGCAACAGTTACTAAGAGAAAAGATAATGCATGAACTCAAATTGGCTCATCAAAGAGCTGAAAAGGTGTATAACACAAGGAGTAAGCCAATTTCTTTTAAAGAAGGACAAATGGTATATAGAAAAGGAAATGTAGAAACGGCAGAATTCTTTAACCAGATGGCTTAAAGTTAATGAGTATAGATGACCGGTGCATGTGAGAAGGGGACAATGTTAGGTTGAGGTAAAATGAAGATGAATTAAACGAGACAAGGACGACTAGTAAAATTAGGGAGCTGTAAGGAATAGTAGGACCTTTTACTTCAGCTCAAAGGTAACTACGGTAGAGTAATGAGGGCGGGTAGGTCCAAACTGACAGACAAGGACAGGGACAATACGGAGTAACACTGGTAGACAGCAATGAAATAGTTTTTTTTTATATTTTGTTTTGTTTTTTTTTACTTTCCTTATTTTTTTGTTTGATCTACTTTGATCACATTTATTGCAATTTTTTTTTAACAATGCTCTCTGGCACAATTTTTTTATTTTTTGTTACGGTTCGAATGTATTATAGCGGAGTAAATAATCCACCCCTTTTTCTGACGAGCTAGCTGGCCTCGCCACCGTGCCAGACTTTAACTCTGCTCACAAAAATATCAAAAGATGTTGAACGTAACAAATGTATAAGAAGGTATAAGAATATTTATTTTTTTATTTGCCTGTATATTTTTCTCACCATTCAAAAAATTTAGTACAATAATTTGTTTTACAAAACATAATTAAAAAAACAGTTTCAAGAAAACTTGAATAATTTGCCTTAAAATTAATTGAACTGTGAACTTATTTGGAAACTTTTCCAGACATTTGGGTGCCATTAATTTTAGTTTTTTTTAGAAAAACTGGACCACTATGTTAATTTATTTGTTTTTCATTCCAATAAAATATTTCTCATTCATTCATTATATATACATACATACATATGTAATATGTATGATGTGTAAGCAGCACGAGCATGTGAATTTCGATGTTTGTAAACAATTTAATATAATCCGCAATTGCAATTTGCAATTGCGCCTCGATCCATAGATAAGTCTGAGGCGGTGCATGCCAAAAGGCCGTATATAAAAATTTCATTTTACATGACATTTTAATTGAATGTTTTATCACCAAAACTTTAATTTTTATTAATGTCCTAATCAATAAATTTAGTGCACTATTTAAAAACAAAATATTTTATACACAAAATTTTATTTTTGTTTTTGCAAAAATGTAGCAATTTTTCCATTATGGAATATAAATTAATAACGGAAGAACGTTTTGACGACGTCGTACGTCATTTACGTGATTCGTTTTTTGCTGATGAACCACTTAATAAAGCGGCCGGTTTGTGTTGCAAGGGATTGGGAAATCGTGAATTGGAACAGCATAGCTACGAGACGCTTGAGGATCATTTAAGTTTGATGGCAGTTGACGAAAATGATGAAGTACTATTTATTCATCATATATAAATACATTTTATTCTAATTAATTATTTACTTTAGATTGCTGGGGTTATTTTGAATGGTGTGTTATTACCTGGTGACATTAAGAGTGCACAAAAGAAGCTGGAATTAAGCGATGATGAAAATTTCAAAAAGATATTTCAATTACTTTATTCCCATAATCAAAAAGTTAACATATTTGAACGCTTCAATGTGGATAAGGCTTTTGATGTGCGCATACTTTCAGTAGATGGGCGCTTTCGCGGACAAGGCATAGCCAAGGAATTGGTGCGACGTAGTGAACAAGTAGCTAGAGATTTTGAATTTAAGGTAAATTAATTAATCAATTAACAGTTTCCAATAAATAAAAACATCCGACAACATGTGTATGCTTGTATTGAAAACAAAACCAAAAAAATTAATGCTTTATTCGAATTATATTATCGATTTACTATAAGAATCTGTCAAAAAGAATCTGTTAAAATACTCATTTAAAGCTCCTAGTAATATAGGCGTAACTTTTCTTAGCAATCCCTATATTGAAGTAAAATATAAAAAAACTGCGAGTAAATTTTACTAGTAGAAGACTAGAAGAATATACTGTTAAGACAAATACTAATGTATATAAAACCCTCAACTGCAGTTAATTAAATAAGTAAGTTAGATATTACATATATTTTTAAATTTAAACAAAATAAATTAATTTTATCAAAAACTGAATTTAAAAATACAGTAAGACCCCGCTTAACGCTGTTTCGGTTTAGCGCTCTTTTATTTCAACCCGAACATTTAAGCAGATGTTTGAAAAAACAGACGGAGAAGAGAAGCAATCAATAAGAGAATTTTGGAAAAACTACAATTTCATGAATGTTGTAGAAAACATAAACCTTTCTTGGAATGAGATAACAGAAAGATCTTTGAAAAGAGAATGGAAGGACATTTGATCAGATTTAAGTAAGTGCGAAGACATCGAACCCTCTGTCGATATGGATGAAATAGTGATAGAAATAGTGGAATTAGCGAAACAAAGCGGTTTAGATAAGGTAAAAGTAGAAGACGTCAAAAAAGTAGTTCAAGAAACAACAGATAGTTTTTCTAATGATGAGCTCAAGGAATTAATTGAGCAAGAAGAAAACAAAAACATTGATAGTAGTGATTTCGAAGTAGAGCAAAAAGAACTTTCGATATTGTTTGTGAAAATAACTTTGATCACTACAACTGAAATGATGGACCAATTTGTTAAAATTGATTCAAATTTTGGCAGGAGTTCAAAAGCAAGACGGCGTGTTATAGATGCTTTATCCACTTATTAACAATTTCTAACAGAAGGCAAAAGAAAAATCGCAAACTACATTAGATGCCTTTTTGACAAAAAGGCAGAAGATTGGAAACACAGAATAGACTGAATAACATTGTTTTTGTTTTTGTAAGAAATAAATATTTGGTGCTATTATTATTAAAAAAAAAAACATAATTATTAAATTGAATACTTAGCAATTTTCTATCAATCTTCCCCTAATCGCAATATTTACATGTTAACATAGCCTCGTTTAGCGCTGTTTCGCATTATGCTCTACTTTGTAGGAACGTATCCCAGGCGTTAAGCGGGGTCATACTGTATTAATTAAGACAAAATTTTAACCCCGTCATGTGTATTAATATTCTTATTATTTTAAAATTAATATAAATTAAAAATAATAAATTTACTTTTCCATCCACACACACACATACATAACAATAACAATAAGAAGCAGCGATTGTGGTTTATATTACTTCTCAAAGATTTTTATAGGATTGTTCGGAAAGTAATTTTGAGTCTGACTTTTCATTTAAGCAATATTATCATTACATATTTAAACAAAAATGACCTGGATTAGTTTTTTAACCAACAGTGGTCAAAATTTAAATGAATGCAGTTAAGCTACTGCCAAAAAGATGGGAGAAGGTATTAAAACAACCTGAAGAATATAATAATAATAAGCCTTGTTCGACATTATTAACTTTAAGGCGTTTCTGTATACTAGACTAGACATACAGAAATCGCAACTATTTTTCTCGAAATGAGATTTTCCAAATTCTCATTTAAGTATTTCTACGTTTATGCTTTTAGAATAAAATAGTAATAATTAAAATCTATAAAACATAAAATCAATTACTCATAATTCAATTGATAAAAAACAAAAAAATATATATATGTTAATTTTATGTAAATATATTTATTTATTTCAAACAATTCTAGCACATTGAATTATTATATTTTACAATACAAATAATACACAAAAAAAAAAATATATACATATATATTTCCGAATAATATACTAAAGTTCCATTATTTTATATTGTTAACAGTTAATGAAAGCCGATGCAACAGGTATATTTTCACAGAAGATACTTAAGTCAAATGGTTTTGAACTACTTATTGAGCAGTATTACAATAAATACACAGATGAGTTTGGATATCCTGTGCTTAATGTGGAATCTCCACACATTAAACTACAATTGCTTTACAAATATTTAGATTAAATCAAAATATATACTTTTTTATGCATTTCAAATATTTATTAAAAGTAGTTTTAAATCATAAATCAAGATATATATTGAAACGAACACAAAAACATATATAAATATTTATTATATAAATTCATAAATAACATTATTGTAGTTTTTATGTTATTAACGAAATTAAAGTTAAATCATTTTTCTTTTTTATATAAAAAATAATATTTATTTTAACAAGACAATAAAACTTAAAATATTATAAAATATTTGAAATTAATACAAATTTGTTATTAATTATATTTTATATATATATAGTTAAGTTTTTTAAAGACATATAGGGAATATTTGTAACAAATAAATTAATTGTACACCAAAAAGTTTTTTCTTTTTTAAGTTAGTTACATTTTTTAGATGCGTATATTTTACTACTAATTTTTATACTATTAGTATTTAATATTATAAAGTTTAAGCATAATAAATAAATAAATAAATACATATAAAATTGTTACAAAAAAGGCATTTTGTTTATACAAAAAAAATACTGAATGCAGTAACTTAATAGGTACGAATAGATATATAAATAAATTGTGAAAAAAAATAAATATATATAGATATATATATATAAATGAAATGATGAAGTTATAATTGCTGATTTATGCAATAAATTATATATGACATAAACTCAATAATTATATATAACATAAATTTAATAATTAAATATAACATAAATTTAATAATTATATGTAACATATATTTTATAATCATATGTTTCAAAATAAATTGTGCACAGTAATAACATTTAACACTTAATTATATTAATAAATTTTAAAACTAATATAGATTTTAAAACTTTTTCTTCAGTTAATACATTTTATAACATACAATAAACACACATAATTTACATATATCTAAGTCTAAACATCTATTCTAAATAATAATGTTATTTAAAACATTTTATATAAATTATTTTTCCTTATTCATATTATTTCTTTTTATAGGTACTTTTCGTATCATTTCAGGTAATCATTGTATTTATTACTGTCACTTTGCACTTTAGATACATATCACAATCCTTACTGTTTCTATTATTAAAATGCAGTTAAGCAAACGACTAAATGCATACAAGAAATAGCATATATATATATAACAGCAGAAGCTTCTAAATGCTTTTTTTGCTTTGTGGTTTGTATTAAAGATACATTAAATTATTGCCTAGCGACATATAAAACATTTCTTTGTATTAAAATTAACAAAGGCAGTACTTATGTGAAATAAGTTAGTAAACAATTAGTTTTAGGTTTTTAGTGAAGTAAAATCAGTATTGATACTAATACGTGACGACATACGCAAAATGTCATAATCATTCAGTTTTGTAGTCTACTAATTGTGCTTAGTATGATATATGCGTAAACTAATCAGCTTATAAAGATTTAGCATTGCATCCTGAACAATTTCGACATAAAACTTATTATTGTCGAGTCATAAAATATTTTATAAATTTTTGGTTGTATTAAAATGGAATTAAAAAAAGCTTTAAAATTGTTTTTAAAAATAATTTCGTACAGATAATTGGAAATGTGCCATTAAAAATATTACAATTTTTTAAAACTTTTAAATAATATTTTTTGTTACGAAATCTTTGCATTTGATTTAAAAATCAATATTTTTTAAAGTTGTGATATACATACATAAACGATATAATTTAAAAATATGTACTAAGGTAACTACAGACTTTTTTCCAAATTATCTAACTTTACATGTAGTTTTGTACCATTTTTATGAAATATTCCTATTCAAAACTTTTTATATTTAATATCTTTAAAAGTACTTATCAAAATATATGAACTTTGGTTTCTCTAAATCTGTTAAATTAATTAGGAAATATAAATATCACATCTTCATCTGTACCATAAGCTTTTCTAGCTACATCTAATGAAGCCGTTGAACATTGACATACATCTAAAAAGAAAACGTCATTAAATAGTATAATATACAATATTTAAAATTATAAAAATACTTACGACCATCATGTACTTCTGGATTTCGATAAAATATTTTATTTAGTTTTATATCGTAGCCACATAAAACAATGTAATGTCCAGCATAACTTTTGGGAATGCGTGTGTTTTTGGTAATACAAGAAAATTTAAAGCAACTTTAATTTTTATAAATAAAGCAATGTTAACACCATTCCCAATCAACGATTCTTACATATTATTATTATTATTATTAAAATAACTTAAAATAATTTATATAAATGTATAAAGATTTATGCAAAAAGACTCACCCAAAATTTTCTAAGACATGTTTTTTACAAATCTCACATGTCAGTAATGAAGCATTTGTTAGCATTATAATTGGTCCTTTGCGTCCAAGATGATGTATAAGCGTTTGCATATCTACCGTACGTTGTTCTACACGTATACCATGTGAACTTGCCTCCTTAAACTTACGCGTCACACGTTTTTCATCTTTATCTATTATTTTCGTATAATAACTGTGTTGATTGTAATTTGGATCGATTCCAAGTGTTTTTGTAAAATATTCATGACGCACATCATAACGCCTTAGCAAGTAACACAAATCAATACTCCAAGTACTTGAACCAAAACCTTCTTCTTTGCAAATGGTTAAGAAATTATCAATAAAATGTTGACGTTGTGTACTTGTCAATATCATTAAAATACAAGATATACCACAATCCCAATTATAGCGTTGTTGGTAGTGTGTAAGGTTGTAGTGCTTCTGTGGTGGTATTGCTTTGAAATAACAGTAAATATTACTTCCAATTCAACTATAGCATAACAGTATTCATTTACCTTCCATTTTTGTATTTGCTTAAAAGTATTTATATCCAAAACTTTGTTTTGTTTATGTATTTATTCTACAGCTGCTCCACCATCAGCTGCTTATAAATTGTATTGTATTTGGCTGTTCTCCAAATTGCTAATGTAAGCATAGACAGAGATGTATTGACGAAAATGCTCACATAGCAAAGTTGGTAATAGATTAATAGTACGTGACTTTAATCATTTTTTACAAATAATTTATATGAATAATCTTTCGAAAATCTATAAAAATCACGAACTCATTTTATACTTTAAAAATATTTTTAGAATTTTAATAATTTATATAAATATATATAGCACAAATAAATATTATGTACTGTTTGGCATTTTTATTGCTTGCAATTTATTTCATATTTACTTATATAAGTATACATTCTTTATTTGTTGACATGTTTATACTGCATTTTACACATATTTTTATACACAATCAAATAAGTTTTAAAAAATATTTTATACGTAAAACATAAAGTCGTTCCACAATTTTCACAATAACTTAACTCTGAGCGAACCATAGAATCCACATAGAATCCACATTATTTAGCATATTAAACTATTCATCTACAATAAAACATAAACTAGTGTGTACATAAACTTCTTTCACACATTTTTCTAAATAAATAACTTGCTAATTGAATGGCAATTATTCACATTTTCATAAAAAATATCAATTCATTGAAAAAATAAAGAGTTAAAATTAAATTAAAACCAATTTTATATAAAAAATAAGTCATTCTCGGATTTAAAATAATATTATTTATCATAAAATTTTTAATATTTTTTAAATCTAAGTATTTTGTAGTATTTACCATTTCCTATCGTTTTATATATATAATCATATGACACATATTTCAACTCTTGGTAATTTCCCTTTGTGGGAAATTTTAAGGGATGCATTGGACATTTCTACATTAAATGAGCTAATGAGCTCATTTATATGAAATGTTTTGTATGGTAATTCATTCTCATTAGTGGTTATTATTTTGTTTAATATTTAACATTAATAAACATTTCATATATCAACATTTATTTCATCAGTTAAAAAATATTTTAAACATTAATTTATTTTCGAAGAACTTATAGATCTAATTTTAAAAAAATAAGCTAAAGAATTCACGTATCTGTTTAATTATTTGTTCACCAATTTGTCACTTCTGATAAAAATTAAGCAGTAAATCTCTATATAATTTTGTATTAGATTAATTTTAATATATCGGTTATTGGTTAGGATTATTATAACTATTAAATTTTATAAACCAACTAAAGAAAATTAAACTAAAAAAAAGCATTTAAATTAAACAATACGTAAGTATTTTATAAATCGATATTTATATTCGAATTAATAAATTGGTGTTGAATTGACACTAAAGACAATTCTCTCCACTTTCGTGACAAATGATAAAGAACCCATATTTATATTACATACCTGTTCTTACGAATACAAAATATGATATTGAATGAAATATGAACAGCTGATATCGGCAAAATTCATTTTTGGAAGTTATTAACTTTTGTTGAATTGTGGAAAAGCTTTACATAAGTATGCAGAAAAGACGCATAAAAACGAGTTCAATTTTGGATAAATTACATCGTGGATTTGTTTACACCTGCATTGGTGTTACCTTAATTGGAACTTATGCGCTTGGAGAACGCGTGTATCGATACTTCACAGTTGTACGTCCGCAAAGAAAACAGGAAGAACTAAAAATGATTGAAGGGGACATGCAGGACAAAGCACCTGCACTTAAATATTAAATTTTATTGCATTAATTGTTTTTTTAAGTTAAATATAATAATACAGAATGAATCGTTTTATTGTAATATTACTACATAACAAATACATATATTAGTAACGTATGATGTACACTACAATTTTCCTTTAAGATAGTTTTTTATTTAAGAAATACATATCACAATATGTTGCCATAGTTAACTTTCATTGGTTTCGTTAGACCGGTTAATTTACTTGAGATTCAAGTGATTTAAGCAATCTAATGTAAGTTAACTGGTCAAACGAATCCGTAGATATATACAAATAAGGTTGTTAGTAGCTAAGAAGTGGAGTTGTGACGTAACGCTATTATAAATAATAATACTATAAAGTAAGTAATCAATATAAAATCTATTTACATTAATTTATATTATTACAAATGTTTCTGAGCAATTGTAATATTTATCGTGAGGTTTACTGTAAATATTTATATAATTGCTTTACCTTATTTGCGGTGTGCATGCATGTGGATTTTCACAAACATATTTGTTTGAAAAATTTATTTTGCTCACACTGCATATTGGGGTTTATATATTGTGTACATGATGCAAATGCTAGTTTATATAAAGAGAAACATTTTAGTTTGTAAGTAAATAGAAATCCGTATTTACAAACATTTTCTTTTTAATGAATATAAATTGTAAACAATCTGGTTTTTGTCGTTTAAAATGTCAAACTTTTTGACGTTTTGTTTTCAACTCTCCACAAACATTCGATGAAAAACATTTTAAAATTAAAATTATTAATACAATTGTTGGGCTTAAAATTTGTATAGTTTTGTTATTTATTGTGTGTGTTTTATATTGTAAAACTATTTACACGACATATACTATATATAATAAAAATACATTCTACATTCTTTACATTCTAGTACATTTTTTTGACATTTCAATTTACAATCACATTCCACGTTTTAACGCGAATAATTTTATGATGGCAACAAACCCTCTTGATCGCATCAGTGCATCGAAGAAAGTCATTATTAAAATGTCCGGGTTAAACTTAACAGTTCGCGTCCATCCTGTCGTTCTATTTCAAGTTGTTGATGCTTACGAGCGACGCAATGCTGATTCCCATCGTGTGATTGGTACTCTTTTGGGTAAGTATATAATATAATATAGATGCAGTTTTCACTCTGCCAATGTATATATCTTTAACAGGTAGTGTTGATAAAGGCGTTGTTGAAGTAACTAACTGCTTCTGTGTTCCACACAAGGAACACGATGATCAAGTTGAAGCAGAACTTAGCTATGCTTTAGATTTATTTGATCTAAATCGCAAAGTTAATCCAAACGAAAATGTTGTTGGTACATAACCTTAAATTATTCATATTTAATGATTTCTAATATATTTGATTTAAAGGTTGGTGGGCGACTGGAAATGAGGTTACAAATCATAGTTCTGTAATACATGAGTATTATGCACGCGAATGTAATAATCCGGTACATTTGACGGTAGACACTTCGCTGCAAGGTGGACGTATGGGTTTACGCGCCTATATATGTATACAGTTAGGAGTCCCAGGAGGTAAAACTGGCTGTATGTTTACACCAATACCAGTAGAGGTAAATTCTTATGAACCAGAGGTTTTTGCATTAAAAATTTTACAAAAAACTATGGGAGTGTCACCACCACATCGTCCAAAAACTGTTTCGCCTATGTTGGATTTAACACAAATCTCTGATGCAGCTAATAAATTACAAGGATTACTTGATTTAATTTTGAAATATGTGGAAGATGTTATTGCGCATAAACAAACTCCAGACAATGCTGTAGGTCGTCAACTGCTTGATTTAATACACTCTGTGCCACACATGTCGCATGAACAATTCACCCAAATGTTTAACGCTAATGTACGAGACGTTTTGATGGTTATTACATTATCCCAACTAATTAAGACACAGTTATTACTAAACGAGAAGCTAACTTTCCTACCAACAAGTTAAGTCGTAATTTTTAAGTCACTTGTTCATTTACTCAATTGATTAATTTTTTTTATAGAAACAAATTAAACAAGTGAAATTTACTCAAACAAATAGCAAAAATACCACTAACAACAAAACTAACTACAAACTATTGTAATTCAAGAAAGGGGATTTGTATACATACATATTATTATTAGTAATTCAATGTTTTTAAATTTTAACGATAAAATAAATTTCTTATATCTTCACCACAAACACAAAAACTCACGATGTTTTAATTGTATGGAACTTTCAATATGGATTAAAAATAAGAGGATAATATGGATTAAAGAGTTTTTTTCAGAAAAAATTTAATAAATTTAAATAAGTTTCAAATAATTCATCTAATATATATCACATACTTTTGTATAAAGTGGGAAAAGAAAGCTATATTAATGTAGCTGTTTTATCTCTGCTCCAATCTATCAATTTTCCACTGAATGAAATGAAATGTTTTTTTTTTAAATTGTGTTACAAATAATTGACCAATTATAATGTAAAAATTCAATAAATCAATAAAATTCAATTCATAAATTTGTATAGAGTAAATACCAAAACTATAAATAAAATTTGATAATATAAATGAAGTTTAATTCGTGACCGCCCCACAAGCAGGAAAATATTTATGCACTCGTTGCGCATCATAGCATTGTGAAGTTAGTAAAACGTGTTTATTGGACCATTTGGCATGCTGAGCTAACTTCAATTTTACATTGTAGAAAAAATCAGCATTTATTGCTTCACGTAGAATTTAAATAAAAAAAATGTTGGAATAATGGAAAACATTGTATAAACGTTGCGATAAATTTATGACTAGTAAAAATGGTATATTATAATTATTATATCATAATATATTATTATATTGTATATGTATATATATTATTATATTGTATATATATATGTATAAAATAATCAGAAATGATTGTTAACAAATTTTGTACAAATATGGAAATGTTTTTCTGTTAATAAATAATTTTATCATAGTATCGTCAAAAACATAGAAATAGTTCTGTTTTCTACACATAAGTATATCCCTATGTTATAATACATGCGATTACGAATAGAGAAAAAAATACAATAATAATAGTTAATCTAACAATCAAAAGATTATATTCAGAGTTTTATAAAACTTTATATTCTTCCTATATATATTTAAAATTATATGTAGCGCTTGTTTCATGTGCGTATTGACCGCTTAAATTTTATGTTTTGAGTCTGTCTTAAAGTACGCCAATAACTACGGTAACTGACAAAAGCGTTACCATTGAATTGATTCGATTTAAAATTTATTCCCATAATTATATTTTTAAAGGAAAACAGTATAAAATGTGCTGCAACAATGAAAGAGGAGGTACCACCCACTTCTCTCAAGGTCATCTTTAGCATTGATTGACTAAAATATTAAATGCACATTTATTTTTGATATTTATCTTAATATTGCTTAATTAAGAATATTTTTTGTTTTATTTTATTATAAGCAGTATTCGCAATTGAAGTTTACTGTCTTCATAATTGACCTTTACGAAGTAAACGTTCAATTGCATTTATTTATTTTTATTTTTAATTTATTTGTTTTACAGTTATTGCTATAAAGGAAATATTAATTTTTAATGTTAATTTCGCTTTTCTTTAATTATTCCAGAATTACTTTTTGAAAAGAAATTTTATTAAAAATAGTTTATATCGTCATTCATGCAATAAAGTAACATCGTACATTAACTAATTAACTCCAGACATCTGCGTATTTCATTTGAAGCTTTGAAGTACTTTGTGATGCAATACTTGGGTTTTTTTTTTTTGAAATTAATACATAAACGTTATTCATTTGTAGAGAGATTAAAGAAAGTCTCATTCGAGATTATATAAATATTGAAATCCGATATTGACGTTGACGCCGAAGACCACAACGTCTCTTGTAATAACTTTACATACGAATTGCAATTATTTCTTTAATATGAAACAAAAGTAAGACGAATGTGTGGAAAATGGCAACAATCTTTTATAAATAAGTTGTAAATCACACCTGCAAAACTTTAAATTAATGAGGTTAAATAAAGTAAAAACTTTTAATAAAGTTAATTAATTTTTATATACATAATTATTATTATACTCTATTTAATATAGATGCATTTTAATACATATATATATCGTTTTATTAATATAACAAGGGTACAATGTAATCGTTATCGATAATACTAAGGAGCAAATTTTTTATATAGTTGATTAATTTTTATGTAATTATTATTAAATTCTTTTTAATATAGATAGCTCTGATTTCAGATTAGTCTGCGAATTCGTTTAAGTAGTTATTTTCTGTTATCCTATTTATACATATATTTTTATTAATGTTGGTAATAATATATGTATATATCCTTTGCTTTATGTTGTTGGTACAAATTATAATTTTTTGTTAATTACTTCCATACTTCTATCTGTGGATACTTCTATCAATATGTAAGAGAATTTTGAACCGCATCAGTCTATTTTTTTGTGGTCTTCCGCTTACTCTATCAACAAAAGTTAATTACAACCGTAATTTTTTTACAAGAAAAATTCTTATTAATTAACATAGATTATCAAAATCTTTTGCGCCTATTATTTTTTAAAATTTTCTTTTAGATTATTTTAATTTGAAAAGGTAAAATAAAATGTATATATGCTGTTCGCAAACAGAAATCCATACTAATTTATTATAAAAAGTTTTAGCAGAAATAGTTTTAATAGCAAAAATGTATCATGGAAATAGGCGGGTTTCAGAAAATAATATATATAAACTACACCCACGAACGCAAGTAATGAACCCGGTACCCGAGTAAAATAGTAAAATTGTAAAGCAGTGCCATCAAAATATTTTTATATAAGAAATTGTATTTTATCGTTAATGGATTGTAAATAATACAGTACTCATTAAATGTTTAAATATTCTATAACATCATCACGAGTATTTAAAAATAATATATTTAGTGTTGTAAAAAATTTTTAAATTTTTATTTAATAACCAAATTATAAGTAACCAATTTTATTTACGAAAAATAAAGTGTTTTTAAACTAGACAGTCAGGCTATTTTTACTATTTTTGAAAATTGCATATAATTAAATATATATAGCAGTTCTTCTTCAAAAGTGTAAAATGAATGTTAATTTAATGAAACTTTTTTTCAAACCTATTTGTTATTTATTTTAGAGTGTATTAAATTTTAGAAAAAAAATAAGTTTTAAAAGTATATACAGCAAATTATATATTAAATATTAAGTAATATTTTAGAGAATATAATACATATATAAAAAAAATCAGTTGATGATTAGTATGCTGGTGTGTACAAAAAAATATATAAAATTATTTTTACATTTTTTTTATTTTTTTAAAAATATAACATTTTATTTAATAAAAACATTTAATTATATATTTTATATAAATATGTACATCATTTTGTTGTATCGTCTGTAACTTCTACATAAGTAGGCGTTATCAAACTTATTGAGGCATATATAACAAGATGGTTTTTAACCACAATGTCAAATGCTTTCAACATAAATTAATGGACGAACAATTGAAATTAAGTTATTGGGTAACAAGAAGACCCACAATTTATTTAACCGGAAAATCAAAGTCTGTTTATTGCAACACTGAAGTAAACTTGTGAACGCAGTTATTAAAGAACTGTTTTCCTTTTTTATTTATAATTTTATATAATATTTAAACATATTTTATTGTAATGTATAAATAATTATAATATTAAGTTGTTAACTTTATGGGAAAAGCCCATAAAATTATGTAGTTATGAAGTATATCATTGAGCTAAGATTTGTTAAATAATGAATGATTCTCATAATTTTTATTTGCATCTCGTCTAAGTGTATATATATAAATAGATATTTAAAAATGTTATCGGATGAACATAGAAAAGATCAAAATTTTAAAAAAAAATTTGGCTATAATAAACGATGTTATAGTCGTTATAGATAAAGTGGTTGCTAACAAGAAGAATTACTGACAACAAAAATTTAAATTCTTTTTATAAATAAAAATGAAGGGTAATATTTTATTATTTATCTACGTCAATTAGATACTATCTGTTATATTTAAATAAAATGTTTTTGAATAGAAAAGTACGAGAACCTATTAAGGTATATGAGTTATTGTTAATATAATAAGAGGTTCTGTGTATTAAGGTTTTCTTTTATAGAGACTTTGTATTTTCGACACTTAAAAAATGCCATCGGGAATCTTATACATGTACTTCATGAGAGCTTTACAATATCTTTAGTTTAGTTCAAAAGATATTTCACACATAGTCGGCTTAGAGTTAAAAGATACGAAGTCCAGTTCAAAAATGAATGAAAATATGATTATAAAAATAATTGATTATATGATTATATATAATCGGATAGTTATGGATTTCTTTACTTAAAGGTCTAAAGAGAGTAAGACCTTAAAGTGTAAAGACTGTATTTGAGATATAAAAAAAATATGAATCAAACAAAATAAAAATTATTTTCGACTTTACAATAAAATTAGGAAAGTTGGATTTAGCATCTTTTCAATATAAACCGACGACATATGGTGTATTGAAATAAAAAGATTTATTTTTTTTCCCACATGTAGAATAATTGAAAACAAAAATATGGGTAAAAATATTTATCTAAACTCTTAATTTATATATGGATATATAATCTTATATTAATTTCTTGTTAAAATCCTTAAAAAATTTATTTAAATATTTTTATTTAATTTAAATTACAAATGATTAAATTAAATTATAATATAAAAGTAGAGGTTTACTTCCCTTTAAAATTTTTTTGTAGGCTAACTTGTACAAGTTAATAAAATTAATAAGCCTTTGTATCGAGATTCCATATCTCATTGATGTCAATTGAAGACAAATGATAATTGTCAACCAATTAACTTTTTCATACATCCGTGCTCTGTATTTATTTTATAAATAAATAAATTAATAAAATAAAATTAATGAACTAATAATTTAAATTATTGAACTTTAAATTCATTAATAAATTAATTAATTTATCAATTTCGAATGTATTATGTATAATTGAAGCATAAATAGCTTTAATCACATAATTTATATTAAAGTAATATATAAAAAATATTTTTTCTACAGCATATGTATTTAAATAAGTTATATTTTTGAAGCTAGCATAAAGTAGGGATTATAAACGATTTTTGAATCCAAAAAATGTTATTATATTTATATAAATATAACATATATAAATATAGATTTATATATGTTAATTAATTCTAAAATTTTTTAGAAGTAATTGTTTTAAAATTAAAAAATATTTTTTTTTAAAAAGTTTTAATTGATTTAATGATTAGCAATGTTTATTAGTTAATTTTTGAAAAATGCTGTAGAATTTGATATGTAAACATAGCTTAAAGTTTCATGTAACTTGAGCCCTCAGCATGAAAAAGTAGAGGAAAATAACGCACCTACGCGCATACAGTTTGTCTAAAAGACATTTTGCAACTGCAATAAGCAGCAAATTCTGCTATTGCATTAAATTGTAACTATTGCATTATGCTGGTACTGTTGAGTATAAATACACCAAGAATTGTGCAGTAAAATCATAACAACTTTAACTTTCAACAAATCTAGTTAAGCATCTACCTTGAGTTGCGCGTCATTTTGCATTTACCATTTAAAATGAGATACTTTGTAAGTTTTTGTTATTTTTTTAATAACATATAAATTTTATTAATTTTTTACAATTATATTTAGAGTATTTTCCTAATTGTGGTTATCTTTGCTGCAGCATGCTTTGCTGTTGAGGCTGAAGCAGAAGATTCAGCATTAGCTGAAAAGAAAACTGAAAAACGCGGAATTTATGGTTTTGGTTATGGTGGATATCATGGCGGATACGGTGGTTATGGGCATGGATATGGACATGGTCATAGCTATGGTCATGGTTTTGGATATCCTTATCACGGTGGCTATTATGCTTCATACCACGTACCACATTATGGAGGATATGGACACTATCCGTATCATGGATATCATGGTTTTCATTAAAAAAAACTTAAATTGAACATTTTTTTATGTGTATTGGCATGTTTTATTACAAATTTTAAATACATATAGTGCAGTGTAATGTATTTTTTATAACAAAATTAAACGAAAATATATAAATTTTATATAAATATATAACAATGTTTTTAATTTTTTCGACATAGTATTCAATAAGTTTTTTCTATCTACCATGGTAGTAAATAACAAAAAAAAGTAATAGAAAAATACAAATATAATATATTACAAAAAAATTGTTAGTACTGTGTATATTATATTATTATAATTTAAAAAATAGCTCAGCATATTTTTTTTTTAAATATAATTAAATGGAGACTTAAGTCTTAGTATAATAAAATATGTAAATAGTATGTTATAAAAATCTTTTATATTAAATTTAGAACAGAGTTGATTATTTTTATTATATAAATTAATATAATTTAAAAAACCTTTCATCACATAATAATTCATTTTTTCAAATAATTGATAACTTCGAATTTACAAACGTGAAAATATTTAAGATGTATTTACATAAAATAAGTAAATAAAATTTAAAAAACATAAATTAATTTTTTAAAAAAATGCAAATGTAGAATGTGAAAATTAATTTTTCTACTAATATTTGTATACGTTTCGCTTTTTTATGGGATAACAATTTTACCTCTATTTAATATCTTAATTTCGTTAAAAAAACAATATTTTTAATATATTCGCTTTTTCTACATTAAAAGAATAAACCAATAATCGTAATGGAATTTTAAACCTAGAGCTCTGCATTTAAAAGTTTCCGTTTTCGTTCCAATTTTAACTCACGTTTGACGGCCTTTTGTTCCAGCTCTTCTGCATGTTCAACGAATAACGCTTTAAGTGCTGGATACATTAAATGAAAGTGTTTCAAATCATCTAAAGTTACTTGCATATTATCAAATGCTATAGCAACGTTTCTCATTGTTTCTGTTTCCGTTTCTTCGCCGACATTTTGCATGCGTGGTAGTTTCGCATAACGTTGCGAAAAGTGTGTAAGAATAATATGTTCCGCATCCATAGCTCTACCTTGATCAATAGCCTGCGATATGGTGCTGTGCATTTTTATTTTTGCCTCTTCAATCAAATCATCCTCCATTGTTGCTTCATGTATTAGTATAGTCGAATTGCGACCAAGTTCTACCAAATCTTGGCAAGGCATAGAATCTCCACTATATGTAATTTTAATTGGCTTGTTTTCATATTGTGCAGTGAGTGTTAAGCTTACACCGAAAGAGTGCGGACAATGACGTACCAAGCAAGTAGCAATAGTTGAAATTCCCGTATCAGTTTTTGCATCGAGTAGATGTAAAGGATCACTGAGAATCTCCCCGTTACCAATTAATTCATAAGTATTAGTAATACTTTCTATACTTTCATTATAAAAATTAAGCCAGGGTTCAATTTGTTTAGGAGCTAAAAGCAGAACTTTTTGACTGTTATCATTCAACAAACGTTGACGTTCATTTAATAATCCTATCAGACCAATATGATGGTCTGCATGTAAATGTGATACATATATTACGTTTAAATTGCGTATGACTTCTTCTGCCTTTGTTTTGCCATAAAAACGTTTTATTTGACCTAATGTACCCTCTCCACAATCCAATAACGCATATGAGTTCTGACTTGTTTGTATAAGAATAGCACTTACGTTACGTGTTTTATTTGGTATACATGAACCTGTTCCCAAAAAGACTACCTTAGGATATGAGTATTCTTCAGCTAAAGTTATATTGGAATATTCTTCCTTTAACTTTTTCAGCAATAAAGGAAATTCTTCTAATTTTTGGGTTTCTGTAATGTATTCGTTTGGGTTTAATTTTGCTGACATTGCATGATCGAGACCTGTAATGTTTATAGGCATTATTAGTTATATCATAACTTTAATAGGCAATATATATATACAGTTATTACCTTTTTGTGGTCTAAGATGAAAGTTTGATAATGAATTTATAACTGGAAAACGGGAAACATCTTCTTCACAGTTATCAATATTCATATTTGGCTCAACAGATTCGATAAGTTTAGTTTTTCTAAGTTTGTTGCTTATATTTAAATTATTATAATCACACGTAACTTCACCAAGTATTGGAAAAATTTTAGGGTTCAATTGATTTAATTGATATTGTATACGATGTGCAGCAACATAACCAGAGAATGAATTTTTACTAGAGTTCAAATAAATATGTTGCGTATTTGTTGGAAATTTGTTTATAAATGTTTGAAAACTGTTATTTTCTAAAATGTTGTCCGGACTAAAATGCACCACCAAAGGTATTTCTGAATCTATTTCATCGCTCAGTTCATGAAATAATTTCTCTTGCTTTTGTAACGATGGTAAAAATTCAATAGTTGGTATATCCAAAAATATAAAATATGCAGTTGATTCATTAGGTTCGCTTACATCGGAGGACTTCACTGTTTGACCATTATCTAATACAACATCTTGACCATTTTTTAGTAAGCCTAAAAGTGGACCAGGTGGCACACCATATTCTACACACTTTTCTAAATTCAGAGCACCTGGACGTGGTTTTAATTTGCATATATAAGCAATAACTACATTATCGTTTGGTGTATTAATCATTACTTCACTATTCGATCTGTATAAGGGCACACATTTTACGGACATAACGGAATCTTCGAAGTCATGATTTTCAGTACAATCAAGAGTTTTAACCTATTAGCGACGGAATAGAAATAAAAGTTTTGCATCATAAAATAAAATGTAAAAAGTAAAAGCATACCTGCAGAGTTTTAAGCACTACGAAACGTTTCATGCTATGTAGAATCTTATCTAAATTCGGTGGTCCATGTAATGATAGTTCTTTAACACCTGTGTCTTGTACGGTTAGTACTAAACCTGGAAAACCACCTATCATCGACCACGTATTGCGTGTAACAAAAATTTGCTCTAATCTCGAAAGTTTTGTTTTATGTTCATGTGCCAACCGTTGCGTACCTTCACCGCAATTAAAAAGATAACGTGACTGATCGGTGAAGAGATATATGGCAGATGGTGCACCACCAGCGCCGGCACCAAGTATTTGTAAATTAACAGTTCCGGGTATATATGGAGCAGATTTTTTTTTTGCTGCTTGCTGTTGTTTTTCATGACGCAGTTTGACTTTCTGTTTCATTTGAAAATTGTTTGGCTTTGATAATGTTTCTAATAATTTGAGTTTAATTTCGTCTTGTCGTAATTCTGTCATTTTGCTGCTACAATTGTGTTTTTCTAATTTTCCGTATAGTTGTAACTTGTTCAGTTGTTTATTCAAACAATTTGTATTTATATTACACACTGATCTTTTTAAATTGGAAAGCAACATTCGAAAAGAATTTAAAAATCTATTGAAATTTGTTTATTTATTGTGAAAATTATGAAATTGAATTTACACGTGAAAACCCAACACCCCACAGCTGCTTTCATTTTGTTTTGTTTTTATCTTCTTGTGTTCACGGATGTAACACAAAAAGCATGCCAAATAATGAGAACAGTGCGTGAGAACAGTTTTGCTTCAGTAGCAGCAGTTAAGAGCTACAAATATTTAAAATAATTTAAACACATTCAAATCTTTTTAATTTACTACTTATAATTTATTTTTATAAATTTAAAATTATATATTTTATATAGAAAATAAAATGAAAGAATGTTATAAGAAAGTTATGACAAAACCGCAGTAATTTCAATCAATCTGTTGCGATATTAAAAAAAAAAGACAGCAATTAATTTTTTTATAAAACTATTTTTTGTCAAAACTATTGTTTTGAATAATCAACATAAAGAAATAACAACGTAACCAGCAAGCTCAACACAGAATATATTTAACCAAACGTTTATTAATATATATACGCCTAATACTTATTCAACAAAACATTATGCAACTTATTTAGTGTCAATGTAACACAAACGACATTTATTTAAATTAACTACTTAAAACATTTTATGTATTATTTCCTGCCAAAGGGATCAGACCACACTTTCATGTTTCCTGGCTGTATCGCTTCTTGATTTACTCCAGCCCTATTGTGTTTCTGTACTTCTTTATATTTATCTGTGTGTAGCATAGGATCTATGACAACCGGATATATAGCAAGTCCAATTAACCCAACAATTCCTGATATGAAAACTCCATATCGCCAACCTTTCAGAAGTGCCATTATCGCAATTTAAATTATTTAATTATTCCACCTGTATTATGGGCAGAAATGGTTGACTATTTTTGTTACTTTAAAATTTTGACATTAATTTGCCGCAAAAACATATGTACAAATATGCAGAGTTGTATTTTTAAAAGATTTTAAGGAAATAGTTGAAGAGCCTAGAGTTGGTGAATAAAAATTAATATCGTCAACAATTTAGATAACTGTTAATAAATTTTTTTGCTTTATAACACAAATTATTTGTATTTTTGTAATACATTTAAATATACATTAAGTTTAATGATAAAATTTCACATTTATATATATAAAAATATAATAAAGAAATTTTTCTAATATCTCATATAAGATTCTGGTAGTAACGGTACTCCTTAAGCCCTAGATTTTGAGTGCCACCAAATTATATTAGATCGTATATTTATAAATAAAATAAATACACGTTAAAACACATAAAAATTTGAATTTTATTAAAAAATAAACATATCAAAAAATAATTTTAATTTGAAATTTAAATTACGAAATAAAACTTATGAAAAGAATTTTTATATATTGCAAAGTAATAAATTCTCCAAAACAATAATTTTAATATTTATAAATTTCTGTTAAACTTCAGTTTATCAGCACCAATTGAACCTCTAACACCTTTTTGTATTCCACGGGCATTATCAGTTATAGTTTTATTTCCAATCTGAAATAAAATAAAAACAATGAAGGGGTTATTAAATGGTTAATAATTATAACAAAAAATAAAAACCTTTTTATTTAATATCTGATTGGTAGCAGGAACATTCTGCGGTTTCCGTTTCTTTACTAAAAGGCTAGTGTCCAGCGTTTGTCTATATTTACTCATGTCATTTTCAAACTTGAACTCTTGAATAGCGCAATTTCCAGTTGAATTTTTATTGTGGTTTAATCTCTTTTGTAGAGGACTTAAATTAATGTTTGCTTCCGGTTTACTAACTCCTACAGTGTTGTTAAACTTAAGCTTTGCATTACTGTTGACATTGGGTTTATT
The DNA here is from genome assembly GCF_002237135.1 of Teleopsis dalmanni. NCBI lineage: Eukaryota > Metazoa > Arthropoda > Insecta > Diptera > Diopsidae > Teleopsis > Teleopsis dalmanni. The sequence continues at coordinate 163,568,381 of NC_051846.1, read as the reverse complement.
GAATTCTGTTATATTATCAATTCGTTTATTGGGAACTGGTTTTTTTGATATCTCTGTTGTAGGTTGTTGAGTTCTAACTCTTGGTACACGAGTTTCTATTTTTGGAGAGTTGTCAAATTGTTTTTCTCTAACTATATTTGCCATTTTGATATAAGCTGAATTGTACGTAGAGGGGCTTCCCACCTTCGGGATTGTTGCTTTTAATGCTTTGTCTAAAATAAATTAATTATACATATATTTCAATACTCAGTTTAAGATTTTTGAATTTTAGTTTAGCGCTAATATACAGATTACCTAAAGTGTTTGTGGTTTTTGCTGCGCTTTTAAAACCTGGTGGTTTTGCGTAACTTGCTCCACCGTACGAGTTCTTATTCAGTACTTTATTCTTGGATACATGTTCACTTTGTTGATTGGTGATTGTTTTATGTTGGTTATTTTTGATGTTAGTGTCTGATATGATGCTTTTATTTTCTATAGCAATTTTAGCAAAGTCTATATCACTGTCTGAGTCAGAGACAACAGAATCAGATTCATTACTTCCATACTCCATTTTGGGAATTGCATATAGTACGTTATCCTTTTGTTTTTTCTGTACTGCTTTTGCTAAAATTGATTTTTTAATTTTCTCACTTTGAGTTATATCTCGCGCAACCATATCAGAATTAGAATAAAGTATTTGTTCCTGATTACCAGGTTGCTCTTCAATAGGTTTTGCGCGCGCTTTGTTGCTTTCCCCCGATTTATATAAATCATGACGTTTAAGAATTGCTCCATTAGAAATATTTCCTATTTCCGACTTTTCTTTATTAATTGTAGAAATTGCTTCAATGTCTTCATAGATAGTATCTATTTGTTCTATTTAGAATTTATGAAAAATTTAAACTATAGCTTACATAAGTTAAATTATCTAACCTTGGTCATTATTATTATTGCCATTATTGATAACAATATCGGTATCACTTAAATCCGATTTAATTTCAAAATTTTCTTTTATGATTTTGCTATAATATTTTTGTATATCAGTATCACTATTTTCGTTTTCTAATTCTAATTTGCTTCTAACATTTTCTTTTTTTTTAAATTGAGTGACAATACTACAAATAATTCAATTGTTTTATTGTTATTAAAATATTTATTTTTACAAACCTCCTGCAAATATTTTCATAATCAGTTTCATCTTCTGAATTAAATTCTTCTGGACATATTTTAGGACTACTATTTTTTTCTATGTTTTATTAAATTAAAATAAATTTTATTATTCACATCTATTTATTTTTTATTAACTTACCATTTGTAAAAGAACTTATGCTATTGGTTTCAGGAACCATTTTTTTAATACTATCTTTAATATCGGTAGTACATGTTTCAGCATTATTTGTAATAATACATTTTGTATCTGACTTAGGTTCAGTACTGGATTTAGGGTTGGTAGGAGAGTCCCGTTTAAATATAGCAACTACATTGTAATTGTTATTAGCATTCATTTGTTCAGATTTTTTAAGATGTGAGTTTATTTTCTCACATTCGTCCAATATTTCTGTTTGAGATTCGCTTCCGTGCTCAGAGCTTACTTCAAAATCTGCTTCTATGCTTCTGATTTTAATATTAGAAGATCTTGAATCATATCTATTTTTAAGATTTAATTTTTCACGAAATTTATACGCTTTCTTCTCACTGTTTTGATTTTTGTTTTTACTTTCAATTTCATTTTCAGATTCAGAGCTAACACCAATACTGTTTGATGGTAAAAGTGATTTTTTGGGATAATCTAAGTCCATCATATTGTCCACATTACGTTTAAATTGTTGAATAATTTCATCATGAATTTCAAATCCAGAAAAAGCATGATTTGTAATATTACCTTGGATTTTATATGCTTCTTCGTTATCAGATCCAGCGCTCTTTCGATTATTGCCTTCATTTTCTATAACATTTCCAGAATTATTGTTTAGTTTCTGATCACATGTATCTTTAGATGTCTGCTTTAAAACTGATTTATTCTTAAAAGTATAATCTGTTTTTAGATCTGGCTTCAACTGTTTGGCGATTTCATTCTCATTTATTGAACTGAAAGCAACGTGTTGTGTAGCACTATTTTGACTCCTTTGTTTATTATCAACATTATTTTCAGAATCAGTATTGACACCTATTACCGGTCTCACGTTCGGTGTTCGTTTCAAAAGCATTTTATTTTTATAATCAGCGTTAGTGTCCAATTTTTGTTTAAGTTGTTTAATAATTTCATCTCCACTTTCTGAATTCGGCTGTAACGCATTATTTTGTCTCTTGCCTTTACTACATAATCCATTTTCAGAGTTATTGCTTAAATTCATGACTGATGGTGTTTGTGGAGTTTTCTTTGAAACTGAACTACCCTTATTTTTTAAATTAGTTTTCGCATCTAGATTTTGTTTAAGTTGGTTTATGAATTCTTCTTCACTTTCTGATTTATAAGTACGTTGTTTTATGATTTCATTCCAACATTCTGAATCGGAAGAAACTTGCTCTGAAACATTATTTTGACGCTTGACTTTACTTCCAACATTATTTTCAGATACACCCTTAACTGATGATGTCTGTAAGGCCTGTTTTGAAACTGATTTAGTGTTATTTTTTTTATTAGTTTTCGAAGTCAGATTTGGTTTAGGTGGATTAAATTCCTCTTCATTTTCTGATTTGGTATTAATTTGCTTGGATTTGAGTTTTTGGTTTAGATGTTTATTTTTAAAATTTCGGTGAATATCTGTGATTGATAAACTTTGTTCTACCTGGTTTAAGCCCCATTTATTTTTATTTGTGGAACCTGTTGGGTGATCAAACTTTTGTTTAATTTGTTGATCAATTCCATTATCACTTTCGAAATCAGAAGAAACGAAGTCCTCATTTCTATTTTGATGCATTTCTTTAGTTTTAACGGATTCTGTTATATCTGAGCGAACACCGTGTTTCAAAACTGATTTATTTTTATCATTAAAATCAGTTTTTGAACTATATTTTTGTTTCAGTTGTTTAATAAATTCGTCTTCACTTTCTTCGGGTTCAGAATTTATTTGCATATGCTCGATGTGTTTTGGATTTTTGGAGTTTTTTCCAATAATTCCAATATTAGAATTATTATCCGTGTTAAACGAAGTTTGCGGTATTTCATTGAATGACTTTTTCTTATAAGGATGGTCAGTTTCATTATTTCGATTTTGTATAACTTGTTTTTTGTCTACAGTAATTCTTTCGTCTTCACTCTCTGACTCAGAAGAAACGTGCTTATATTTATGTTTATATGAGCGCCTTTTATTCATTATTGGAGATTGATTTTGGTTTTTTGTAAGGATAGTTTTAGTGCTATAATCTAAAGCTGAAATAGGTACTTCATTTCGTTGACTATCTGATATATTACTATATAATTGGTCTTTGTTTAGGGTTTTTTTATTTAGCTTTTGTTCTGATAACGTAGTTTTCTGAATTTTCATTTCATCGCTGGATGTATTGCTTTTATGTTTAGTATTTTTTTGCTCATCATCTGAATAATTGTCATCACTTAATTCAGTGTTTGACTGATCTGATTGTGGACTAACATTATAATTATCAAGTGATGAAGATGAATTCGTAGACTTTAGCCTGACATTCTTTGAAAAATTACTTTCGTTTCGATCATCATTCTTAGCAATATGTATTTTCTTAGCTACAGATAACTCATGAAATTGATTTGTTGAGATATTTACTGGAGAAGTAGAAGCATTACTTTTATTTGTCACATTTTTGAAAGTGGCTGTCGTAGGTACAGTAGTTGATGAATTACATTTCTCTTTAACAGAAGATTCCTCACTTGAAACATCGGTTTCATATTGTTTGAAGATTTTCGCAAATTCTTTATCTGCAGATCCCAACTCTAATTTACTTATAACACATGGTTTAGATGATATTTTTTTATGAACCTGAGAGTCCTTACCAAGTTTTGGTACTTGTTTTATAAAAATTAAAATAAAAAAATTTATAAAATGTGATTTTTAACAAATTAATTATGTAATAAATAAGTTGAGAGTAATATAAATATTTACAAAAAAAAAACACTATTTATATACCTTCTTGTTTTTTAATAGCCTCTTTGCTTACTGAAGGTTTTACTTCAGTGTTTTCTAATGAATTGAGATTTTTTACAGTTGTATGGTCTTTATCGAAGTCGTACAAATAATTAAAGCTATTATCTGGAAAAACAACATAGCAGTATATAACAGTATATAGTATATAATATAAATTTGTATAGAACAATACTATATGTTTTCTATATATGCTTACCATCCATATCAGTAACGATATTATCACTATTTTCTGAGTTATCACTTTTATAAGTTTTAGATCCAAGATATGACTGTCCTGTATCACCTGGACTTTTGGCTAACATTGATAAACTGTTTAAACGTCGGACATTCGATTTTGCAAACACTTTAAACTTAGATTTATTTTTATGATATTTTTCCTTTTTCGACATTGTGACGAAATGCAAATCAAAGATATCTTGAAAGAAATTAGTGCAAGAACTGTATTGTCAAAGTTATAAATATTTATATTTATTAATATTTTTATTTACTTTCTTTTCTGTATATGTTTAATTTAAAAATATTATTAAAACATCAGTTGTTACTAGATATAAAGAATAATTTTAATTATTAAAGTACGTTAACTTCTATTACTCGAATTTTCTATAACTCAAACTAAATAGAGTACGATAGGGTTTAGAGAGCAAGTTACATATACAGTTCTTTAATTTGAAGTCTACATAAGTCGAATCTTTTCTTTGCAAAATGGTTTTATTTTTATTATTAGCACAAGCCTAATAATAAGTTACTGCCTCATTTTAGAAATAGTAGATTTGTATTTTAACTAAGAAAATTAGTATAAATATGTATTTTTATTTATTGTAGTTTCTTAACCACACTTATTTTTATTTGAAAGTATAAGGAAATGATTTAAGAAAAGAGAATTTATTAATTATTTTGTTTTATTAAGAACAAATGTAAAATATTATAAATTATTAAGCTTACTTTCTGCTTAAAAAGTATCCGGATTTTGTTAACTAGTCTTTAAGTAATAGAACTTTTTCAAAAAATTTACAGCAGCTGTTAATGTGAAACTACCTCAAGTACGTTTAGCGATTTTTTGACCAAACACGGCACCACTGTCATCGCTCAGGCACCATATTCGCCAGATCTGGATCCGTGCGATTTTTTCCTGTTCCCGATACTCAAATTGTCCCTTCGTGGTAAGCGTTTTGAGTCGATTGAATCGGTAAAAGAGAATTCGCCGAAGGAACTAAAAGCCATACCTTCACGGCCCTACAAAAAGTGTATGGAAGATTGGGTTAAGCGTTGGTATATGTGTATCGCTTCAGAAGGAGCATATTTTAAAGAAGATAAAATAAATTTGGAATAAAATTTAAATATGTTTGTTTTATTTACAAAATCCGAGTACTTTTTGAGCAGAAGGTATAATACGTAGAAAATAACTGGAGAATGTGAAATTCTACAAACCAATAACCCTTCTACCTATAGTCATCAAAGGTCTACGAAAAGATATAAGTTACCATTAAGTTATAAATCTCAAATAAAGAAATAACATCTATTCAAGCAATTCAATTTAGATTAGGGATTTGCATTATGTACACTTTTTACAGTTAATCTACAAAAAATAATCAACATTTAAATAGCAACCTTCGCCGATGCCGATGGTATTTACGTTTCAGATAAACTCAAATACCATTTCCATTTATCTGTAGAATGGTTTTATTGATATAAAAAAATGAGGCAAACATGACCACCTCACTGCAATTAAATATTCCTATCCTCTAGTAAGTTAACCATAGAGGATAGCGCTGAATATTTAGGAATTCACTTAGACACACAAATAAGATGTTGAAAATACATATTTTCTAAAAGAAAATAACGTGGTGAACACACCCGACTAAAATTTATCGGCTATTATCCTTGGAAAATAAACTACTTATATATAAAATCATTATAAAATTTATATGTAAAGATTCATATTGTGGAAAGTCGAATATAGTCATCAATCAATATTTCCAATTAAAAGTCTGTGGAACAAATATCGACGCACTCCGATCTGACACTTTAATATGATTTATCTGACACACTAATATGATTTATCACACTCATCTTCAAGACCATCTTTACACTCTAGCAAAGAAGTTACCCCAGCTTGCTATATGACTATTTTCCACAAATGTGAAAATACTCTAATCAGTAATCTAGTAAATTTTTGCCAAATTTCGCTATAAGCTTGCTATTGCTTGACACACTTCTTGTCTAGAGTTGAACGTTAGAATGGAGATAAAATTGAAACTAACCAAGAAATGCACGTGCAGAAGTTATAGACCCCTATACCAGAATCTTGCTTTTTGCAGTTACTAAGACCACTGTATTTCAAGGAGAACTGCACACCATCTTTCAAATTTCAAAGGTGCCTACTTTTAAATTTGTGTTTACACAGTTAACCAATGAAGACAATGAAATTTTCGGTGCATTGCCACGATGCAAAGTCGTGTTACCCAGCTAAAAATAGATAAGTGTTTGTTATGCGCCTGATTACATTGAAATTGCTAATAATGAACAGTAGATTAGTTGTACAAAAATTGGTTCAGGTATGCAGTTGGGCGGATCAGAGTCTTTATACATCTATAATTAAAGCTCTCATGAACGATTTGTATACCTACTTATTTTTAAATTTCAAGTACCCATCAAGTGAAGGACTTGGCCGTCAGTGAAACAGTGTTGGGATTGTCAAAGATTTAATTCAGCAGTTATCGATCTCAGCAATAAGAAACAATCTAGTCAAGGCGCAAAGAGGGGTTTTGAAAAAACATCGTAGTTAATAGAGAGTAAAAGTGCTCAGGTGCACTGACTCAACTAGCCTCAACATAATAATTAATGATCTTTGTTTTAATCTTTGTCTAAAAATGAATAAGTGTTTTCGTCCAAATCTGTTTGACTATCTGACTTGGTTGTTGTTCATGGGGAAGATATTGAAGCGAGTATTCTTGATATTGTTGGTATAATATTCCGTAAAATCCATTCAACTTGTTTTGTTCAATCGAAAGATTTTGACTCTGTTTTCTTATTATTATTTCCAATTATTGGGCATTTGATGATAATATTGTATTATAAACATTTAATTCTTATATATTATATATATATATATATATATATATATATATATATAATATATATATATATATATATATATACATATAAAGTATATATATTAGTATATAAAAATATATGTAGTCAATGTTTCATTTAATTATTTTAATAAATTATATTGAGGTTTTTTTCTATTGTGGTTTTATTTTTTCCTTATGTGTTATTTATGTTTAAAAATTGTAAATAATTTGTGTTTTACTGATATATAAATTTTTTTTTATATCCGAAATTGTAAAAATTGCAATAAAAAGAAAATTTATATATATCATAAAAACACTCATAACACTTAAAATGTAAATATATTATTATTACAATATATGGGAACAATAGTTAAAATGTGTCTGTGGTATGCAAAAATTGAGCTATGTATTCACTTCATATTGTTTAGTAAAAACAATGCACTTTCATATGTAATTTTCTTTAGTACAGTAGAGTAATATGCAGACAAACTATATTGTATTTTAGTTGCTAATTTTCCAATACTAAGTGAATAAGTTAAAAGTTTTTACATAATTCGGAAATTACAATCGCATAATCCCTTCTTCACGTGCTGCATATTCAAATATTTCTTCATAGGTTTAAGCTGAGCCATCTCAAAAAGTCATCTGCGATGTACTTTGCGTTTTATGAAAGCTCAAAAAATGATTCATCGTTACTATTGCAGATAAAATGAATTTTTTTAAATTTATTTATAAAATTGAAATTACTTTAAAGTGAGACTTGAGCTAAAGCAGTTTTTCTTTAATAAGTAATATTCCTTAAGGGTATATTAAATAATATGTACAATCATTTCCTGTAGTAAAATTTAAGTACAGTCAAACTTCCATAACTCGAGGTACCATTTTGCACTTATGGAGACTTCGAGTTAGAGAATTTTTTTATGTTTTTTTTATTTAAAAAAAATCTAGAATTACATTTTAAAATATTTATTTATTTATTTGAAATTAAATACAGCACAGAAGTTACAGTGAAGTAAAATATACACAAATTAGAGTTTGTGATTTTTGTTACTTTCAGTAAAAAGAGATTCCAATTTATTCAAAGCCTTATAGTGAACATTTGTTGGAGTATCATTTGTTTGTAAATAAAAATTTAAAATTTTGAATGATTCTTCTACTTTATTCTTGGAAGTCTGATGAACAATTTCATCCATGGAACCTTCATTATCACTTTTCGTCGCGCTTGGAATCGGTTCCACTAATTCAGAGCGATAATGCTTAATAATATCGTTATATGTAGGAAAGTTTGATGTACAAATTTCTTTGTCAAGCTTAATATAATCGTTGAGTAGTATTGGAAGTTATCTTATTTACTTTAAACCACGCGTCATAATTTTGATCCATTAAATCACGGTCTTCATCAATGTTAATCAAACAAACTAAAGGAATGTAATTCTGTTTGGATTGGCCAAATCCAGACTTTTTAAAGCAGTGCACTATCGTTTGACTACTTACATCAATATCTTAGGCTTTTCTTACTTGATTTATGCAATCCATCAGTATAATATCCTGACTTTTGTAGGCTTCTATACGCTTTAGTGCTTCTTTTACGATTCTGTTGCAATATGTTAGTTACACTTAAAATTTTGAATTAGTCCCAGATCAAGCGGTTGCAGTTTAGAGGTCATATTCGGAGCAACATAAGAAAGAATAAATTAAACATTTGTTTTGGAAAAAGGAACTTCCCCTAACACCAAAATTGATTCATACTTTAAACAAAAATTTAACTTACAGAATACACTTTCCTATATTCCTATTGGCACGTCACAATATTTTTATTCGAGTTATAGAGAAATTTGAGTTATAAAGGTTCGCGTTATGGAAGTTTGACTGCAGTATATATATTATTTTATATCTAAACAAAAGATTTAATGTAGAAATATTACAATTACTTTTAGTTTTAATAAAATATTTAAGTAGATAATTAATTATTGATTAAAAGATGTAAAGTGTAATTATTTGAAATGAGTACTTCAAATTTTTTTTCTAAGAAAATAAGATATAATTCTTGAGAAATATATAAATATAGAAATATATAAATATGTAATATACAAATGTATATTTATAACATAGAAATATGTAAATTTTTTTTAATTTCATTTTTGTTTTTGTAAGTACTTTGTTGCTAACAACATTTTATTAGCGATAAAAATGAATAATTTTTTAGTAATTAAAACTTTATCTTTATACATATACTAAAAATAAAGTAAATGTATATAATTTATGGTAGGCATAAAATTTGTAATATAAACTTATTAGTAATTAAAAAATGTTTTGTTTTTTATAGAAAATAAATAATAGAAAATACAAAGTTTTAAGATTATTTTGTACTTATGTTTGTTTACAATGTTTTAAAAGACTAAAAAATATTTTATGTATTTTTAATAATAATTATGCCAGATAAATGTTTTTTTCATTTTTAATTTTTTGTTTTTCATATTTAAGTTTTTCAAACAATGTAGTATCTAAAAAAATATTTTATTTTAATTTTTTGTTAAATAAAAATAGAATATGTAAACAGTGGTGTGTTTAACATTTTTGTATAAGGCAAATAAAAAAAATTTAATTTTGTCTCGTCGAAACTGACGCTTTTTATGACGAGAAGAAACTTTTTAAAAATTAGAATGGTTCGAATAGAAATGAAAAAAACAACAACAAAAATTTGAGTTAATTTATTAAAATGTGATCTTAAGAAATATCCGAATTTTTTTAAATTAGCTTATAGTCCGCATGTAATTTGTTTAAACTGCAAGTTCAATAGATTAGATTAGATTAGATTTTAAAACGGGTTGGGAACTTGTTACCACGTCACTGTATCTTTTGAGGATTATTGTGACATACCCACTTTAGTTTCATAGACAAATAGCAGTTAAAAACGTCGTTATGTCCTTTGGAGAGATGTTGCCTAAATTCGTTATAAGTGGATAGGCAGTGGATAAATACCGAAGTCTGAGTCTGACGAGACTCTCATAGTGACACAAAATGAGTTTTGCTGTTTCATCTTCTTCGCAACAAAGACTGCAGCTATCGTCTCTAGTAATAGCTAGGTTCCACAGATGCTTTTTAATTTCGCAATGCTGAGTGAGAAACCCTATGACAAGTTGGATGCCACTTCTGTTCAGCATAAGTAGCGCCCTAGTTCTGATGCTTTTGATCGATACGACATGGAAAGTATTATCCCAATCAGTCTGAGCTGCTCTTTTCAGTCAGATAGTTTGCCATATTCACATTGATAGGTGTAAGCATAACATTGTTATAAGTTATCATTGAGATATCTACAATTTATTGCAACTCTATCCGAAAAATTTAAAATCTTTTGCACACATATAAATAATAAATAATATGATTAATATTGTATAATAATAATAAAAATAATAAAAATATTGTTATTTTTTTATTTAAATCCTTAAATTTTTTATAATGAGCTATTTCGGTATTATTTTTATTTCGGCTTTCACTAAAATATATAATTTGTTCACATAATTTCTTTTCATTATAATTATATATAGTATAAATCATCTTATATAATAAAATTTAATGAAGCACTAAAACAATATTTTATTTAATCTAAAATTTAATAGCCTAATACAATATAAAAAAGTACTTAAAAAAGTATTTTTATATTCGAGTAGTTAAATCCACCATTGAATACATCAACAGTTGTTTATTTTGACCCGCTGTCCTAATCTTCTGCGAATATATAAATATGAAAAGCCATAGCTATAAAAAAAACTGGTAACAAGCTTCCTACTTAATCGGAAAGTTAGACGGTCTTTTAGACGTTTTTAAATATCGATTGTTTCGATTGTTTTAACCCGAAATTCAACAAACTGCTTCTGCACATGGTGCATCTGCGGCAGATGCAGTATTGTTTACACTAAATCCAGTTTCTGAGCAATGGACGTCGTCGGCATAAGGCCTTTTTAAAGCATAAAAATTATTTATAATTTTTAATGTGTGTGAAAAATCAAATTTCATATTAAAATCTTTGTTTCCTACACGAAATGGCTAAGTATGCAAAATTTAATATATAATACAAAAAAAAAAAATCAACATTAAATATTCGCTTCACTGATGTAATTATGTTGTACACGATCACAAATGTCTGCGGAAAAATGATCTTGGAATCGATGGAAGACTCACTTAATGATGTTTGCAGTAAAGTTTTCTTGCAATAAATTAACATTTAAATAGTTTGCTAACCAAAAAATAGTCTAATGATTAATTTCATTAGGCAAGCATAATGATGAATTAACATTTTCGGAATTTTCGGAATTTTCCTTAAAATATTGTATTGTATTTTTACTAATCATAAGGGCTTGATAAACATTTTATGTGTTAATAACAAAATATTATTTTGTTAAACATAAAAATTATATTTTACAAAATTGAATATTTTTAATTGAACATTTCTTTAGAGCAAAAGTAATATACATATATTTGAAAACTGGTATATGTGTAAGATAAAAAAATATTTATTGAAGACATCAGATTTATGCAGCCAAGATCTTAGCTGTATGTACATGCATCGGTTTTTAACCTTTTGACTTTTATAGATTTTAGAAGACACGAAAAGAGGATTTACTTATTCGTATATATTATATGCAGTTAAAAATATTTAACACCTACTCATAATAACATAAAAAATTTAATTTAATTTAAATAATCAGTATTTAAAATAGTGGCCGTGAGAGAGTTCGATTAAATTGAGGTAAAGTAAGGATTTTTTTTTGAAATTTCCTAAGGATTTTTTGCACTGCACTTATGTAAATATTTATTTTTTTATTTATTGCACTTATTCATTATTTTTGGTTGAAAGTTTTCAAATTTATTTATTAAAAATTTATTAATTTACCTAATTTTTATATAATTTACCCTACTCGAAATTCTCGTAAATACCAATATTCGCTGCCATATCGACATAATTTACTATTTCCCTCAATTAACCATCAAATCACTCGAACTTTCACACGGCCTAAGTAAAGACTGGTTAAAATTTATATTTGATATGAATTTGAGTAAGTAAAAAAATTAAATATCTAGGCTACGAAACAGGTTGCATAAAACAATTCACAGTTTAAGTAAAGTTACTAACTCTGCTAAAAAAAATGAAGTTTATTAATATCGTAATAACTATACAGAGTTTAATATTAAGTTCAAAAATATTATGCTATACAATAATATTATTTACACATTAGTAATATATGCAGATCAATGTGTTCCTCATTAAAAAATGATTAGAAAAGTTATAAAGTAATCAATTTTCATTTAATGAATAATTAAAGCATACACGTCAGGCAGGTTATATATTGCCTCACTTAATACGCTACGCTTCACATCCATTACGAAGTATACCCACCTTTGTCCATTCTCCTAAGCATTTATTACCTATCTTAGCTCATAGTATTAGTGATTCATAGCGTTTGAGTGGCTGGAGTAGACTATAATTCGAATAATGGGATTGTACACATTTAAAGTTTGAAGATGCTTTATGTTTCATTTCTTTCAAATTTTTAACGTCCTCTGGTTTATCGCTAATAAATCAATATCAGCGACTTGAATATAGATTAACGAACTATACAAATAATTATTATTATATAACACTACAAACCTCATACATCAAGAAAGAGATCATTACACTTGTTGAGAGATATATATATACAAATGCTAAAGCAATCTGTGTAGTAGACAATTCCAATGAGGCTAGATGACATACACAGTATAAGGATTAAAAATGCAGCACTATGTTTACTTTAAATTTATAAATCTATGAATTGGCTGTATATATAGTTTATTATTATTATGAATATTTTCTAGACTTTTAATATCTTTTAGTAATTTATGATAAAATAATTTACGATAAAATATTGTATTAGAGCTACTATCATTATTGTTCACTTCCTCTAGTGGGGCATAGGGCCTCGTTGGGGCTATATGTATATAAATATGTATATATTAATATTTATTATTGATATTGAGTTTTATTAAAATTTGAAAAATTTATGGCGAACGAATTATAAACAAAATTTTATCTATAAATTTTATCTATAAATGTATTATGGCGATATGCACATAAATATGTAAGTCTTAATGTTTTTTATTGGTATTTAGTTTTAATAAAATTCATAAAATTTATGGCCAACGAATTATGAATGAAATATTAATTTATTATTTAAAAATAAAATATTAATTATTATTACATAAAATAAAATATTTTAAATAAAATTCAACTAAATTTTTTTTAGAAATATACCTATTTTTATTGTTAGAAATAAATTTGATATAATATATAATAGTAAAAATAAGCATAAGTCTTAATGTGCATTTTTGATATTATATAATACTATGTTATCTAATAAATTACCGGAAAATACTAATTTAATTTAATATCTCTTTTTAGGACTCCAAGAATTGTCTTTAATTTTGTAAATAAATTGATTTATAGGTTTTGAAGTAATTTAAGGTATAATAAGGAAGGAAGTGGGCAAATTTATACAAAAAAAAACCATACAATTATTTTTTTAAAATTTATTTTATAAAATTATAATAAAAGTGAACTATTCGATAATTTTTTTTTTTTGTTTCTGTGTAAGAGATTTATTTGTCTTCTTTGTAGGGATATAAATTTAATAGAAATAATTCGAAAATTAATAATTATAATTGGGAATAATAATTTGGAATTATTTTTAAATTAGTACTTATAGTCTTATATTATGTACTGTATTTATATGCTAATTGATAAATTTTCTTTACTGAGATTTTTTTTTTGCAATAGTTTTATATAATACAATAATTCGACAGTCCTTAAATGACTTAAATTTAAAACTGATTTGCACGTTACTGACTCAATTTCAGACAAAAGTCAATAAAGTCTGAAGTAGCATATAATATTACACAATTTCGAGACTATAATTTATTTTTTTTTTTTGTGTTATGTATGACAATCTCACAAAAACACAAATAATTAATTTTGATTGTGAGATGACTGTGCATCCTATGGAAAATGCACTTTCATTTTCGCGCGTTTATCGTAACTTTGAATTAAAAAAAAAAATAAATGCAAAGAAGCTCCTCTCCTAAAATCCAAATGCATTGACGTGCATACAAAACCGCAGCACTCGTACTAGACTTAATGGACCATTTAGACAACAAAAAAAAAAAAAGATGAGAGAATCACCTATCACTGTAGGGTATGATGACTTTTATGGTAAATATTGTGTAACAATCGCTCAACACAAGAGATGAGTTTTTCTTTTAATTTTCTTTTCTTTGACCAAATGTTGTAGCTAAAACAGAAAAACAGTTTTCCGGTTGTGATGCCAATGGGAAAATGTAAGCGTGTGTTTGGATGTGCACGAAACAAGTGGCATTTTCCAACATCGATATTTCGTATAAAAGAATTGGCAGAGACACAATAGATCGTCAGTACAATAAGTTCGTTTGCTTGGTTTTGTAAAGTATCTACGGATTTTACACATTTTTAGTAGGAGTCCAATATAAGTAATCCTGACTAAAAATGAAAGTATGTGAATATAAGTGAAGTTAAATATTTTTGCATTAGTTTTTTAGTTTTAGTAATCAAGTGATTATAATAATATATATGCAAAGAAATATAGATAAATATTTATATATTGTTCTCATATAAAGAACTTAAAAATCAATAAAACTTTACAATTGAAATAATAAAAATGTGAATAATACATATAAATTCAAATATAAACGTAATGATGATAAAAAACTGTGACTTTATATGTAACTCGTGACAGAAGTTGTAATATATATAATATATAAAAAAAAATTAATGTGGTTTTTAATATAAAAAGGAGCTCATAAAATCCTTTGAAGTTCTATATCCATATTGATTTATTATTGTTGAAATAGTTTTTTAGTTAACTAAATGTTAGTCGACTGCAAAATTATATGTAAATCATAGATATCAAATGGGATCAGTTATTATTTCACAGAAGTCGTTACACTCAAAGGTTTAGCTTAATAATATGATGCCCCAGTGCCACTGATAATATTTATTTATAAATAAAGAATATAAAATATAATACATTTAAGTAAAATATATAGCAATCTGAAAACACTAATTTATAAAACTAAAATAATCGTAGATACCAATAGCTGGCTATTCTTAGATACACGAGTTTTATAAGAATTTTTTTAAAATTTTAAAAATAAAATATTAAATATTTCAATTTATTATTAGTTCAATTTTTAAAATTATTATATATAAAATGGTTAAGTCTATATATTATATACACTTAGGCAAAAAAATGTTTTTAAATTTTCTTGTTCTTCTATTTGTAATTTTCACATGAAAAATATATTATTAATATTTAAACTTAATAATATACAAAAAATTGAATTGGAGTTCACGTCTTTTTAATAGTGTATTTATTTCTTTAAAAACCATTAATAATTACATTATGATTTGATTTGTTCATAGTTTTTTATATATTGAATTTCAATAATATAAATATTTCTATCCATTTTGAATAATATATATTTGAAAGTATGTATATATAAGAAAAAGGTTTTTTAATTTACAAAATAGATATCATATAAATAAATACTTCCAGTTATATCAGAACTAAAAAACATTAAGTACATACTATTAATATAATCTTGAATTTTGAACTAAAAATTTGTCATATCATATTAATAACTCCCACTAAGAAATTCCAATACCATTAGTAATATTTTGTTTGTAAGGAGTTTGTTAAACTCCTTAAACAGTAATGTGACCTAACATAATTGGCAAGTTACACTATTTTAAATAAATAATAATATAAAATTAATAGTAATAAAACTTTTAAAAACATCTATAAATTCTATAGAAATGTATTTTATTATAACACATATTTGGTCAAATCTTTGAAAAAATTTTATTTTATATGATATGTACAATTATGTTCGACTACTATTTACTATCGTTTAATACGTATTATAAAAGTCGTTATGGTAGTCCTTTTGCACTTTTTATAAGTTCAGGAACTACTAATTATATTAACAAATAAATTGATAAAAAATAGATGCATACATTGAGACCTGAACAGTCAGACATCACAAAATGAATTCGTCTTCTTAAGTTAATCAAGACAAACTTTCCAAAGTTTCTTTTACTTTATCGAAGGTTAAAGAGAGTCTCTTTTAAAGAGAATTCCTTTTACCTTATCGAAGTTTAAACAGACTTCATAAAAGACTTCAGATTAAATCTAACCTTCTAATTTATACTTAAATGTATGTTATATGTTTTATTACATACTTATATATGTAATAAAAAAAATAATTTCATATATTAAGTAAGCAAATTTAATTTTCTATTTTGCATTATTTAATTGATGAGAGAGGGTATGAAAAAGTTTATAAATTTCTTAGTATGTATAGATTTAAACTATTACTGTTAATTACCTTCTTTTAAATGTGGGATTAAAGAACATTGTATCTGCTCGTGCCCTTTGATTGCTTGAGAACGAGACTAGTATCTTCATATGAATTTTATAACCTTGTCAGGCTTAGAAGACTCTCAATGGATAGCATAGTAATGACATCATAGGTCATAATGTATCATTGTTCGTTCTCATAAAAACATAATAATGTATAATGTAGGAATATAAATATAATATATAAAGTTTAATATATAAATATAAAAATAAATTAATAAAATGTAAAAATGATAAAATGGATATTAATATAAAACAAATTTATTTTTTGAATTTTATTTATATATAATTAATAAAACAAATATAAATAACATAAAACATAAATATAATGAAATTTATATATATAAATATTTATTATAAGATTTAGTTAAATAATTTATATAACGTAAAAATTAAAAAAAATGTGTTTCTATATCTTTAAATGATTAATTCTTTGTGTATTTTACAGGCATTTGTGTGCTTGCTAATTATTGGTGTTGCCAGCGTAACTGCTAAGCCTAAACCTGGTGGAGGCTGGTCATCTGGAGGCGGTGGTGGTGGTGGCGGTGGCTGGTCATCTGGTGGCGGCGGTGGAAAAAGCGTACAAGTTATTAAAGTAATCACTGAAAATGGCGGTGGCGGCGGTGGTGGTTGGGATTCAGGTGGCGGAGGCGGTGGATGGTCTTCTGGTGGTGGAGGTGGTGGCTGGTCTGGTGGTGGTGGTGGCGGTGGAGGCGACATCAAAATCATCAAAGTTATAAGCTTGGGAGATAGTGGTGGTGGTGGTGGAGGCTGGTCATCCGGTGGAGGAGGTGGAGGTTGGTCATCTGGTGGTGGAGGCGGTGGTTGGTCTGGTGGTGGTGGAGGCGGCGGTTGGTCTGGTGGTGGCGGAGGAGGTGACACCAAAATTATTAAAATTATTAAATTAGGAGGAGGAGGCGGTGGTGGTGGTGGTGGCGGCGGTGGCTGGCAACCATCAGGTGGCTGGGCTTAAGCCATTTAAAAATCAACTTTATATAAAAGTTTCATGATCTGAAACATATGTACATTAAGTGTAAATATTGTAAATACGAAGAAATTGTTTTTATGTGTAAAAATTGTTAAAGTTTTCGGTTAATTTTTGTTTTAATTTTGTAATAAAATTGTTGTAATTTTAAAAAATAAAAGAAGTTTATTTTCCAGAAATAAATTTTATTTACTGATAATTTATAAATAAAAAGATTTTTTTAGACAATTATTGATTTTTCAATTTTGTTTTTAAATTTCCATTTATATGATATGGTCGAAGTATTTTGTTCAAGAAATGAGATTCAGTTGAAAAACCTCAACAATTAAAATAATTCTGACATTGAAAATGTCTTCAATGCTAAAGGAAAAAGGAAAAAATATAAAATTTTAGATAGGGCTTACAAAGGTAATAAAAAGGAAGTAAGGGAAGGATAGGCCAGGAGAAGCGTACATCACGATAGAGTTCAACCTGTATCAAAGGCAACGAATATAAATACTTTGGTAAGAAGGACTTACAGATCAATTGACTTTTCTTTTCTTATAATTTAATAAAGAGGTTTTTCGAACAGTAGTGAACTACAACAACAAAAATTCATTTTATATTATTTTGATTTATTGAATTTTTGGCTGTCCATACTGCTGTTTCAAGTATTGCCAAATACTCATCATCAGTGGTCTTGGAAATAGTTCTTGTATTTAATTAATTGTAAATAATTTTTTGAGACTGTTAGTACCAGGAATCGAATACATGTCCTCTCAATTTTGAAGCTCAGAGTCAGTGCACCTTAACCAACTGGCCCAAAGCCGTATTTGACATTTATGTTCGCACGTTTTTCTGAAGTTTTATTACTTCGCTGTAAAAGTTTTATTAATAAATTCACTTGCTTTGTTTATATTAGAACGAAATCATAAACCAGCTGTAGAATAATTGAATTAATTAATTCTAATTTTTATTTATTGACATCATTTAATTAATTTGTACTTAATACTGTATTTCAATTAAGTATTTATCACGGAACTATTTACGGGAAAGTGTTCATTTTTTCTACAGATTTCAAGTTGATGATAGCTGAGAATCTATTGTTCTTATATCTTATAACTGTCCGAAGTGTCAATAAAGCATTTTTCTTTGCAATAGGTGTCGATATATTCCAAATACAAAGTTATGGTTCAACAAATGTAATGTGTTGGAAGTACTCTAATGATTGTAACACTATATTTAAGAATTCTACTAATTTATTTTTTTTTATTACTTACTCCAGCAATAGTTTCAAATATTCTGAATTTTCATATTCGTTTTGAAGGTTATACCAGGTTGTTTAAATTTTTCACTTACAATATGTCTTGTCTTATCAATTTTAGCCTGTTTACTGTGGTGTACTGGCATTTCCTTCATTGCGTCTGTTGCTTAATGTTCATTACGTTGTTTGTTATTTTGAATTTGTCTTTTATTTGCCTTTATAAATTTTATCAGAGTACTTCTTTAGTTTGCCTTTCAGTGAAGTCTTGTTTGTAACAAGAAAATGTCAATTATAAAAATTGATTTAAAAACGTTTTTATTTAATTTAATTTATTATGTAAATAAACAAATCATTTTTGTATTCTTTGCCAGACTGATCGATACTAAACTAGTCTGAACGTTGTTTATGTCTCTACTCTCTCGTTATAATAATATTTCATAAAAATTTCATCAAAATCTATTGGATAGTTTCTGCATACATAAGCAAAGAAACAAAAAAATACTCTAAAACTATAACCATTTTTATAAACATATAGAGATATGTAAAACAGTTATGTTGTTAATGACAAACAAACAGTCATTATATTTTTATTCACACGATATTGTAAATTTTCGAACAAAAGTTTCATTTACTAATAAAACTATTAAGTTACTATGAGATTTTTATTGTTTTTTTTTATTGCAAATATCTGGAACTATTAAACGGTTAATTATTAGTTTTGCTTTCGGGTCCAATTTGGAATATTAAGATTAACCCTGAAACCTATCTTTTTGTCACCTAATTTTTGATATGCCAATTTTTATTATAAATTTTATTTTGTGAAATTTAACATAACTGAAATTACATAAACTAATAAAATCATTTTTGCAAAAATTAACTAATACAAATAAAATATGTCTAAATTCATAAATATTTATTTATGCATTTTGGTGAAAGGTTCAGTTCAGTTCAGTTTAGCCATCTATGATGTCGATGCGAAGTGAAGGACACTTCAAAGAGAAATTGGGTTAATAAAATAATCGCACGAGTGCCATAAATTAATTGATAAAATTATAGGGTAACGATTTAAAATAAATTTTTTTTTTGCTATAGATTTATTTACAGTAATAAAAATAATTACTTAATTCGTGCACATCTCCATAAAAATCATAATTTTTTTTTATGATTATATTGATGAGTTATATCAATATACTATAACTTTGTTATAACAAAATAAGTTAAAATGCGAGTAAAAGGAAAATTTCTTAAATTTTAGAAAATTATTGAAAAGTGATGAAAATAAAAAGATATTAAGAAACTATATAAACTTTTTAATTTAATATGGTTTCAATCCAAGTATTTGATATATTGAGAGAACTAAACACTTCTCAACTTTTAAATATTCGAAAGCGACTGAGCATATAAACGTTCTTAACAAGATACAGTAATATCTTCGGAGATAGATATTATAGATCATACCTTGTGAAAAAAAGAACTCTTTGAACTCTACTCGTTTTGAGACCATAGAGGCCATAAGGTAAAAATCGCCACACGAAAATTTTTCGACTTCTTGGTATAGACGCCAAAAAAAATCTAATCGAACGATATGCGTTAAACTTTGACAGAATGTGTATAATAGTGTTGCCAGCGTGAAAATAAAAAAATTTACCGATTGGATAAAAAATTCAAAACAAATTATATAGCTATTCCATAAATAAATCTATAAATAAATATTATAATAAATTATTATTTATAATAAATATAAATAATAAATAAATATGTTTGTTATATCTAATCAGTATAAAAGTTTAAAAACATTACCAATCAATTAAGAATAAGTTCAATATCATCGTCTTCACTTAATGATATTTTATCACATTTTTTAAAAAGTGAATATTTACCTTCATTAAGTTGTGGTCCACACAACTATTTTACATGTGATATTTATTAACTTTAATTAAGTTGTGGTAAGGTTTGATTTAAACCACAGCTGAATACTTAATTACCATAAGTCGGATGAACAAAAAGAGAAGGAGTAGAAGAAATTTTATAAAATTGTCTTTGGTGTGTCTTTAAAAATGTTTAATCAACATTTCTCAGATTAACTACATAGTTATATGGGTATGTTTTCGATCAAGTGGATTTAACTTATATTTAATTTATTTATTCAATAACTCTTTTATTATATAATACTTTATATATACTCTGTTGAATATATAAAATTTTTTTTTTAATAAACAGTTTTTAGCTTTGTAGCTATTCTAACATATCAGGAACCAAATAGTAGATGCTGTCGAAAGAAGATAATGCATAAATGTTTTAAGTTTTCGTCTGAATATAAAAGTAAAAATTAGGCTGCTATTGATAGACTCTACTATGGATTACAAATTATATAATGGTCTATATACATCTTTTATTTTGTTCTTACTGAAAATAGCAGTTGCCATTATTGTTAAATTCAAAATCAGGCCCGCAGCCAGAAACTAGCTTTGGAACGCGCGTTTCAGATAAAATACTGGATAAAATATGTTTTTATTTTATATCATTTTGTCATGCCACGATTCATTAATAATGAATAGACAAATTCATTATGTCAATAAATAGAAATAATTATGTCTATTCATTAGCTCTATCCCTTCTCTGACTTGTTGTAATAATGGTGTAAGTAATGTTTCATCAATTGTCACTTCTCGGCGTTCACAGTCAGCTAGATTGTGTATAAACATTTCCAAGCAATGGTTAGTGTTAAGGGATATTCATAATTAGGAGTAACGAGCTTCGATATTTATTTTTTTCAGATAATAACACAGGTAAGATAATACAGGTAGCATTTAATTTAACATACCTTTTTTTAAAAGATTTGAGTATAATTGTATGTAATATTTTCGCAAAACACACATGCATGTTAATTTTTACTTTAAAAGAGATAAAAAAGTAATAAAATAAATAATGAAATATATCTAGACTTAAAAAAAATGAATAACATAAGTAATACTAACTATTGCTATACTATTACAAATTGGCTTAAGTACTCTAAAGTAATTAACTAAATAATTTAGCGGAATAAGATTTATTATTATGTATAAAATATTAAATAATAACTACAACTAATAAAGTAATAATAAAATTAGTACAATAAATAAAGTAAAAATGGCTTAAATGAGTACTTAGTTCGATTATACACGCCTCTTAACTATTTAAGTAGCTAAACTGTGTTACTTTTGCCATTTGTAAAAGATACTACTACCAATTTATGTTAATTCACAAATTATGTATAAAAATACAAGAAACCTTTACGAAATATCTTGTTAGTCCTCAAATTAAGTTAATTAATGATCTTTCGACAAACTCCGTTTCACTCGTTAGTAGAAAAAAATTTAATTAATCATAAATATATCAAATCTAGAAATTTTAATATAATCTCTTAAGCTTAGGTCTGCTAATTTTATAAAAACGATTAGGATTTTATTGCAGACTATGAAAGGAATTTTTCATGCTCATATAGTGTAAAAGAAGCTTAAAACTATTAATTTGATTAATGCAAATTAATGCATTTGAATTGCATAAAAAGCGAGTTCAAAAAATCTCACAGTTAAACGTTTCGTTTTTTTTTAAATTAAATTAACAATAACCTTGATTTATTGTTTTTTTTTCAACATTATTTTGTTTCATATTGAATAAATATTTAATTAACTATTTTTAGGTTATTAGTGAATGAATCTCCACATATTCCGCATCATATTTAAATTAAGTTATTATGTTTGTATTATATGGTATATTGTACGGTTTAATTATGATTAAAGTTACAATGATAAAGTCAGTGGGGGTTTCTTATGTTAAAACGATTAAATTCATACAAATAAATAAACATTTTTTATTTGTTTTAATAAAAATTTATTGGTGTGTGCACAAAAAAATAAGAAAAAAATTAAAAGAAATAATTACTTAATATTGCAAAAAATTCCTATTGATTCTGAGAATATAGTTAGGTTAGGTTAGGTTATACCGGTGATCCCTAGTGGATCCACTTAGGCCTATTGGCCCATTGTGATGCCGTATATAAATACTAAAAGAAAGTAAAAGAAACCTCAGGGTTTAAAACCACCTAGAACCTTTTGCGAAGCATAAAATGCTATTTAAAGCCCGATCCTGTAACTGGTCCAGGTCCTCAAGGAAGGGGGCCCCTAGAGTACTAAATCGCCGACGTGCAAGAGCTGGACAAAAACACAACAGATGAGATGCGCTCTCATCGTCCTCCCCACAGCTACGACAGATTTGGTTGAAAGGAAGACCTAGTCTTCTAGCATGGTTCCCTAGCTTACAGTGCCCTGTAATCAACCCTACCAGAAGACTAATGTCCTTGCGGGACATCTCAATGAGAGTTTTCGATTTCCTTTCATCGGAAAGTGGCCAGATTGCATACAGATGTCTACATATCGTTGAGTCTTCCCATCTTTTATTAAAAGTATTAGCGCAGAAAGAACTCAATATCAGTTTACATGATGTTAGCGATATGCCCAGATAGTCTAGGTGCTCCGAGTATGGTTCTGAAGCACCCTTTCTGGCTAACTCGTCTGCTTTGCAATTACCGAAAATATCCCTATGGCCGGGAACCCAGATTAGAGAAATATTGAGCTGCGTCGACATTTCGTTTAGAGATGTGTAGCAGTCAAGAACCGTCCTAGATGTAAATTGGACCGAACTCAAGGACTTTAATGCAGCTTGACTGTCTGATAGTATGTATATATTCCTGCCAAATATATCATCTACATTCAAACAAGCTATAGCTTCCCTGATGGCGACCACTTTCGCCTGAAAGACACTACAATGATCTGGAAGCCTAAAGAAGGAAGATTTGTTCAATTCCTCTGAGAAAACTCCACTACCTACACCACTACTTGTTTTGGATCCGTCAGTGAAGATGGTTACGCCCTCATCTAAGAAGGGGCCACCTGACGTCCATACCTCTCTAGATGGAAACACGGAGAATATAGTTTAAATATAATTATATTTTGTATATAATAAACACACGCTAATAACTTGTTAAATAAACAATCAACCTAAAACTATTAAAAAGCAATAAATTTCATTAATTTGCACAATTTTTTTTAAAACAATTTTATATAAATATATAAAAAGCATATAAATATGGTAATAAAATGTATGAAAAAGTCAAAATTAACATAAAGTTTATTATTAATTTGAAATATTTTTTTTATATTTTACATATGAATATCATATCGAATATCATATGAATATCATATTTGAAGCTGAAAACGTTAATGCCTTGTTGGTAACGAATCTATGCAATTAGTTTGCTCTAAGGCGCTTTTGCGGCGATCATAAATTCACAAATATGTACGCTTTTGTTTTTGTAATAAAATTACAAATGTATCTGATTTGATTGGCTTCCCTCGTTTTTAATTTGTTTCAACTGATTTTGGCAATTTTAGCTGCTGGCCAAATTGTTGCACATGTTGATTTGATTATTTACGAATTGACATGCAAATTTTAAATCTTTGTCAATTTCTTTATATTATTCCAATATACATATATTCCCCATTTCATGTATGTATGTATAATACTTATGAATAATAATTTTTGCTTTTATTTAAACAAATGTATTTTTTTTTTGCAAAACGGTCTCCATAGATTCAATTAGGTTTATAGCTTTTAAACAGTATTAATAGCGAATTAATTTCATTTACAATAAAAGCGACAAAGCTGTGCAGAAGCGATTAAATTAATTTATTTGAGAGTGAAATGCTTGGATTACTTAACAGCAGTGATATATGATAGACATAAATCACTTTATTAAAGTCTATTTTATACAAATCTTTTTGATTTCTTTTAATTTCTATTTTTAACTTAAAAATAAGCTAACTTCATAGTACAGTACTGAACTGATTGTAAAAGTTTATTTATTAACTACTAAATAAAAACAGGATTTATTTAGTTAATATTGACAGGAACTAATGGGAAATACATTACATATATTTTACTCTTTTGATTTAATGATATTCATATAAATATATACATATGCAGTAGAGACTTAATGACTTGTCTTAAGAGTCCTGCAAAGTCGGACTGAAAATCAATGCACAGAAAACAAAAGAAGTCAGAATAAACAATCGAATTGACGAATCTTTGAAATTGGAAAGGGAGACCATTGAACGCGTAAATGAATTTCAGTATCTAGGGAGTATTGTGTCTGAAAATGGAGTTACAGCGCAAGATGTGATAAATATAATAAAAAAACTCCTCGGTGCTTTTACAAGATAAAAATTTTTAAAGCATCCGTTACGGTAAACATACAAAGCAAGCTGAAAGTGTTTGTCAACCGATGTCTTCGCAGAATTTTGTGTATTTTCTGGCCAAACAGAATATCAAATCAACACCTTTGGACCAGAACAAATATAAGAGATATCAATCTTGAAATTCGCAAAAGAAAATTTGAATGGATCGGGCATGCACTTCAAAAGGCTGCTACTGAAATTTGTCAATAGGTGTTGGTATACAACCCGCAATGTAGTAGAGGAAGAGGTCGTCCAAAAACAACATGAAGAAAATCAACGTTAAATGAAATAAATACCGTTTTGCAGCCCTTATAAAGAAGAATAAGCAACATTACTGATATAAAGGACGTAGCGTTATGGCGCGAAAAGTGAAACTGAGTTATGGACAGTCTATGCCCAGTATAACAGACTACTCGAAATCATTGACTTCGAGCAAGGCTTATTATATATATTTTTATTATATACTCACTCATATATGTTGAAATATAATACTACTTTATACTTAAATTGACTTGTATATTCATCCGCTTTTTTATCTATTCTACTTAAAACAATAAGAAACCTCTTATATATCTTAAAAACTGTAACGTTCTATAATAAAGAAGTATTATTTAGATCAGGATGTCCAGACCAGGGGTTCGTTTATGTAACTTTTGACAATTAGTAACTCGAAGTGTTTGTCAAAAGTGATAAAAATCGTTGGAGAAAATGAAGTGAGAAAGTTACAGAAAGAAAATTAACGTAATTTGCGTCGGGGCAAATAGCCCATGTGCCTTGTTTTGGACAGCCCTGATTTAGACCATTGTTTTTCTGATGCCTTCTGAGTAACAACACAATGAGTGTTCGGAAATGTAAGCAAATCGGTCATAAAATTTATTCATTTTCAAACAACAAAAGATGAACTCTAAGTATCCTCCACCTTCCCCTTCACCTTTCTCATTAATAAAAAGAAGTAAGTATGTAAATGACAAAATTTACTTATCATCGTTGTTTTAAAGTTTATAATGTCTGTAAAATTACTTATAATTTAGAGACGTATGCTTACGTTAAATAACACTGACTTAAACCTTGAAGTTTATTTCGGGTCATTGTAATACCATAAAGGAATTACATTGTACACCGACTGCCTATTTAAAATTTTCGTTATTTGGCCGATTGAATAGAAGGTTCTACACATGACCATGGTCGTACCTGTAAGCTTAAGGAGAAAAAGGAACGTATTTCTCAACTGTTCTGTCACTGCTCGACACTCATCAAAAGATAAAGACAAAGTCGTTTCCCGATCTAATATTAGTGCCTTAAAACAACTAGTTTCCATTTGCAGCGCCTAAATAATCTGCAAATTTTAGTGCTATGAGTTGGTATTTGGGTGTACCATTTACTACCTAAATTTGCTTGATTTCTCTTGTAATAACTTACTCCAGTTCTTCTCCTTCTTACATTTATTTCCTCTGCCTAAAACCGTAACAAAATATTTTGAAAAATTCTGGCAACGACACTTCTATCATCTTTTAAGACACTATTTAAGGTCTTGGTATGTTAAAATTTTGTTTTAAATATAGCTCGTCTGTTATTTATCATATCAAACGTATTCAATGGTCTAATCAATACTTTTGTTTTTTTTTTATATTAGTTGATGTCTACATTAGAATTTTTAGATGAATAAAACAATTCATCAATAAATTAAGAGAAGATAGTCTTGTCGGTTGCAATTAAGAATTAAAAATATATCGAGGCAATGAAAATAAGAAAAAAAAAATTTGAATAACAGCAAGTAAGGAAATACAAT
Source organism: Teleopsis dalmanni (assembly GCF_002237135.1). Lineage (NCBI taxonomy): Eukaryota > Metazoa > Arthropoda > Insecta > Diptera > Diopsidae > Teleopsis > Teleopsis dalmanni. The sequence goes on along the minus strand of NC_051846.1, from coordinate 163,541,430 downwards.
AATAACAGTATAATAACTATTATATTATACAATAATACAATACAAAGAACTATTATGTCAGCATAAATAATACGAAACTATGTGAAAGTATGTGTTTACAACTCAGGTTTGATCAATGAGAAAAGTTTTGTGTATGAGATATACTAGTTAGGAATATATAATATATATATACGTATATATGAGATAAAACATTTTATTTTTAAAATTTGTTAAAGTAGAGACTCCTGCTGATCTATAAACTATCCAAATGAAATTTTTTTCTATTTAATATCGTGGAAATCCATAATATTTTTTAATCGTTAAAATGCTATAATGCTATAAAAATATATGTAATTTTTTATATTTTTTTATAACGATAAATAAAATATTTTTTTTTTTGCAATATTTTTTTTTATTTTCAAATCTTTAATTTATGTATATTGATTTATTTAATTATATACTATTTATGCTGAAATACAAATATTACAAATATTCAACATTTTTTTTGTTACATCTGTTGTGTGGTTTAATTGATTGGAGGCAGTAAAAAAATTTTGGTAATAATCTGCATGCGTTAAAAGTTTTGTTTTACCAACGAACTGATTGATTACAGTGGATACATAAAATCAAACAAACAAATTAGTTGGAATACTACGTTACCGCCTCGTCTACTATACCAACAAATTAGCCAAAGAAACCAAAAAGAAATGTGTGAATCAGCAGCATAAAATTAAATTGTTTTTATTTTTAACTGGGTATAAAATGTGCGCGAAGACTTGTAAGATGCATCATTATCTTGTTGGACACCAGTGGATTAAGTACGACCAACATAAAAATGAGGGTAAGTGATTTTATAAAAATTGGAGTATATCAGCAGCTATGGATTAACATTAGAAAAAATTATTTTTTTCTAATCCTCAGTACTTTCATCAGTTAATTGGATTACTTTTGTTTGGATTGTTAATACAAAATGGATTAGCTGATATCTCATTAACGTTACGCGGTGGTAAAGGAAAAAATTTTGCAAATAGTCAACGAGAGTATTTACCACCATCTGCGCAGGAAGTGTCAATTAATCAAAATTACGATAACACTAATTTTGGTCATTCACAATATCAGGTGTTTGAAGTACACAATCATTATACGGGATCATCAGGTGAAAGTAACAATGACTTAGGTTCACGTGAATATTTACCACCAGCTCAAGAGATACACATACAACATATACATCAAGGTGATCATTTAGCTGATGATCATTTAGCTGATGATCATTTAGATGTTTCATTTTTGGGCTTGGCTGCAGGTCAAGTGACGGATGGCGAACAAATAACGATTATAGAAAATACACCTGATATTCACCACGAAGCACCAGTTTTAGCTTCCATACCAGTTTCAAGTCAAGTTTCAGTTTCAGCTCCAGTTGCCTCACCAGCGCCAGTATCGCTTCCGGAACCGAATATACCAGTACCATTTCCCTCAAATTATAAACATGATTTTCAAAAGAATGAAAATGAAGCTAATAATTTGAATGTGGAAGAAACTTATGAAGAAGCAGGCTACTTGCCTCCCTATCAGGGCACATCAGTGAATGCACAGGTGCATAACGAAAATTACAATCAAGGTGGTGATCATTTTCAAGCACCAGATTATTTGCCACCACATCAAGAGCAAGCAGTGCATCAGCAACAAGGACGAGTACAACAACATCATCACGAGCAGATAGTGAGTAGCCAGCAAGCATCAGGTTATTTACCACCACATCAGGAACAAGTAGTACACCAGCAATTACATCAACAGCACACAGTGAGCAGCCAGCAAACACCAGGTTATTTGGCACCATATCAGGAGAAAGTAGTACATCACCATCATCATCATCAACATCAACACCAACAACAAAACCAAGTTCAACACCAACATCATGAGCACATAGTATCTTCCCAGCAAACACCGGGTTATTTACCACCGCATCAAGAACAAGTAGTACATCAACAAAACCAACAACAAAGTCAAGTTCAAACTCATCAACATGATCAGCATGCAGTGGTTACACAGCAAACACATTTCAAAGCTCCTGACTATTTACCGCCTAATAAAGAATCGTCCATAGTAGGCGTTCAACAACATGCACATGCACCACAAGCCGTTGTAGGCCAACCAACTGCACAGGCATATAGAGCGCCTGGATATTTACCACCACATACAGCGATTGCTCAACAGCAATTATCACATGGTCAACAACAAAACTATCAGCAACAAGTGCAACATACAGTACAACATCAACAAAATATTGCTTCAGCTCATTTTAAAGGACCCAGCTATTTGCCTCCACATACAGAACATGTTCAACATCAACAGCATAATCACGTCTCATCAATACAAAATATCGCACAGGTGAATACTGCTTATCGTGCTCCTGATTACTTGCCACCACATGTATCAACAACGAGTGCATCACAACAAAATTACAATGGTGAGCAACGTACTCAACACAGTGTTGCTCCAGCAACAACAGCTTCAGGGTATTTGCCTCCTGGTTATGATTTCGATAATCCCGAACAGAAACAAATACAAAATATACAACAACAGGCCATTTCATCGCATGCCTCAACTCAGTTTGCTGAAGCACCTGCAGCACCACCAGCTACACTACCACTAGGTTATGATTTTGTGAAACCAAATAATGCTGAAGCTGCTATTGCAGAGTTGCACACTCTACCAGATGAACATGAGCCAGAACAGAACGTACAGAACCATGTTCAACCACAAGCTCACTATTCAAGCACTCTACAACATCAGCAACAACGCGCTGTTGGAGTTAGTACGTCGGCATATCAAGCAAATGGTTATTTGCCACCACATACCAATTCTGGAGCTGCAGTTTCAACTGCCTCAACACAATCCGCGTATCAAAGTCCGGCGGTATCAGTACAACAACCTTCACTATACAATGTGCGCAACATTTTTAATAATTTGGTAAGTGCGCAACAGCAAAGACAAGTGCAACCACCACAATACAAATTGCAGACACAACAACATATATCGACTACAGTCTCAGGTCGACGCTTCAAAGGTCCAGATTATTTGCCACCTTATAAAAACTCACCGCCAGCATCAGTATCGGCAGTTCCAGCTTCCAATTCACAAATACATAGCTTGAGCAGTTATATGATAGCTGTGCAACCTTACCAACGATATGGTGCTGCTCAGTTCACACAACCCAGAATGCCTTTTGCTAAATATGGACCACCGACTTCTTTGCAAGTACAACAGCCCATAGAAGTAGCACCCATGTATCGTGAGCCCACAACACGCCCACAATATTATGCGCCTTCAATGTCATATGCAACTAACACAGTAGCTCAAACGCATCAATCTGTTAGCCAAATTGCTAACCAGCAACTTAATAATAGAGCACAACAATCTTTACGACAGTTGATGCCATATGATGTACGCCAACATTCTTCTGCAGCTGCTGTCTCAAGGCCATTGGTACAAAAAACAGTTTTGTTGCCAGTTAAATCTGCGTCCGTCTCACAACACGGAAGAGGTAAAGTCCGTACAGTACAGATTCTTAATTCCAGTCAAGTAAAAACATTGAAGGTACTTGAAACTTCAGATAATGCGGGAGTAAAAACCATTAAAATTCTTGGGGTCAGCAAGGAAACACCTATGGGTGATCACCGCATTGTAAAAGTAGTCAGCAAAAGCTCACACAATGGTGCCGAAAATCATATACAGACAGTTAAAATTTTTAACGATCAGAAGGATGTAAGCTTGCAAGAAGCAAATGTTCCAACAAGAGCTAATAACGCCTACTTGCCGCCAAGAAGGCCACGCTCAACCCGTCTTCGACCTGCTGGCGGTAAAGTTCATTTCCGTAATTAACATGCAATCGCAATGACAGCGAGTGTTGCATCGTTAATAGATGCAGAACTGATTAGTTTTAATAATCATAGCGTTCCAAAGCCTCTTAACATACATTTCGAAACGAATTTTTTTCCCATGGGGACTTGTTAGTCTTTAATTGGTAGACGGCCTCATATTACGTTTGTGGCCTGATTATGTATCTTCACATAATTCATTTTGATTACTTTTTTATTTTAATTTATAATTTGTTTTTTATTATTGTTGTTGTTTCATTTCGATTTGTTTATTCATAAGTTTGTTCAAGTTTGTACCTTTTTTGTTATTGTTTTTATTTGAAATTTATTTTTTATTTTTTGATTTGTATTTAATTTTAATCTTTTGTTTTCGATTGATGCTGCACAATGATTTCATTTGTGCCAATAATGAAATATTTATCTAATATTACAAATGTTGTAATAAAAACAAACCTGCATTTTCCATTACTTCATAGAAATTTGAATTGCAAATTGGGATTTTGTTGTTGTTCCGTTTGTGTACATAGTTGAGTTGATAATGAGATTCGCCCGGAAATGTGTTGGTAACATTGGTGCGAAATTGGCCATTCTTTTTTCGGTATTGTGTTTGGTTGTGGATTTGGGAATGCCAGGCAGGCGTCATTAAAATATGAGGTGTTAAAGTGGAGCAAGACTGTATAATTAACTAGTAAGTATTACACAATTCTGCAGAAGATGAGACTATAAGAAATTTGCAAAGTTAAAAATGTTAAAATTTTTTTTGTTAACATCTGTGAAGTTGCAAATGAAAGTCTGAATAGACAAGGTCATGTTGGGTCCACATGAAAATCAATTTATTTAGTTAAAAGCTTTAAGGTTCATAGAGCGATCTTAATTAAGAAACCAAGCCCATATTCATACTGCCCTATGAATACAGTAGAAGTGACGTAATTATGGTTATTTTTTTAAATAGAGGAGTACAGACCACACCGTTGGTATACTAATTACTAGGGCTAAAGTAAGTTTAAAAAAAAGAAAGGTAATTATCTGCTTTAGCATCAGCAAATGTCTTTAACATAAATACATATAATAAATAATGAAAATAAATATGTATAAACCATTACTTAAATTTTAAAACTATATGGGAATTTCTAAATATTAGAGGTATTAATAAAAACTTTTATTAATGTTTTTAATTATTAATTTTAATAAAGTTTGAAAATAACTAGGAAGTGACAAGTTATGTACAGACATTAAGAGCATTAACAAAAATATTTAATTAAAAGTATTAATATTAATAAATATTAAAAAATATTAATATAAAAATTTAAGAAAAACAGTAGGCACCTATATCGAAAAATTGCATTACCTTCAGCTAAGAATATAGAAGCTGTAAGTTCATATAAAAGGGATTCAATCTCGAAAAATTGGATCACCTCCAACAACTGCAAGGTAAGGTCAAATAGAAAAAGCTCTTTGTAAATCCCCAGAGCTTTTAAGACAAAGTCCGGCGGATATCTTAAATATAGACCTTCCCAAAATCGTTTACTTCACCCATTACAGCGGTTGATATTAATCCGTAGAAACTCATATTCGGTAGTATGGTAACAAAATGGCCCCTATGTACTATTTGGGCAAAAGTGAAAGGTTTGAGGCCAACCAAACCAACCATGGAGACTTATAATTTAATAGAATTAAAATTAATAATGAAAGGAAGTTCTTAAACGAGATTAAAATATTAATATATAATAACATACATATTAAAAAATGGATGTAAAAAAATATGATGATGTATTGTGTTATATCTTATATATGTTATATAGTATGTTCTCGTACTTGATAAGAAATATTGGAAGTAATGTATTAAATACGTATTCCGAATACGTTACCATGCAGAGCGTTGTGGCTATGTTTGTTATGATAAATATATAAAAATTTTATTTTTATTTAAAATGTCACTAATATAAAATTATAGTTGTATAAATGATATAAGGGTAAAAATCCTAGTATGTTGCCAAACTAAGAAAATTGATATACTTATATATAGTGTATGAAGGCTATATATATTAGCTATATACATAATGGTACCATATATGATACTATATATATAAAGTACTTTTAGTCACCAATCGACATTTCTGCAGAATAGTTTGATAATTTTAATCACTACCAAATTCAGTATATATTGTCAGTTGACCGCAAAAATTTTTATTTCTTTCAAGAATTATTGGAAGAATAGATTATATATATCCTTTTAAGTCTCTTACTACTGGTGGAGGAAAACTTAGGATTTTGTTTTTGTTTATTAAAATAATTTTATATATTTAAATGAGTTCTTTTTGAACTGCCACTATTAATATTTTAAGGCTAAATGGACTATAAATAAGTGTACTTCTTGAATAAAACGCACTATATGAGTAGTTATAAGGTACTGGTTTATTTCAATTATTTATCCGTTTATATACATTTTCTACGACATATGTGCCTAAATAAACTACGATGACATATATTGTGGCGACATTAAATAAATGTTCATATTTGAACAGCGATAAAGCTGTATCCTTTGCAACAGTGAAACGTTGATGCTAGAAAACATGAATATCATCATGTTTATGAATATAAAATCGTCTAGCAATATTAAGTAAACTATAGACATATATATAGTCTAGTCTATAGTCCTTTTTGATTTCACATAATTTGAAAAATTTTGTGTCGATTGGTGCAAAAAATTATTCTGGAATTATATAGAAGCTAATAATATTGGTGGTTTATGATGAACAAAATACACCAAATGTTGTTTTCATTTAAAGCACACTAACAGACCATCTGTTTTTGCAGAAAAACTGGGGTAACTTTGCCATTAAAAGAGTTAACATATAATTTCTCACCACGTTTTAGTTGTCATATTTCGGCATAAACGAGTGACTGAGCACTCAAAACTTTGAATTAATGTGCATCCGTCATATAATTCTGATTTAGTATGCAATGAATTTTGGTTGGTTAAGGAATCCGTTCATGCTTTCAAAAACCATATTTGGCAAGTGATTTGAATGCATTAAAAAAACGTTATGACAAATCGTTAGAAGGGATACAAAATTGTATAGATCATAAATGAGAATAGTTTCAAAAAAATAAAATTGTATAAATGGTAAATAGCTGTTTTTTTTTATTATTATTATATGCCGGAAATGATCATAAAATAATTTTTTATTATTGTAATAATAGCACGACCTAAAGCCCGGCAAAATTTAAAACACATACGTAAAACTCATAGGTTGGAACTAATACAAACATTCTAATAATAGCAATGTTTTGGAAGCCATACTCTTTTAGATCCAAAACATATGTAATTATAACATTAAATGCTCATTAAACCAGATCTAAAAGATTTAAAAACATATTAGTAATTCTTAACATCCATATTAACAATCAATTTAAGTATTATCTTTAAATCTGAGGTATGTTAAATCAGGTTACCTAAATGATCAAAAATTATTCATCATTAGTTGCTAAATTCAAAAAATACTTGTATTAGAGCAGAGTAAGATTGCAACAACACCCAATGATGGTTGGGTGTACTCTAATAGTACTAATTACGATAGTACTATTACTTCTTCAGAAAAATATATTTAAAAAAATGTGGACATTAATTTATATTTATAAACGATTTACGAAATTGAATTTAAGAATTCGAACACTAAAAGTTATATGATTTATAATGCAAAAGTATTGACTTACGAATTGTGTTTTATACTAGATTAATTTACATGTTCAAGGCT